>NC_137097.1:43389214-43855234 GCF_949357685.1 Gobio gobio
AAAAATGTATTTATTTAAAATGTATTTATTTATTTACGTGTTATTTAGGAAGTGTTTTACTTAAATACACATAAATAATATTAAAATTAAATGATAAATTATAAAATTAGGATAATAATAATAGCCCAATAAATGTTTCTTGAGCAGAAATTCAGAAGGATCATGTGACACTGAAGAATAAATTACATTTTAAGCACGTATTAAAATACAAAACAGTTATTTTTCTATTTTAAATTGTAAAAATATTTTACAATTTAAGTTATTGTATTTTTTTTATCTGCAGCCTTGGTGGTGAGCAAAAGGTAGGCAACTCTTTCAACAACAAACTTTTGAACGGCAGTGTACATAAATAAAACTAAAGAATCAAAACAGACATCACTAATTACAAATAAACAGTCAATTATTATCAATCTATTGCGTATGCCTATTGTTTAGATGTGAGCCTATGTATTCTCTCTGCACGATAAATGACTGGAAGTACTGAAATATAATATGGTTTAAGTATATGGTTACGCCGTATGAGCAAATCAACTGCGATCACTCAAAGATGCAGGTTACCAAGGCAACGGAAGCATCATCCTCCTCCTCCAATAGTGATAGCGTGAGGGCGTGGCCTAAATCTGCCCGTCAACTTCCAAGTGCGTCAAGAAAGACGAGCTACAGAAATGAACATGTTAAAAGTCAGGCAGGCGCGTGCATCGTGCGTCTAAATCAGCAGAGACTTCGAGTTACTGAATAGAGAGAATATCAGATACATTTTTGATAGTAGGTTACAAAACTCCTCTGAGCAATAGAATCTCGTGATTCTGGTCTTAAAATAAAAAATAATAAAAACACGCCCTTTCCTCCGTCTTTCTGGAGACGTGGCTCAGGTGAGTGACACTTTTTTGAGACTATTGACAGCGCGCATAATTTAGTGGCAAATACAATTTAAAATGGTATCATTAGCTCTGGATTATGGTTTGCATGACGTCTGGAGGAATTTCCCACCGTTATCCAAGGGTTCATCTTAAAACTTGTTATTATCACGACGAGGTTAGTGGTTCTAGACCTAAACATAATGTGTTTGCACCGGCTAAAGTGGGAGTTTAAGCTTGTTAATCACCATGCAGTCAGATATAACACATTGTTTTTACAAGAGGGTGATGTTGTGCTTTCGTAAGTCTGCCAAAGACCACATGATACTTAAACACACACTGAAGGTCTTTATCTGCATAATGTGTTTGCTAAAGGCTCTCATAAGGCAAACGACTGAAATCACGTGATTATCCAGACAACAATATGAAGATATTGCAAATCCATTGGAGATGCATGCAGCTTCTTCAATGCCAATAATGTTAAATAATATTGCAATTATAGAACTAAATTAGTGTGCATTGTTCGTTATTTCATGTCTGTATAGCATGTATACACTTATTGTTATCACTATTATTATTAAAACAAATAATTTCACTATTACTTGAATGTTTCTTATAACCATTTCAAGTACTTGGCTCTCATTATATATTGAAAATGTCCGGGTCGCAATAATATTTTACATGAAGAGTGCAAATCTGCTATTCATATTTGTATAATGCATTAAATATTTAATTTGCATAAGAGGTGGAGTCTTGTACATCCCTTAAAGGTTTTCTTTCTTTCATCCCTGTGTCCCAGGCAATGGAGGGTATGCCGTTGAGCGCGGGCGGCTTGCGGACGCTGCCGTGGTACGTGGTGTGTTCTCAGGTGCTGGGGGTTGCGTGTGTGGTGATCACAGGCGTGTGGATGGGACATTACCGGGGAGGCTACGCCTGGGACGGCTCAGCACAAGAGTTTAACGTCCACCCTCTCTGTATGGTCCTCGGCCTGGTCTTCCTCTATGGAGATGGTAAGAATTATAAGTAAAGATAAAATATATTATTATTATTATCTGACTTTATTTAACTGCTGTTTGCTGAATTAAATTAATAGAAGAGGTGCAGTTCAGGAAATAGTATAAATGCTAGTTTTGACACCAAGGATACTGATATAGTTTGTCTGGGCTGAATATATGTATTTTTTCTGTAGCCCAGCAGGTGAACATGCAGTGCTACAGCTGCCTAGAAAACTAATCTTTTTTTTTTTTTTTTTTCATTTAATCATTTTTAATACCTTGATATTACTGATTAACCTAGTTTTCCTCTGCTGTGTTGGTGACTTGAACAAATGTTGCCATTATTTGAGCCATTTATCTACCCATTTATTCAGTCACTCAAACAGTTTATTTTAAACTACAAAATAATGTAATTAAAAATTTAATGAATAAAATCAAATAATTATTATATGCAATATATTAAACAAAATGTTTATATGGTAAATAATGTTCAAAAGTTTGGGGTATAAGTATACATACAAATATTAAAATAGGTTCCTCGTAATGTGTTACATATGTAGTAAAAATATTAATGATATTGTGTAAAAAATATTGTGTCTTAATGAACAAAATCTACTATATATTGTTTTGTAATACTTATTGTGGTCTAATGGTGGATGATTAATAATCAATACAGGTAATAAAAAAAATAAAAAACTTTCATAATTTTTTTTTCTCTTTTTGTATAATACTGTGTTTTGGCCAAATGTCAAATGTAGAATAGCTGGTTGCAAAGACCAAGAGATAAGATGTAATTGTCTAATAAGACATCTGTGTCTCTCAACCCTTAGGGTGTGTGTGTATGTGACTTGTAATAGAACGCACACAATACTGAACAGAAAGGGCCAGCTAATGCTATTAGAGCTATGATCTGATTTGTTTCCTGAGTTTGTGTATATATGAATCAATATGGGCTAGAATACTTTATGGTTGGTTTTCCAACTGAGATGAAGTCCTGCTGAGAGATAGTATTGTGTGGTTTTCTCTATTAATATGTAACTGCTGTAGTCATGGTTACAGTAATAATGTGGTTACAGTCGAGGTTACAGTAATCTATAATCTGATAGAATAAGAGTTCATATACACTGATCAGGCATAACATTATGACCGTTTAATATTGTGTTGGTCCCCCTTTTGCTGCCAAAAACCTGACCCTTCGAGGCATGGACTCCACTAGACCCCTGAAGGTGTGCTGTGGTATCTGGCACTAAAATGTTAGCAGCAGATCCTTTAAGTCCTGTAAGTTGCGATGTGCTGCCTCCATGGATCGGACTTGTTTGTTCAGCACATCCCACAGATGCTCGATTGGATTGTGATCTGGGGAATTTGGAGGCCAAGTCAACAACTCAAACTCGTTGTTGTGCTCCTCAAACCATTCCTGAACCATTTTTGCTTTGTGGCAGGGCGCATTATCTGCTGAAAGAGCCACAGCCACCAGGGAATACCGTTTCCATGAAAGGGTGCACATGGTCTGCAACAATGCTTATGTAGATGGTACATGTCAAAGTAACATCCACATGGATGGCAGGACCCAAAGTTTCACAGCAGAACATCGCCCAAAGCATCACACTGCCTCCGCCGGCTTGCCTTCTTCCCATAGTGCATCCTGGTGCCATGAGTTCCCCAGGTAAGCGACGCACACGCACCCGGCCATCCACGTGATGTAAAAGAAAACGTGATTCATCAGACCAGGCCACCAGTTCTGATGCTCACGTGCCCACTGTTGGCACTTTCGGCGGTGGACGGGTCAGCATGGGCACCCTGACTGTTCTGCAGCTATGCAGCCCCATATGCAACAAACTTTTATGATGCACTGTGTATTCTGACATCTTTCAATCAGAACCAGCATTGACTTCTTGAGCAATTTGAGCTACAGTAGCTCGTCTGTTTGATCGGACCACACAGGCCAGCCTTCACTCCTCACTTGCATCAATGTGCCTTGGCACTACCATGACCCTGTCGCCGGTTCACCACTGCTCCTTTCTTGGACCACTTTTGATAGATACTGACCACTGCAGACCGGGAACACCCCACAAGAGCTGCAGTTTTGGAGATGCTCTGATCCAGTCGTCTAGCCATCACAATTTGGCCCTTGTCAAACTCGCTCAAACTCCTTAAGCTTGCCCATTTTTTCTGCTTCTAGCACACAACTTTGAAGACAAAATGTTCACTTGCTGTCTAATATATCCCACCCACTAACAGGTGCCGTGATGAAAAGATAATCAGTGTTATTCACTTCACCTGTCATAATGTTATGCCTGATCGGTGTATGTTACATAAACAGACTTCTGTGCTGTTAAAGTATAATCACAGTCAATTCACGGTTCTTCCATCTGGACACTTAATAAAGCATTCAACAGAGACAGATGCTAATTGAGGTAATATCTTTAGCAGTGATCCTCTGATTCAAAGCCCTCGTTATGGCAATTTAATTAGGACATTATAGCTGAAAGGTCATTGGCCTATTAGAGGTTTAGCTGTCCCAAAAAGCACCAGTAAAAAGAGCCCAGAGGGGATCTGTCTGCTAGTACAAAGGTTAAAAAGACACATGGGAATACATCCTCGGCCTGTTATTTGACAAGTTACTGCATCTGTAGAGTTTCAAACCTGACACAGGCTGATTTTGGTGCCTTTAAGACTTCTATCTGTTACTTTATACTTGTAATACCTTTTATAATTGGCTAAACTTTTCACATATGATATAATGGCTTTATAAGAGCTTGTTCTTTCTCTACCACAGCGGTTCTGGTTTACCGTGTCTTTAGAAATGAGACTAAACGTTCTGTGAAAATTCTCCACGCTCTGCTGCATATGATGGCCCTCATCATCAGTATTGTAGGTAAGTCCAACATGTGAAGAAAAGGCAGATTACATGTACATTTGGCAGCACTGTTGTTTTGCTGGGTGTTTGTTTAATGACAGCCATTTTAGCTGCAATTCTCAACTGCTGCGGTCACAATCATTTCCCGTGACTAATGTGCAGTTTTAACCGTTAAACAAGGGGAAAACTAAAATTTCCTTCAGATAAACAGATGCATTTTATGAATCGCAAGGCTGATTTGCATTTCCAGAAGTCAACACCAATGCATGCAACATAACTGCTCTGTAGCATTCTATATATGTACTCTACCATTTAAAAGTTTGGGGTCAGTACAATTTTTTTTTAAAGGTACACTATGTAACTTTTGGCCCTCTAGGTTAAAAAGTAAAACGGCATGCATTTTGCAGAAGAACATTGTTTTGTTTATGCTTCGGCTCTGCATGACTGTGCGGATGAATATGTGACCAGTCACGGAAAGTAGGGACACAAGTCAATTCTGGGGCATTTTGAGTTATTCTGAAGATAAGTAGATTCTGAAAGTGTAGTCTCCAAGCTTTCCAACGATGTGTAAGACATGGAAATCTGATCATATTTGGAGAAGTTGTGGCCATTTGAAAGTAGGCACTCAAAAAAGCTTAATAGGGAGAAAAAGACCTCTAAACATTTTGCAGTTCTCACCTGTTGGGAGTGACAATAGGGCTCATTTATATAAGCCATACCCCCTGTAAAGCTGCATGGTTGCATAGCAACGACAGACCCAACGGGATGCATTGTGTAGCATTAGGACTTTTTGAACCGGATTCTGTGGTAACCGGGATCATTTTGGTCACTATAATCATGAAATTAAATTTTCATGCCATTTCATCTCTAGTTATGATCAACTATGATAAACTAAAATCAACTATAATTATGTGTTTTTATAGTATAATATGAAAAGTACAATTTTCTATAAGAAAAAAATATAGAATTCTATTTTTTTTAATATTTATTCTATATTTTGTTCTTTTCTCTGACATTTAAGGGTAACATAGGCCTACAAAGACTCTTTTAGGTCTAAAACAGTTTGGATAGTTGTTAATACAACGTTCCCACAGCTTGGTTAACTTCAAATTCAAGAACCTTTCAAGGACTTTACAGGTCCAGCTTTTTTTTTTTGCATTTATTTTTGGCCATATGACAGAGGTCTGATATTCTATTTGTCATATTTCTGTTTTGCATAAAACTGAAGAATATTCGGTACATCCTATACTGTATTTTAAAATGATCTGATATTAACTTTTGCATGGATTTTATTGAAAAGTGCTTAGGCTCATGTAACCAGTCTATTTTTGCCATATTTCACGGTGTGTCTGTGAAACGCTGAGGTACCGTATAGTTTTAGAAGTATAGAAGGCAAGTGAGCGCGTGAACATCATGGCAAAGTACAACACAAAGTACCTCCCACGGGAAACACTTAACGTAATGTGTAAATGCAAGTAACAAACGTAAATCAAGCATAGTCCACGAAGTGTTGGCGAAATAACACATTATCGGACCGGAGAGAATAATATGGAATTTCTTCCAGAAAACTTCTGGCACAAAATAAATTCAAGCACTTTCAAGGACCTGTATGTATGTTTATTTTCAGTCATGTCGTTGTACACAGCCCTCTCTTTCTGCACAAGGGAAAGATGATCGTGTTGCTTCTTTACTGCTTCAGACTTTCTGTCATCTGGGAGGTTCTTTGCACTTCGTATCAGCTGCTCGTTATTGCTTTGGCGCTGCCAGCAGTCAGCAGAGATCTGTGCGCGGCCAGCCACCAGGGTTGCCAGGTTTTCACAACAAAACCCACACAATTGCTACTCAAAACTAGCCCAAAACAAGCCCAATCCCGTTTCAGGGGGGCTTCTCTGGTAAAATTTCGCATTTGGGGGGTAAAATATGTGTTTTTTTGGCATGGTTGCCTACTAAAATTTGCATTCCTGGGGCTAAATATCACATAATTGGGGTCGCTTCAACCCGCGGACATGAAAAACAGCCCGTGGCAACACTGAGCCACGCTTCCCTTGGAGGGCAGGAGCAATAATAAAAGAAACACGCCTCTGTTGCATGCTAAAATCTCAGAAAAACAAGCCGATTTCAACCTCAAAGTGTACGCTTTTAAATATACTAATATTGCTATCTCAAACACGGAGAGGCTTCTTCGTGATCTCAACTAACAGATTCTGCAAAAAAGCGAAAATCACCAATTTTGAAAAAAACCCGCTTCTTTCTCATTTTGCTCGAAAGTTGTGCTGCCGACTTGTGTCCCTACTTTCCGTGACTGGTCACATATGGTTATCATACTCATAAAACATTTACTACTAGGTTTAAGAGATATAACCAGTTTAGATTGAAAGGATCTTAAGCTGACTAGCTGAAGACATTACTGAAGCTAAACCCATTAATAGACACGTTACTTCCTTGCAAATAAATTCCAGCACAGCTACCACAACCATGAAATGACTCTCACAATAGATAATGCTTTACACTGAACTCTGTTATACCCCTTTTCCACCAAGGCGGTTTGAGTGCTGGTTCGGAGCCAGAGCCTAGTTTCAAATCGGTTCTCTGTCTTTCTACACCCAAAGCACCAGCTCTGAACCAGGAAAAGTGGTTCTTAAGTAGCACCAAAACATTGCTGGTCTAGAAGTAAGAACCGCTTGCGTCAGGGGCTGGGGGTGGGGTTACCGTGACCAACAAAATGAACACAAACTTGTGACCGGCATTTTTGAAATAGCAGCTAATGGAGCTAATAGCTGCTCGATTGTAATCTCCGTCTATACAAATTACGGCGAGCTGCACGAATGCGTTGGATTCGCTGTTTTGATGCCAATGTAGGATCACAAAGCCAGGCATGTGCATCAATAGTAATGTAATGTTCGCCATTGTTGATGGAAGGCTTGTTTGAGATGCATCGGTGCTGTGCAGACTGATCGCCGTATGACGTCAATGTACAACGAGAGCATACGACTCCTTATGCTTTTGAATCGCTCTTGCAGTGTTTTGATATCATACGCTGATCAGTCTGTGCAGCGCCGATGCATCTCGAACAAGCCTGGCGTGTTTGTGTTTCCCGCTGCCTCGCTAGCGTTGTTGAGAAAGATGAGACATATACAGTGACGTAAGACCTGGCTCTGTGGTGGCTCTCAGCATGTGGAAAGGCAAACCGTTTCTTAGAAGCCTCAACAGTCGAACCAACTCCGAACTGGCACTAGCACTGGCTCTGAACTAGCACCCGGGTCATGCTGGTGGAAACATACTGAGTGCTACATATGGCAATATATCTGTTCAATAAAATACTTTACCTGTTGAGTAATAAATAATGTTGCTTTTAGAACATTTCAAATCCCTCAGTTCTTGCCATCTAATGTTGATTCTTGTTTTATTACAAGCTCTGTTGCGTTCTCTTTTTGCCAGCAGAAAAAAACATCTCCTTTGTTCTGCGTTTGTTTAAAAGGTTTGAGATGTGGCTGCTCCATGTCAACCTTTCTGACAACTAACTTCTGCCACTCCCATATGCGTCAAAGTAGCCGCAGCAACTTTTCTCTATCCTTACCATAGTGAATCAGAAAGAAGAAACAAAAAACACATTTTGGAAGAAGGTTAGAGAATGTATTTACCTATTATTTAAATTGTCAATTTTTAACAAAAACATTGCACCTTTTAGAAATGAATACTTTTATTCAGCAAGGATGCATTGAATTGATCAAAAGAGACAGAAATGACATTGGTGTTATTTGTTTGATCAAATGTATGCAGACTTTGTGTGAGTAAAAGAGACTTCTTTCAAAAACAATAATAAATAAAAAAAAACGTACTGACCCCAAACTTTTGAATGGAAGTGTAGATGGATAAGTAAATATCCACATATTTTGGTGATTTTTTTTTTTTGTGTGGTAATTTTTCAAAGATTTTCAGACATCTTAAAAGTTTACTAAAACAAAACAGATAACACCTAAAACATCAGCAATTTGATTTGAATTAATTGCAGAAAATTGTGAAGAAAAATGAAAAGTATAGAGTTTTTAACATCTCCCTCTCTCTCCTCAGGTCTTGTGGCCGCATTTGATTTCCATTCATCGGCTAAGATCTCTCACATGTATTCTCTGCACAGCTGGTGTGGCATGCTCACTTTTGTGCTGTTTTTCTTGCAGGTAATTTGCAGTTATTTCATTTTGACCAACGCAAAGGTCTATTTTGCATTTAAACATCGTCCTTCTTCCTTATTTGAACAGCTGAGCTGCTCTTTGTCATCATGACTGTTCTGTGGTTTGGAAGCACTTTGCTCTGCATTAGCAAACCCCCGTGTGGATGGTCGCATCCATTACACGGCTAACATCACTATTAACATCAGAACATTGCCATTAGTGTTTTTATTGACACCGGTAATCCAGCCAAACCTGACCTGCTAGTCCACTCATATATATATTTTTTTTTATAGAACCTTTTCATAATTTGAGGATACCTGATCCTAAAACATTTTTAAGAAGCCAACCCCCATGTCTTAGGGCTGACTAGTTCTCCTCTCCTTTCTTCCAGTGGTTACTTGGACTGGGATTTTTCCTTTTCCCATGGGCATCTGCTCAGTTGAGGAGCTGGTATCTTCCTCTGCACGTCTTCTTCGGCCTGTTGCTGCTGGTCATGTCTGTAGGATCCTGTCTGCTGGGAATCACAGAGAAATTGCTCTTCAGTATCATGTGAGTGTCAATGTATCAAACAGATATATTTTTAAAACTGATGTCACTAAGCTGAGGTAAACATTTTGAATCGGAAGAAAGGAATGAGTCACCGCGTGAATGAGTCACAGCGGAAAGGCACTTTCAATGAATATTAATGATATTTGGCTTCTTTTCTCCATCTCTCACTGTAGAGCCTCAAATGCTGGTTTTGTTCAAGATATTCATTGTGTGCCTATTTACTGCGTAACTCATGAACAGTTTATTTAAAAAAAACGATAAAATATGCTGTACAATTCATTAAAGCTGCACTATGTAACATTTTTGCAGTAAAATATCCAAAAATCACTAGGCCAGTGTTATATATTTTGTTCAGTTGAGTACTTACAAGATCCCAAATGTTTCCAACTATTTGTAAATCGTGAGAAAATTGCTATTTTACCCAAGGAACCGGGACATGTGAGAGTCGCCTGTCGATTGCGTCATATCTGCGTTACCCTCAGTTTCCGTTTTTATTTTGGAGAAACGCTTTACTCTCACTGCAGTGTGCAACGAGTGTCATAGCAGCCGTCGAGGGAATGCACAGGCATTCCCTCGATCACTTTCAACACACTCAGATGTATCTAATATGATAAACAGAGCTGCGTTACCTCATAGTCAAGACCGGAAAAGCAGAATTGGCGCCGGCGACTGTGGTATAATAAAAGTCCCGCGGCTCGCGAGGTGTGTGTTGCGTTCATCTTATTAACAATGGCTCCAGCGGCCTTGCTCAGCTCCACAACACTCTGCCCTGCTTCTGCTTCATACTACAGTAACGTTTATAATCACATCCATCCACATGATTTCTGCCCGAGTCCTATCCCGATTCTTTTCCACCAGCTGTGAGGTGAAGACCAAATCCCAAGATTCTGCGCTCAAATGTGGCGTCATCAAACTACGCCTTTGTTTTGAATAGACAACCTCTAGCGGACGGAAAAGTTACATAGTGCACCTTTAACATAAATAAACACTCGTCACAAATTTGGGTGGCTGCAGGTAGAATTCATCATGTCCAAATAATAGAATGGAAATAAATAAGAAAAGTCCCACACACTGACATAACTTGTAAAGGCCCATTCACATTGAGAACGATAAAGATATATGGGCTGTTTACACAACACCATTTTCAACTAAACTTTTTATGCGTTTTGGACGTTCATTTACACGACAACTGTGTTTTGGGGGCCTGAAAACGCAAACTTTTGAAAATGGGTTTTAAAGTGCAAGTTTTTGAAAATGATACCGTTATCGTCTCCGCGTGAACTACAAAAACTTGAATTTGTGAAAACTGTGACATCATGCACATGTGTATGATGTGTTCAGTTCTTTACAAAGTGACATCGCCAACTACTGGCCTGACACGAATACATACATAATATTTTAGTCGTTTTCGCAGAAAGTAATTTCGCATTTTGACATGTTGTCGTCTGTACATTAAAAACTTAAAGGAAAAACGTTTCCGTTTTTTTGAGCGTTGACGTGTAAACATCCAAAGTTCTAAAAATTGTTAGTCCACACCACAACTGTAACGGCACAGAGAAACGTTATCATTGGAATCACTTTCAGTATGATTTTTTTACCAGCTGATAAAACGATAAAAACATTGACAGCCAATAAGAATCCATCCTGCTGTAATGAGCTCAAGCATTTAAAGCGGCAGACAACAAAACAGCAGCACATGCTTAGAATAAACAGAATGGTATCGTCCGCTGGTGTATTTATCATTACAGTTAAACATTCTTGATGTGAATGTGCCATAAGAAACAGTGTTTCAGTTGAAGCTTGTGTTATTTAAGATTTGCAAGCTACAAGAGTGTTTTTCCATTCATTAACCAGTAAACATTTTATGGCACTTTTTCTGTTCTCAGGCCAACTTACTCCAAGTTTGCTGCCGAGGGGGTCCTGGCAAATATTCTAGGCTTGTTGCTGGTGTGCTTTGGGGTCGTGGTGGGTTACGTGGTGACGAGAGACGATTTTAGGCGACCGCCGAATCCTGAAGAGGAGGCCCTATCCGTGCACTTTAAGACCCTGTCGGAAGGAGAAATCCCCAGTTCTCCTTAATGTCTTAATATACTCCAACAACTACCTTTAAGCACTTTCTACCAATGTCCTAGCAAACCTGTCCACCAGTTCCTTCATTTGCAGTCTTCGTATTATTTGTATTTGACACCCCCTTGTCATATGAAGATTAAGGCAGGATTAAATTACCACCATGTAATTGTGCCAAACCAAATTAATACGAAAGGAATATTAGAGTTGTATATATTGATATATTGTGTTTAAATGCATTCGATCATTTAAAATATCAGGATGTACTTTCTTGTGCCTTAGAATTTATTTGACCAGACTGTACTAAAAAACTGAAATACGCAGACACAGCAGCAAATGTTTTCTCACAGGTTTGAACAGCAAGTTTGTTTTACATTACTTAAAACTACATAACTTAATATTATACGCAAAAAACCTGCATTACGCCATATTTATATGAAAATATTGAATGTCTCTTCCTGTATAAATGACTGAAAAATACTTGCGGATTAAGGCTGAAATTAGTAACATTTCAATTTGTTATCAAGTCTTTTGCATAGTGTTGTTCTGTTTTTAGATGACTCTTTCCTATATTCCATCTTGAAGAAAAGTGATAATATATATATATATATATATATATACACACACACCCATATATATTAATATGATCAGGCATAACATTATGACCTAATATTGTGTTGCTGCCAAAACAGCCCTGATTCGTCGAGGCATGGACTCCACTAGACCCCTGAAGGTGTGCTGTGGTATCTGGCACCAAGATGTTAGCAGCAGATCCTTTCAGTCCTGTAAGTTGCGAGGTGGGGCTTCCATGGATCGGACTTGTTTGTTCAGCATCCCACAGATGCTCGATTGGATTGAGATCTGGGGAATTTGGAGGCCAAGTCAACAACTCAAACCGTTCCTGAACCATTTTTGGTCTGTGGCAGGGCGCATTATCTGCTGAAAGAGCCACAGCCACCAGGAAATACCGTTTCCATGAAAGGGTGCACATGGTCTGCAACAATGCTTATGTAGATGGTACATGTCAAAGTAACATCCATATGGATGGCAGGACCCAAGGTTTCCCAGCAGAACACTTCCCAAAGCATCACACCTCCGCCGGCTTGCCTTCTTCCCATAGTGCATCCTGGTGCCATGAGTTCCCCTGGTAAGCGACGAACACGCACCCGGCCATCCACGTGATGTAAAAGAAAACGTGACTCATCAGACCAGGCCACCATCTTCCATTGCTTCGTGGTCCAGTTCTGATGCTAAAGCCCTCATATATCCCACATAACAGGTGCCGTTATGAAGAGATAATCGGTGTTTTTCACTTCACCTGTCATAATATTATGCCTGATCGGAATATACACATACACACATAGTTTTTGGGAAGTTACTCTTAAAAAGTATTGAATTACTTACTAGCTACTTATTACATCTTCAAGATTGTGATTACATTACTGTACTAATTACTACCGCTAAAAAGTAATGCATTATTTATTACTTTCTAAATCCCTTATCAACCTCAACCAGTTGAACTTTACAAGGATAGTAATGAAATTACTCTTAATTCTTTAAAATAAATAATATAAAATTGCATAAATTGTTCCTGAACTGAACAAAGTATTTAAAGGGAGAAGGTTTAACTAAAAACATACATTTTAACATTTATCACATTAAATCTTGATTTTAAATCCAAAATGAAAATTCTGCCATCGTTTGACACCCGTAAGACCTCCGTTCATCTTCGGAACACAAATGAAGATATTTTAGTTGAAATCTGATGGCTCTGAAAGGCCTCCATTGGCACAATGTGCTTTACACTCTCAAGACCCTTAAAAGGTACTAAAGACGTCGTTACAAAGTCCATCTCACTACAGTGGTTCTACAATAACTTTATGAAGTGACGAGAATAGTTTTTGTGCGCCAAAAAACCCTAAATAACGACTTAAATAGTGATGACCGATTTCAAAACACGGCATTATGAAGCTTCGAAGCGCTATGAATCAGTGAGTCGATTTAGCGGTTTGGATCGCCAAAGTCGCGTTTCAGCAGTTTGACACGCGATCCGAATCATGATTCGACTCGCTGATTCATTACGCTTCGAAGCTTCATGATACATTGTTTTGAAATCGGTCATCATTATATTATTTAGGTTTTTTTTGCGCACAAAACCTATTCTCGTCGCTTTATAAAGTGATTGTAGAACCACTGTAGTGAGATGGACTTTGTAACGACGTCTTTAGTACCTTTTATGGGTCTTGAGAGTGTAAAGCACATTGTGCCAATGGAGGCCTTTCAGAGCCATCAGATTTCAACTAAAATATCTTCATTTGTGTTCCGAAGATGAACGGAGGTCTTACGGGTGTCGAACGACATGAGGGTAAGTAATTAATGACAGAATTTTCATTTTTGTGTGAACTAACCCTTTAATATATAATTGTTCTGTAATCTATACAGTACTTAATGCAATTACATCAGAAGTAACTAATTAAATTACATAAAATAAATTAAGAGTATTCCCATACTTTACTTTTTCAATGGAAAAGTAATTAAATTACAATAATTGATTAGTAATCCATTACACCCAACACACTGTCTGTGTGTGTGTCACAAACAAATCTGTCTTTCCATCTGAAAGAGTGTGTACAGATGATCTGCAGGTGCCCTTTTATTGTATTTCCGTTGGTATGTTCGTATTGTGTACTTGTCTGTTGCAAGTGTAGTGGCAATATCTCTATTACTATGTTTTCTATTTGATATAAAATATCAGTATGTGTTCATAATGCTTGATTTCTAAGTTCAGTTGTGATTTAAGGATGTCCACTATACCAAGTTTTGAACCATCATAAATTCATGAGAAATAAGTTTGACTCAGTGGTAAATTATTTCACCTTGATTTTCTTTGAAGTGGTATTCTTTTTTTAAATAAGCTCATTATTTCCCTCATACATACAGAAGATTGTAGTGTTTACAATCGTGTAACCGGATAAAAAGTCCTCATTCATGTTTCTGATTTTCCTTCCCAGCAAAACATCACAGCTCACATTTACAGACAATTTACAATGAATCCTCCTTCGCAAGCCCAGTTATAAACAAAATCAAAATATGAAAACAAATTACATACAAAACCAAAACTTCAGTTCTTTTTTTGTCTAACAAGGGAAACAAGGAAATATATTGTGCCACAGTCTTTTCCCTCATACATAAAACCACACTCAGGTTTGTGTATTAGCAGAGAGCATGCGTTCAAGTTCAGCACATTATTTACAGCCATGTACATTTCGGTCATACAAAAGGAAAACAAATAGTTAAATACAAAGACTGTTGTACAGTAAGCAGTATTCCAGGTCAACTCTGAGTGCACCGCATATTTTTCTAAAAAGAGAAAAAAAATTAAAATGCTGCAAAAGACCTGCTCTTTTTCAACAGCAGTTGACATTGATTAGTAAAGCCAGATCCAGTGAGCGAATCTGACTCGCTGCCATCCTCCCAAAATATACCGTCAAGACATCCATAAAAAAAGTGCCTGACCTTCCAATAGTATGGTGAGGCAAACATGAAGGCAAACAGACTCACAACTTACAGTATGTGAATGTTTCAGTGCACAAATAAACTCTCAACACAATGGATGGGAGCATGTGGATTCTGAGGCTGCAAAAAAAGAATTTTCCCCATGCCCGTTTCCCATGAGAGAAGTTTCTTTGGAAAAGACCATTTCTGCTTTAATGGTTTGACTAAGTAAATCAACGCCTGACCACCTGGATGCTACTT
Organism: Gobio gobio; assembly: GCF_949357685.1. Lineage (NCBI taxonomy): Eukaryota > Metazoa > Chordata > Actinopteri > Cypriniformes > Gobionidae > Gobio > Gobio gobio. The sequence goes on from NC_137097.1 coordinate 43,404,468, forward strand.
CCCATGAGCAGATTACTAACCAAACATGACATACTTGCAGCAATCCTGTTGACCTCTGTAACCTGTTGACAAAAAAATAAAAATGCCCATAAAAAGTCTAAAAATATTTCACATTGCTGTCAACTTAGGAACTAAAGGCAAACTGAAAAACACAACTGCATTGAAATTTAGATATACATATATATATATATATATATTTTACAAACATAACTTAAAATGTTAAATATTACTTTTTTGCTTAAGCAATATTGGAATATTTCAGGTACATTTTCAACTCAAGACCCAGCAGGATTCTCAGGGATTATTACTGGTCTGAGTGGGGACATGAGTGGGGACATCTGGTCCAGGGGGAAATGTGTCCATGGCTGGCACTGCCGCCCACTCGGAAGGTACAGAAAAGTAGAAGGTTGGTGTACAGCAGTGACACAGGCCTACTTTTACTCCAATGGGTCTTGATGCTTCCATATTTGTGTCCAGGGCAAATACAGATGCACTTGACTTGTACATGCTAGATTCACTTCACATAAGTGGAATTCACCTCATCGGGTCAGTATTTTCATCAAGATATGGGACAAAAAAAATGATGAGATAAGACGTTCAACATGTTAGATATTCTTCTGGAATGTTCTAATAAATCTTGCACATTTCTTCTTATACATTAGACTCCACAAAAGGTCTCTTTGGTTTAATGGGTGAGGTTGGGCCTTGCCTTTCATTGCGAGACATCTGCCTATACTCATTGTCCTGGTAGGCCTGGGAAACTGGTAGAGTTCGTGCCACTTTCACATCTGGGTATGTGGGAACCTGGCTAACTCTGCCCATAGCGTCCGCCCGGTCCCGCGTCACACCGGGAGGGTTGCCGTAGAAATCATCATCCATTAGGTGGCCATTGTGAGCGTTGTTGGTGCGGTTGTAGTAGGCGATATGGCTGAGGGGCGTCGTTTGCTGCCCGTATCCCACGTTGCTTGGGGAAGTGGCTGGACTGTTCACCACTGTATCCAGAGAAGAAACAGCCCAGGGTCGAGAACCCGAGGAGGACGATGCAAGCGAAGGCTGCTGCTGAAGGTACTGCTGAGTCCGTGCAGTCTTGTCTATGATGCCCATGAAAGGCGTGTTGCGGGAGCGAAGGGCCTCTCCTGGGTATGTTCCACCCACCACCCGGAAGTCTGTGCCCTGTGGCGGTGACATCGGTGAAAGGTCATCATGGTAGCTTCCTTCATAGGAAATCTTTAGGGGTATCTCCATTTGCTGAGCGGAAGCTGACGCCCTGAACCCTGGGCCTAGATTAGCAGCAGAACCTGCCACCAAACTGTTGTTGGATGGAGAGAAGCGTAGACCTGTACTGTGGGAGTGAATGAGGGGGCGTGGAGCCGGCGGGTGCTGTTTGGGTTCTACGTTATTGGCACTGACTGGACGTCGGTGTGCATGAAGGTTCTCAGGTGAACCTAGCGTCACCTGTCGCTCCATTTCGTGGGGTTGGACCGGATAGTAGGCGGTTGACTGACTGCGGCTGATCTGCGGTGTCTGACTGTAGCGGACACCTCCAGGACTGGGTCTGAAGGCAGAGGAGGGCCTGTGGGGAAGCTCATCCTCCACAAGGCCAGGATCCATGCTGATGGCACGCTGGTACAAGGCCCCTGCACTCAAACTGCCCTGAGGTTGAAGTGAAGATGAGTATCCTCCATCCCCAAGTTCATCCATGTCACCTGGGCAGCGGGCACTCATCGAGTGAGCAATCTGACTGTAAGCACTACTACCCAGTACGGCACTGGAGTGTACCGCAGCGCTGGGCTGGTTGGTGCGGACGATCTGTGCCTTAGCTGGCTGCAACCACTGGCTTTGCTGTGATGGCTGGGAAGTCTGTTGGGAAAACTGGAATGAACGTTGGCTGCTCATCTTGGACAGAGGGGACTTGGGTCGTCCTGCAAGCTGGTCCTGCTGGTAGCGTCCTGCAGAGGCGGACTGAGGACGATACATGGCAACTCCCTCAGAGGTGGGGCTGGCACGATACTGTGGTCCCCGGCGTAATGGTGATGGTGGCGGGCTGAAGTGGTAGGAGGCCTGATGAGGGGGACTGGGCCGGAAGTGGGAGCTCTGGTGCGTTGGGGAGAGCGAAGGGGAGGTGGATTGGTAGCCTTGCCGTGTAGGAGAGGACATCGAAGGGGGGCTGGGGCGAAGGTCGTATGCTTGGCCCAAGTAGGGTGAATCATGATGGCTCGGAGATGGAGGCATGTTCTGAATGACTGGAAGTCCCGATGGAATAGTGTGGGGCTCAGCGGGAACACCAATCGGAAGGCCATCCAAGTCCCGCTCAAGGTAATCGTCCTCCTCCTCAAACAAGTCCTGGACAGGCTCCATGTCTGAAATATGGGGCTCCATTGGTGGAGGCGGGATCATGGATGGGGCTTGTTCGCGGGGAGGGGAAGGAGGAGGATCCAGCTCCTGTTGCTCTTCAACCTGACGACACTCTTCTTCCACGCGTTGCAGCAGGCGCTGGATCTCGCGGTTATTGGGACACAGACGCATCGCTTCACTCAGGTCCTCCAGGGCTGCGTGGAATTGCCTACAGCAAGGGAGACAGGGAATGAGAGAGAGTAGGAAGGTGGAATATGGCAGTAGGAAGAGAGAAAGAAAGAAATATGCTTGTTAAAGACTGAGAAACGACTACTGCTAAAGGGATATTCTGGGTTCAATGTAAGTTCATCCTTGTCAACAGCATCTGAAGTGGCTCATTGCAAATTACCAGACAGAATAGTAATGCACTTACAGTGGAAGTCTATGGGTCAACGACCTTCGACAGGTTAAAAGTAAACAATAGCCAACGAGACTTATAACATGACACCAATGATGACTCGGTTTACAAACCCTGTAAAGTCTGTAAAACCTAAATCATAATATTATATATATATATATAGACTTTCACTGTAAATGTCAAGCTTAACTTGTATTGAACTCGGAACATTCCTTTAATCGTTTTTCCAATCAAAATCATACACCACGACCCCTCCCCCAAAAAAGCAAGTTGATCAAAAGAGAAAAAGGAATAAAATATGAATGATGGACATTCTGAGGAAAAATAATCTGATTGTTCAACACAACATGAAGTATGAAGAACAGGTCTAATCCTGATGTTGTCAACTAATGAGGGAGAAGTCAAGGGGCTAAAATTGACTTCTATCTTGAAACTCTAGCATAGCACTACGTCAACCAATCGAAACACATTTGGCCAGTTTGGGTCATGATCTGTCAGCACTTTATCTGTGCTAGACAGAATGTGTTTTAGAGGCTGTCCTGCCTGTTGGTTGCTACGGTTACCTGCTGCTGCGCTTGGCACGGGCTCGTGCGTAATAGGCTTCATAGGATTTGGGTTTCAACTCTAGTGCCTTGGAGGCAAACTCCTCCGCCATCCCAAAGTCCTGCAAGCAACAACAGGACCAACAGTCATACACTGAGCCGTACATGAGGTCAGAGGGAGGACACACACACACATATGTGCATGCGGACATGCACACAAACAGACACAAACACACACACACACACACACACACACACACACACACACTCTCTTACATCACTGACGCACACAAACTCATGTTGGACAGGAACATGTCACACTTATATGAGGATGTAAACACTGATTATTACAAAAATCTACACAAAAATCAACATATTTTAAGCACCATTAGTGCAAATATGACAAACAGACATACAATTATGGAAATGCACGTACACACTTATAAAATGTGCTGACACACACAAATATATGCTCAACAGAGACAGTGGGAAGATGCAATGTGACAGCTCAAACCTCCACCTGTACTAAACCTAACTCTTAAACAAATCCAACAAATGTCAGAAAAACCCAATGAACCAACAAATCAAACCGAAACAGGGATGAGATCATGATGGGAAGATAAACTACAGCATGGGCTGAGTGTAAAGAGCTTTCAAGAGAACTTCTTCATTCAGAGGAAAATGAGAAATAAATCATCCAAAATGAGAAATAATGTAGCCAATAAAGGTGGAAAAAAATGGGAAGAACAAAATCTCTTAATACAGCAATACTGTCTTTAAATCCAAACACAAAACTAATACATGCAGTTTGTTGGTTAGGCAAGTTGCCATTGCATATATGCTTATAAACAAGATGATTTACAGTATACTAGCTGCTTTTTTAAACAGCCAATGTCAATATCGACATTGGAGAACAGCATATCATGGACATTAGTTAGGGTAAACACCATATTTCATTTAACACAAATAAAGTGTACAGTGTGTTGTCTTCAGAATTTTTTTCCAGAATTGTTTTTTTAATGCCCAATTTTCAATCTTTTGTTGATTTTTCATTGAAGTTAAATATGCGTTCTACCCAGAATAAGGTATACCACAAATATAATATATACAATTGTAAATAATTTGAAAGGTAACATATACAAAATTGCATACATTATTACACAATATTTAAATAATGCACAATGAAAATGTTGACAAGGCTGTTTTTAGCACAGGACCAACCAGACACAGTTATCAGTGGATGCTGGAATCGCGTGCCGTAACTCTACAGCACCACTAACTCCATTTTGGATTTGCCCTGAAATCCTTTTTCTTTAATACCATATCCTTAACAAACAGACTATCAATACACCAAGGAACAAATGATCAATTGGTTAGAATGACTGAAAAATTCTAGATTAATGTCATCAGGGCAATCTCAATTCTTACTCATAACGTCGCTATGAGTGAAGAGAGACAGAAGGAAGAGAGTTTTATGAAACCAAGTGCTTTGGACTCACGTTCATTTTCCTCCGGCAGCGGGAGAGGTTGAGCAGCAGAGAGACTTTGAGCTCGCGGAAGGTCTTTAGGTCCTCTGTGAAACCCTCTCGTGGGAACTTCTTCAGGGCATACTGGTAGCGTTGGGCGGCTTCTTTCACCTTTCCTTTCTGGTTTGGCAAGACATTTTTACTTCTCAATTTCAAAATAATATATGATTATATCTTCATAAAAACAAACCAAAGTTTGCTGAACCAAAGTACATTAAAAGCATAGTCTATACAGTATTTAATGCAATTACATCAGAAGTAACTAATAAAATTACAGAAAAACTAAGAGGAATCCTTTACATTTTCAAGGTATAAGTAATTAAATTACTGTAATTACTTAGCAATGCATTACACCTAACACTGTATATTATTATTGGCAGCATATTCCTAAACACAGTTTTGTGTTTGTACAGACTACATTTCTTCAGCTGAATATTCTATTCATTGTGTATGATTATCATTCAAATAAAAGCCACTCACCTTGTAGAAACCATCTCCTTCCTCTATCAGTTTGCTCAGCAGAACAATCATAATATCAGGTTTGGATGTGGCCATTGCCCATGTTGCAGGACCTAAGTGCAATAGAGCATGAAAAAGAGGAAAAGCAAAGAGTCACCACGGACTGATAGTCCATACGGACACAAAGTAGCTTGCTAATCTCTGAGGGACACAAAGGAACAAGCAGGCTGCCAGGATATCTTGCTTGAAAGGAGGCAAAGTCTACAAACAACTTTTGGATATCACAAAAAGCCATGGCAACACGGCAGACAAAAAAGAAAGAAACAAATCACGAGCAGCTTGGCTGTTTATACCTTGCCGAAATTGAATCGGTTTATACTAGCAATAAAAACATTTGAATCCAACAGCTACTGAACTTGTGGTCAGCATGTTTGAGCTCACTGTGGACAGCCTGAACCGAGGTCAAGTGTTTCTACTGGTTTGGACTGAATGTACAGTGGAGGGAGGGTGGGAATAAGAGATTGATAGGGGTCTATTAGAGCTGTAGATTTCGCCATGGGCAGCCAGTTGCAGTATGCAGGCAGGCAGTGATTTAGTGCAATTCATGCAAGGCGCAGTTGAGGACAAACTAATGATCATGGGATCAGTTAGCAAACTGGCCAGTAGCCTGAAAAAGCCAAACTGAGAGCAACTGTGGAAAAAACACAGAATGCGTTCTTGCTTTCAAAAACGGCTAGACGCAATACAGAATTGCAGCGGAACAGAAACGGAGAGAATTCAGAGAATTCTCGAGAGACGTTTTTAACTTGATACTTGATAAAGCTAAAGGCAAGAGATACTAAAAAAAATCAAGTCGTGTCGCAGTAATCAAAGACAAATTATAATACAGCAGTGCATCAGAATATAACATCGCAACAGGCTTTTTAAAACCACAGCATCTAAAAAAATGTGAGAGATGCTGAAAATGATCACATACAGTGGGGCAAAAAAGTATTTAGTCAGCGGTGCAAGTTCTCCCACTTAAAAAGATGAGAGAGGCCTGTAATTTTCATCATAGGTACACTTCAACTATGAGAGACAGAATGAGAAAAAAAAATCCACAAAAGCACATTGTCTGATTTTTTAAGAATTTATTTGCAAATTATGGTGGAAAATAAGTATTTGGTCAATAACAAAAGTTCATCTCAATACTTTGTTATATACCCTTTGTTGGCAATGACAGAAGTCAAACGTTTTCTATAAGTCTCCACAAGGTTTTTACACACTGTTGCTGGTAGTTTGGCCCATTCCTCCATGCAGATCTCCTCTAGAGCAGTGATTTTTTTGGGGCTGTCGCTGGGCAACACGGATTTTCAACTCCCTCCAAAGATTTTCAATGGGGTTGAGATCTGGAGACTGGCTAGGCCACTCCAGGACCTTGAAATGCTTCTTACGAAGCCACTCCTTCGTTGCCCGGGCGGTGTGTTTGGGATCATTGTCATGCTGAAAGACCCAGCCACGTTTCATCTTCAATGCCCTTGCTGATGGAAGGAGGTTTTTACTCAAAATCTCACGATACATGGCCCCATTCATTCTTTCCTTTACACGGATCAGTTGTCCTGGTCCCTTTGCAGAACAGCCCCAAAGCATGTTTCCACCCCCATGCTTCACAGTAGGTATGATGTTCTGTGGATGCAACTCAGCATTCTTTCTCCTCCAAACACGACAACGAAGTTGAATTTTTACCAAAAAGTTCAATTTTGGTTTCATCTGACCATATGACATTCTCCCAATCCTCTTTTGGATCATCCAAATGTTCTCTAGCAAACTTCAGACGGGCCCGGACATGTACTGGCTTAAGCAGGGGGACACGTCTGGCACTGCAGGATTTGAGTCCCTGGCGGCGTAGTGTGTTGATGGTAGCCTTTGTTACTTTGGTCCCAGTTCTCTGCAGGTCATTCACTAGGTCCCCCCGTGTGATTTCTGGGATTTTTGCTCACCGTTCTTGTGATCATTTTGACCCCATGGGGTGAGATCTTGCGTGGAGCCCCAGATTGATGGAGATTATCAGTGGTCTTGTATGTCTTCCATTTTCTTATTATTGCTCCCACAGTTGATTTCTTCACACCAAGCTGCTTACCTATTGCAGATTCAGTCTTCCCAGCCTGGTGCAGGTCTACAGTTTTGTTTCTGGTGTCCTTTGACAGCTCTTTGGTCTTGGCCATAGTGGAGTTTGGAGTCTGACTGTTTGAGGTTGTGGACAGGTGTCTTTTATACTGATAACGAGTTCAAACAGGTGCCATTAATACATGTAATGAGTGGAGGACAGAGGAGCCTCTTAAAGAAGTAGTTACAGGTCTGTGAGAGCCAGAAATATTGCTTTTTTGTAGGTGACCAAATACCTATTTTCCACCATAATTAGCAAATAAATTCGTTAAAAATCAGACAATGTGATTTTGTGGGAGAACTTGCACAATTGGTGGCTGACTAAATATTTTTTTGCCCCACTGTAGGTCAAAAAACATCCATCCCAATATTAAACTGTAACGCTAATGAAAAGCTGAACGACATCCATCATAATGCAATAGCACAAAGGATTAGGAAAAAAATGTAGGCGTTTCTAGACAAGATCAGAATATTGAAAAGACGTCCATCGCAATGACATCTTGAGATGCGTTTTAAACTTCTTATAACTTGACAGCATCTTTATTTGCAATACCAATATCGCAAGATGCTGCAAAACAGCAAAAAACGCCACTATTTAGCATCTCGAGATGAGTTTTAACTTCTTTTAACTTTAAACTTAACGTTTAACTCGACACAGAATCTTTATTTGCGATGCTGCTAATGGCACAAGATGCTACAAAAAGCATCACAATACAGCATCTTGAGGAGTTTTAACTTCTTTTAACTTGACACAGCATCTTTATTTGCGATGCTAATGGCACAAGATGCTACAAAAAGCGTCACAATACAGCATCTCGAGGAGTTTTAACTTCTTTTAACTTGACACAGCATCTTTATTTGCGATGCTAATGGCACAAGATGCTACAAAAAGCATCACAATACAGCATCTTGAGGAGTTTTAACTTCTTTTAACTTGACACAGCATCTTTATTTGCGATGCTAATTGCACAAGATGCTACAAAAAGCGTCACAATACAGCATCTCGAGGAGTTTTAACTTCTTTTAACTTGACACAGCATCTTTATTTGCGATGCTAATGGCGCAAGATGCTGCAAAACAGCAAAAAACGCCACTATTCAGCATCTTGAGATGAGTTTTAACTTCTTTTAACTTGACACAGCATCTTTATTTGCGATGCTAATGGCGCAAGATGCTGCTAAACAGCAAAAAGTGTCACTATACAGCATCTCGAGATGAGTTTTAACTTTTAATATGATATAGCATCATAAAAATGCAATACTAGAAAAACGCATAAAAAACCCCAGGAAGACAACACAACGGTCAAAGATGACTATCTAGCGCATGTTTTAAAGGTCCCATGGCATGAACATTTAATTTTATGAGGTTTTTTAACATCAATATGAGTTCCCCTAGCCTGTATATGGTCCCCAAGTGGCTAGAAATTTTGATGGGTGTAAACCGAGTTCTGGCTGTCCTGCTCTGCCTTTGAGAAAATGACAGCTCAGAAGAGCTGATCTTGAATTCTCCTGTTATGATGTCATACCAGGAAAGGTTACCTCCCCTTCCTCTGCTTTGCCCGCCCAGAGCATTCGGAGAAAATGGATTCCGTTTATCAGTCGTAATGTCAGCACAGGCTTTACAAACAGACTTAACGATATGGATTTGACAGCACAGCGACAAACAGTGAGTAACAGTGTTCATTAATGCCTGATCTGTGATCAGTGACTTCTGATGTGTAGCTAATCATTCAAGTTCACTCAGACTTTCTTTCTAGATCGTTTAATGATCACCGTCTTGATGCCCTAAGCGTAATGCATCAGTGAATCAAGCCAGTGACTAAAACGACCGTTTCTGTTAGTAGCATGAAACAAATCCGTTTTTTAAGTGATTAAACTACAGAGAGCGATCAAAGAACACTCTTTATAATGTTCAGAGCTGTCAATCACACGTCGCGAGTGTATCTGCACAGTTGCCCAAACTGCCGTTATAATGAATGACGCTGTTATGCTGCACAGCGAAGCTCTTACTGTATTAATATCGACGTCGTGTTTGCTGTTAGTTGTGGGGAAAGCATTTTGTGAGAGAAAATGCATTGCATTGACAAGATCACTGCATTCACGTGATCAACAGACTGTCTATCTACTCAATGCTCATCACTGCAGCTTTTTTAAAATAATGCTATAATCCACTAGCCTGGATGCCAGCCGAACTTAGCCCCGCCCACAACATTTTTACTCGGGCAGTTCGGTCTGGACTTTCTCCGTAGAGAAGTAATTATGCCCGAACAGAAACTGTTCGGACCAATGAAATTGTCAGGGCGGGCTTTAGACGATGATGGACAGATGATCAACAGTAACGTAATCATCCACGTCACCAAAGAGCGCTTGGGTTCAATTTGTTCTAATCCTAAACGGAGAACTTGTTGTATATGCATTCACCTTTACTATTTCTCTCAGAAATTAAGATCGTGTTGGTAAGTACTCTGTGAATCCTTAAATTATTTTTTTACAACACCGGCAAAGATCGTTTACACTCATCTTTTTCTTCTAACGTAACTTATTCCAGCGTGCGTGCAGATAGGGTTGCCAAGTTTTTACAACAAAACCGCCCAATTGCTAACGTTCCTCCAAACTAGCCAAAAACAAGCCCAATAACTTTCCAGGGGTGTTCTCCGGGAAAAAAAGGCATTTGGGGGGTAAAATATGTGTTATTTTGGCAGGGCTGGCAGCTAAAAATCGCATTCCTGGGTCTGTATATCACATAATTAGGGTCGCTTCAACCCGTGGACATGGCAACACAGTGCAGTTGAGTTCTGTTGACATTTGACAACTAACGTTGTGCGTCGCTCCGTTGCTCTGATTGGTTGTAGGTCTATCCAATTGAGGTCTTTCCTGGTTCGGTTGAAACACGCCCCATAATCACAGCCCAACGGAGCAGTATCAGACTCATTTTCTGACTAGAATTGAGTATGACGACGTCAGGCTAATAATCCACACTTTGACGATTCGTTCATCTCGACGGCTGTAATGGTACATTACATGTGTTACAAAGTTCGTAGAATAAGGTGGAAGAAGACAGTTGACGTGACTGGGACTGTTTATTCAGAACTCTCAGATACAAAAGCTTGTGCTAACAGAACAGCGCTCTCAACAACTACAATAAAACTTCCTCCAGCTCAACTGTGGTTCACGAGTGCGTAGTCAGCCTCTCTCTCTCCCTCTCATGCATGCAGTGCGTGTAGAGCCTCGCTAAACCACGCCCCCTCCGCAGTATAATCTAACACTCATTTCAAACGCAAGATGTCAGCCAATCACAACAGTGGGTGTTTTCACTGAAGTTTCACAGCAGACACACCCCTTAAAACAGGGTATTCAGCCAGAGGGGTAATAACAGTATAGAAAAGATGCCTTTTGTTTCTAAATTATGACATTTTTTGATGTAAAAAAAATCATACTAACAATATAAGTACACCTCAGGAAACATTAAAAAATAATAGAAAAATGCCATGCCATGGGACCTTTAATGAAAAAAAGTTACAAAACAGTGCATGAATGCATTCTGTGTTTATGTCCCCCCCAAACCACAAAACATTCTGCAGCATCATGCCAAAATGCAACACCTTTTCCTACATGCAGCCATGCAAGCCGACAGAATGAACGAACAGATCCACGTCTGCCGTCAGATTTTTGCAGCAGTACAATATTACACAAAATCAACCCATGTGTATGGCTGACAGCAGCTCTTTGCACTTTTTATGGCCAAGAATTGTGATATGAATATGGCGTTCACATTTGGGCATCCAAAACACTATCAGACCCGATCAATGGAGAAGGGACCACACGGGTAACAAGATGAAGGGACACAGTCAAAAATGGCAGATGGGGACAAAGGTCTGCGTTTTACCTCGAGCACGGGTGGGGAGTGTCTGACATCCTGGTTACGAGGAGAGAAGAGGTGGGAAGGGTCACGAGTGAAAGGGTGACAGGTTATTAGGGCAGAGTGAAGCATCATGGGAGGGGCATCCATATCAGACAGAGAGCAAAGGTTTATGAAAACAGGAAGAGTGTGATAGAGAGTCAAGGGAAGAAAAAGAAAGAGATTGACAGTTGTGGTTAAGGGTGAAAGTGACGTGAAAGGAAGAACAAGGAAGATCAGCCGTGAGAAGCCATGACAAGCAGCAACATTAACAATCAGCAACAATCAGCTGCAGATCCGTGGAGTTCTGCAGTTCGGTGAAGGAGGGTTCGACTAGGATGACTGAGGTCACAGGGAGGGGTATGAAGGAGAAAGACATCTAAATGTGAAGCTAATTTCATATGATATTCAATGCATGTGCTGCTTACATTCCTAACGCATTTCTTCACGGTATAACCTTTGGAATCTATGCTGCGTTTCATCCAAATGTGATTGTGGAATATTCTGGACGTACAACCAGATCCATTGCCTGACACTCGAAGATGACGTACACTATCATTCACTACTATTGCTGTCGTTAGTAATTACTTTTAATTACGTTTGTTAAATAAGGATGCATTAAATTGATCAAAGTAAAAGTAAAGACATTCATAATATTACAAAAGCTTTTTTTCTATAACGCTTTCCACAAAAATAATTGAGCAGATTGACTGTTTTCACCATTTTCTAGTCACCAGATCATCATAGTATGATTTCTGAAAGATTATGAGACACTGAAGACTCGAGTAATGGCAGGTAAAAATGGCATTTTACAAATAAAGCAGTTTTTCCATTCCACGTGTTAAAGAAAACAATATAAATAGGAATGGAAATGAAACTCAGACTAACCTCCTGGCTGCTAGCAATCGACATCAGATGCTTTATGTTTAGAAGCAACATTGTGTCAGGCAATGCTTTGACTTCAGCATTTTAGAATGACCAGAAAACCTTGTTTTCTTTTGTCACCGAGCAAATTATTCAAACAGAAATAATTCAGCAAGAGTTTCCAAGTAAGAAGCTGGTGACTCTGACTTTACAAACTGAATGGAACGCAGCATTACAACCCCAAATTAATTATTTTGTGTGTGTGTATATATATATATATATATATATATATATATATATATATATATATATATATATATATATATATATATATATATATATATATATATATATATATATATATATATATATATATATATATATATATATATATATATATATATATATATATATATATATATATATATATATATATATATATTTTTTTTTTTTTTTTTTTTTAACAAACTGTGTGAAATGGTGTGTTCAAACATCTACCTGAAATTCAACATATGGCTATCTACTTTTTAACGCAGCAAATTACTGTACTTTTAAAGTTATTGTACTTTTAAAACAAGTGCGTATTTTAGCATATTTTTTCTGTAAGAACCTTCCCGCCTACCTATCTTGGCGCCCTTCTTGAGCAGTGCCACCACCACTGACGTGTTCCTGCAGCCAACCGCACGATCCAGTGGACGCATGCCGCTGTAGTCCACATGCTCGATCATCGCACCATGATCCACCAGATACTGCACCTGAAACCACATCATGACCAGAGCTATGGTTTATTGTCTGTATATCTCCTGTCAGCTCCTACGTGATATCTATGCAGAGCCATAAGCTTACGCTAGCATCCCAATTTGGAAACGTAAGGTCACATTTTTTTTTAAATACAGTAGATCTACATAAAATTAGTTGACTATGAAAAAAACCAACCACTTCTGAGTCTCCGTAAAAAGCGGCAAGATCCAGCGGAGTGCGGCCGCTCTTGTCTGCATGGGCCGTTGCCGCACCCCTCTCAACCAGAGCACGGACCAATGGGAGGTGGCCTTTAAGACACGCCCAGCTCAGTGCTGTTAGCCCCTCCTTGTCCATCAAAGACAATGAGGCACCTATGAAATAAGTTAGAAATAGTCAGAAGAATATTGACCTTAGTCCCTTTAAGACAAGTCATTTCACTCAGCGGCCCACTTTGAAACGCCTCTCGGGCATGCAAGTGCAGCTCCTATCTCTTTAAATGGGGGAACATCAAATTCACTAAAACTGCTCGCCACGATTAAGATTAAATTTCATATTTGAAATCACCAATGAAATCTGACAACAACTGTCTCATAAATTTGGTTTCTAAACGCTCAAAACATGACAAAATGCATTTTTTAGCCTGGACAAAGCTAATGCGCATAGCAACCGGAGCTTTTAACAGCAGCTACAGTGACGCAATGACTTTACTAATCAACAATTGGCTCTTTCATTTTTGAAGGCGGGGCTTATTCACTCTTATTGCACTTCCTCCCATTCATAAGTAATCAGAGTGGACCCTCTTCCTATATATAAAGTCTTTGGTATTGACTGACAGTCTCCTTTAACATACATGCAACTTTAAAATTTATTTTGTAATGAAATTGTATAACTGCAACAACAAATCTATTGTATGAGCAGGACAGCTGTACCTTGAGCCAGCAGGAACTCCGCCGTACCCAGATGTCCCTCAGACGCAGCCATCATTAGAGGAGTTCGGCCCTGTTTGTCAGCCATGTTCACATCAGCTCCATGATTTAGCAACAGGTCCACTATCTGCACAACCAACACAGACATCTCAGACTAAATCATCTACAAAATAAAAATGCACTAAATAAAAATGTGACTTTTGCGGTGTAGGAGGTGCCCACCTGCCAGTGTCCCTGCCGCACGGCACTGAAGAGTGGCACAATGCCCCTGCGGTTGGGCTGAGCCACAGCGGCACCCTGCTCCAATAAAAGACGGCACACATCCAGCTTCCCCCGACCCGCTGCTGCTGTCAGTGCTGAGGTATAGAGAGAGTCGTACGTGAGCAGTTTGTGTGTTCATATTTAAATCAAAATACAACCGATTGTCTAGTGGTGTTATACCTGTTTCGCCCCATAGTGTGTCAAAGTTGTTTATCTGAGCCCTTTCCTCCTCTTCCTCATCTTTCTCAGGCAGGTCAAGCAGGTATGATACAATCTGTGTATAAATAAATACAAAATATGTGTATGGTTATTTTTTTTATATTTTTTCCCCCATTACCAAACTTAACATGTTAACAGAGATGTTTAAAAATGCTGTAACACTGCTAAATCTATTAAGTATAATTAATACATTCAAATATTTTTAGTTATTTGTAATATTTTATATGATATGTATAAATACATAAAAAAATGATGTAACAGTGATGCACTTTTTCTTTGCTGAATAGAAAGTAAAAAAACAGCTTTTACTTGAAACAAATCTTAAGTTACATTATAAATGCATTTACTGTCGCTTTTAAATGGTTTAGTGAATTCTTGATAAATAGAAGTATTAATGTCTTTAAAAAAACAACAACCTCTGTATAGCCCATACTGGCGGCTGCTATGAGTGCCTGTTGTACTGCATGGCTCTTGCTGAAGGACCCGGACGGCTGTCCGTCTGTGTTCCACTCGCACTGCACCAGATACTTCACCACCTCTAGATGACCCCGCAGGCCGGCGTGGACCAGTGCACACTGACCATTCTTATCCAGGTGATCCACCTTAACAAAGAGAGAGAGGAGAAACAGAGATGAAACCTTGATAGCTGAAAAAAACAGCCACTACCTTGTGTTCCTATTGGTTATCAGTCTTTATTTAGACATGTCATGGCCGACCTTGGCTTTCTTGCTGCAGAGGGCAGTGACGATGGGTAGGTGACCCGCAGCGGCTGCATAGCCGAGGGGAGTGAGCCCGCTCTCTGAAACACCCTCCACTTCCGCCCCAAACTCTAACAGCAAAGCCACAGTCTCCAGGTAGCCCAGGTGAGCGTGCACACACAGGATGGGGGCGTTATTCAACACCTCTGTACGATAGTTCACATTAGCTCCACCTATAATCAGCAGCCGAGAAACCTAGAGAAAGAGATGAAGATAGGGGGTGGAGTAGAGTTGAAATGTTTATCCGGGTTTCCATAAAATACATTTCCATGAAATTTTCAATTTTCAAAAATGTTTCTGTAGAAACATGACGGCGCAAAATGGCGACTTCACTGTAAGGGGACCCGCGGTGTATGTATATGGAAATGGCTCATTCTAAGATAATAAAAACATAACGGTTCATTATGTAAGGTCTTTATACACCACTGAAAACATAGTGATGTATATTATCTGTCAATAGATCCTCATAAATACTACACACTGCACCTTCAATACTTTTACATTGTTATAAAGCATTCATGTTTCAAATAAATGCTGGCAAATTCATTTTAAATCAATAATTTTAAAACAGATTAAAATAAAGTTATTTTTTATATTGTATTTTATATTTAACAATATTACTGTTTTTACTGCATTTTTTAATCAAATACTGTAAATGCAGCCATGGTGAGAATCAGAGACTTCTCTCAAATATCTTACCAACCTTTTGAACAGTAGTGTTTAAAAAAATAAAATGTATACTGTGTGTTTGCTAAAGATGTTTTTTATCATGTAATGTTTTAACTTGAGAGAGCTCTTTCAAAGAACCCAAACTTTTGAATGGTAGCATAAATTCACTGTAGAACTATCCATGACTTTTACAATATTTTTTAAAGATTTTCCAGATCTGGAAATCACTCTAAAATTCATAGTATTTTCAGGTTTTCTGAGGCTGTCTGTTTTTTATACCTTGATGTTCGGTGTGTAGAGGTTTCGAAGTGAAGCCAAAGCTGCAGAGAGCCCTTCTGTACTGTAGGACACCCACAGCCCCTGCAGCACTGAGGAGGAAACCCCAACCTTCTTACTCAGGCCCTGAGACCAAGAGACATTGTAGTTAATAAAAAAAACACCTAATTTGGTGATACATTATATACTGCAGTAGTCAGATTGATGGTATCAATTTAGCAAACATCAGAAGCGTTGTAGTTATAGTCAGCCTAACCTTAAAGATGTGAGCTTTGAGAATGTGGTGGCCAAGTTCGAGGGTCTGTTGTCGATTAAGCTTACTGTCTTGCCGTGAAAACCAGAAAGCAAGCAGTGTGTGGCCACTCCTAAAGTATCATGGGAAAAGAAACAAGAGAATGGTATAAGAGATTTCACTTCAGTACTGTGATGTTTTATTATTGAGTGCAACAGGACATTCAACAAGACAAAATGTGGGACAGGAATCAAGTTATTACATTTTGATGGAAGATTCTGACTCCTTGAGCTCCTCACCTGGGGTCGCAGAGGAACTTGGTCTTCTCTCCGTCCTCTCTCCAGATTAGCCACTCTCTGAACGAGGGGTGGACGAACATTCGCGTTCCATCACGTCTTTTCACCAGGAAAGGCGACAGGAGTTCAGACCTCTGCTGGAAATCATCCCAGTCCAGGGCCGCTCCACGCACCATGCTGGCGTTCACGGCGCTGTAGGCCTGCTCGTCAGTTAACGGGTGTAGAGAAGCCACGGCCACGTTCAGCAGTGGAAGAACACGCTCGAAAGATGACTGAGTTGGGAAACGCATGTTCAGCAGCAAAAGGTAGACCTCGGCCAGGTTCACTGGAACAACCTGAACACAAACCGATTTAAAAAATAAATACAAACAAAAAAGCAGAAACATATTTAATCATTTTAGATGTATGCTTTTAAATGGCAAAATTCAAAAAGGATTTTATTGCTACTTAAAAAATGAATGAAACAAAATCATACCACATACATAACTCTGAAAAGGTAAAGTAAAAAAAAATACAATAAAATGATACCACATATATAACTCTAAAAATCTAAAATAAACATGAAAAATATAAAAAATAAACTAACACCACATATATCTCTGAAAAGTTAAAATAAAATAACATTTGAAAAAAATAAAAATCACATACATAACACTGAGAAGCTATAATTTCTGTGATTTTTGTTGTTTATGGTTTCCTTTACTCTTTCTTTTCCCTATTTTAATAAAAACATAACTCAAAATAATATTAAAATTAAATATTGTAATTTTTATACTACTTAAACTATTCTATTATTTTTATGGTTTTCTTTCTATTTCTCTCTTTTTTTCTTTCCCCATATTTTCAGAAAATAAATTTGTATATTTATTCAATAATTGTTTACTGTCTTTCTTTTCCTTGTTTAGTTTAGTTTTATTTAATGCATGAAGTGTCACTCCTATGATGTACTTATTAATAAAGGAGGCATCTGTGTGACCCCTGACCTTGTAGCTGGAGCTTTTGAGTACGAGGTAACCCTTCTCAATGAGGTCCAGTGTGAGCTTCAGGTAGAGGTAGGAGCCCCGGCTCAGACTCTTCAAATGAGCGCTGAGTTTGGTGAAGGCCGCGTTGTCCAGCTTGCCGTTGAGCGCCACGTTGTTCTGGATCTCCTGGCTGGCGTGCAGCCGGTGCAGGATGTAGCTCTGCAGGTCAGAGTCAATCGCATCACTCTCCTCCAGGCGATCCAGAGAGATACGGTGGAACGGCAACGGACGAGTCACGTCCTTAGATAGAAAGAAAAAAAAATAGCATGGAGCAAATAAGTAAAAAAATAAATGAAAAGAAAGAATGATTGCTATGGATCGACGGGATACAGACCTGTAGCGTCGTTCTGACGGTGACCACCAGTTTGAGCCAAGGAGGGAAACGCTCAATGGTTTTGCACAGGAAGGAAACAATAGTTTCTCCATAATCCGGTTTATGGAACTCTGCCTCATTCAACCCGTCAATCAAGATGATGAGATTCTCCTCACAGGCAATCTTCCTCTCTGTAAATATTGTATGTGTTAAATATTACATGTATGTATGTGTACGTACAGTATGAGAGTATGCATGAACACGTTTACGTACCTCGATGCAGGATCTCCAGAGGTTCCAGCAGGCCCCTGCGGAAAGCGTTGAAGGGGTCCTGGACGCAGGAGCGCAGGCTGAGTGTGCTCTGCAGGTGCGGCTGGCGGAGCAGAAGATCTCGGTAGGCCTGCATCTGAGGAGCCCTGCACAACAACGCTGCCACATTATGCACAAACTCAGGGACCAGGCAGGTGTACGCGTTGTCGGCCTGACAGTAATGGTATGCCACCACCTACAGCAGAGGGAAGGAGCACATGAGATATAAGCACACATTTACATTCACAAGACAGCTTGGGTTGAGAACCTGTTTTAACCTTTGCTTGGCAACAAGTTCCACTCACTGAATTTGTTTGGCCAAACGCTGTTCCAAGAGTGCTGATATTTCACTGACTGAATAATTAAAAAAACGCATTAATCAAGGAACAAAATACCACTACTGTTGCTCATACAGCTTCGTTTGGAACGTCATTTTCATTGGTGAAGCAAGAACATTGAAAAAGTACGCTACGATTCAAAAGTTTGGGGTCAGTAGGATTTTTTTTTTTTAAAGATGCATTAAACTAATCAAAAGAGACAGTAAAGATAGTAAAGAACATTGATAATAATAAGAAATGTTTCTTGAGCATCAAATTATCATAGAATGATTTCTGAAGGATCATGTGACACTGAAGACTGGAGTAATACAGCTGAAGAAAAAAACAGCTTTGTCATTGAATAAATTACATTTCAAATTACAAAATTAAACATAGAAAAATAAATAGAAAAATAATATTTCTGAATATTACTGTTTATTATTGTATTTTTCATCAAAAACTTGCAGCCTTGGTGAACAAGAGAATGCTTTGAAAAAAAAACGTTAAAAAAAATCTTACTGACTCAACTTTTGAACAGTAGTGGAAGTGAAAAGCTATATCAGCACTACTGTATGTGTATTCATTATTAGAGCATCAGGCACTACTACTGTATATATGACAAACACAATTCAGTGATTCAGTACATCTAGAGACTGCTAACTTAGGTTTAGACAAAGAGAAACACACACACGAGCAACCTCTGAGATTTAGTGCAGAAACTGCTTTAAGCTCAAATACAATGAATATAAAACTAGAGAAAGATTCAAAGTTTTATTAATGCATAAAACATTATGGAGTTTGAGTGCATTGATGGCCTTATTCCAATATTCTAAGACTGCTGCTCCTGTGGATTCACCTCATCACGCAGTGTGTGTGTGTGTGTGTGTGTGTGTGTGTGTGTGTGTGTGTTTCAAAAGCCTGTCATCATTAGCAATGCAGAGCTCGGAGTGTATCTAATGGCTGTGCTGGGAGACTCTGTGCATATAAATATTTGATAAGGCAACAGAGCTGCAATAAACCTTTGTGCTTAAAAGGGGAGAGAGAGAGAGAGAGAGAGAGAGAGAGAGAGAGAGAGAGAGGAGAGAGAGAGAGAGAGAGAGAGAGAGAGAGAGAGAGAGAGAGAGAGAGAGAGAGAGAGAGAGAGAGAGAGAGAGAGGAGAGAGAGAGAGAGAGAGAGAGAGAGAGAGAGAGAGAGAGAGAGAGGAGAGAGAGAGAGAGAGAGAGAGAGAGAGAGAGAGAGAGAGAGAGAGAGAGAGAGAGAGAAAATTAATGAAAGAAGGAGACAAAAGAAGAGAGACAGAGAGATAATAAAACAATAGAAGAGAAGAAGAGAGAGAGAGATTGAAAGGCAGGCTGGTCATATGCCCGGCCCTGTTGATTATATTGGTATTAGCTGGCACCTGAGAAGCCAGCCTTCTGAGCGCCTCCTCCTGGCGTCTCCGCATCTCTGGCGTTCCAGGACAGCTGCTCCCTCCGACCAGAGTGCCGTGAGCGGACGGAGGCTGGCTCAAGGGAAGTGTGTCGCCATCTGAGAGAAAGACATGGCATGCATGGGATGTGAACACTGTCAGAAACTTATGACTTTATTTATCATAAATGCATACATTCTCATCAGACGTAGTTAATTTTAGGATTTGCAGGATTTTAATATTCAATATTGCTGAATTTCAAAGCATTCATTAATAAAAAAAAAATAGTATAAAAACTGTGCAATGACTCATTAAAGTTGTTACTAATTATATTTATTTTTAAAGCAATATTATAAATGGACAATATATATTTTAATAAATATGATTTACTGTATATTATAATTTTAATATAAAGTCTATAATCAAATATTGACTAGTATCAGCAACTAGTCACATTAGCTGCTTCAGAATCGAATACTTCTTTACTATATAGTATGCGAAAAACAGTACGCCAACAACAGAGTAGTAATGTCCGAATACATAGTATTCGAAAAACATTAGGCGAAAAGCCCCCGGATGACCTACTACTTCTGACGAGATTCTGACGTGCGCATTCGATGGACACTTTACTATCCATGCGGCCACGGGAGAGGATTTATGAATGGAGGTGAAGGGACGCAACTGACACTGGTAGGTCACATGATCATGACAACATGGTGGATGTAGTATGTCCAGATTACATTCATACCACACGCATTCATATTATATAGAACGTAATTTTTTAACGGTCGCGAAGTAAGTTCAAATTCAAATGTAGAACCTACTCACCTAGTACGCGATTTTAGACGCAGCTATTGACTACTTTATGGTGCTTTTTTGCCTTTTTTAGAGCTTGACAGTTGTGTTGTGATGGAAAAGAGCATACATGTTCGAGGTCACAACACTTATGACAATTGTTTTTTTTGCTTGAACTAGCTTGTCTGTTAGATGTTTATTAATAGGAATATATACCTATAAGCATCTAACAGACAATTTTGTGATTTTCTTTTAAACTAATCCACTCACGTTTAGGCGAGGCGTGTGGACTGTCAGATGCGAGTGATCTCATGTGGATGCCGTGGCAGCTGAGAGCCACTAAGCGAGAGATGATGGCTGTTTTGCCAAAGCCCACGTTGCCGGAAATAACGACCCCTTGATTGGCGGTGGGCTCGCTGCTGCGGAGACACACGTCAACTTCCTGGAACAGCCATTCCCGACCGGTGAAAACTGTATCGGGCATCAGACTGGGCACCTCGAAGAGAAGCGGCTTTAGGGCGATGTCTGGTGGCCGGTATGGAGCAAAGCGCACTGCAACATGGGAAACATTAGGAAATGTACTAAATGAAACAGGTTTATACATATAAAAACTTTCCTTCAAAAAAAAAAAAAAGGCTTTTTTCCCTTCCATTTCTTTTTATAGTGATTTTATTCATCAAAGCTGAAGTTTCACAATATTACCCCAGTTTCACAGACTTAAGGCTATAGTGCATGTTTGAGCGGTTTTAACTGAAAGCGACTTGCACTGACATATCTTAAAAAAATGTCACTGCCATTGTTTTGTCTCAAGATTCAGACCAGTAATGTTTTTGTCTAAGGCACATTGAACTAATTTAACCCTGGCTTAATCAAAGCCCTCTCTGTGAAACCAGGCCTTCGAAATGCAAACCTCTTCACATTGCAGTAATCATTTTTAACCAGCAGGGGGAGATGCTTTGTCTGAAAAAGGCCAGAACTGGCAGCTTACGCAAGACGAAGCTGCAGTGTGAAACACCATGAATCAATGGTCGTCAATGGGGTGCCTTGACCCATTAATGTACAGCAGAAAACATCTGAAATAAGCCTCCATGTATCAAGAACAGGAGCAGAGCCACCACTGAGCCGTTGCCATGCTTACCGGGACCCACCCTGGAGGGTGATTGTTGCTTTTGTTCATAGACTATTTGTCAAATGTATTGCCACAATGCACATAGCAAAATTTATATTCATCGTCATGTTAATCCACCACATATGCCTGCAATAAATTATTAACATTAATTAAAAAAAAATCCTCATATTCAGCTGTATAATCCTCATTATTCTTATAGATATCATAAGCCTAAATACACAAACAGTTAATCCAAATTACAGATAATATTCTAAGCAAGTGTCATTTCAAAGCAGGATGGGGGTCGTCAACACAATTATCTTAAATGATTCAATGCGGCTATATAATTTCCTGATCGTATATGCTTCAACAAGTGTGATGGAGCATATTATAAGGCTATTTATCCCCCCCATTTGCATGTGCACTATTAATTAGCCAGATAACATGAATTAATTATCTTTGCATTAGCATAATGAGGTGGGCGGGGTTACACATGGCGAGGTGACCTTTATGAGCACATATGCTGAGCTTGGATATCGAGCAGACACTATTGGAACATATAGAGGGAGACAAAGAAGGAGAGAGATAGAAACCAGGGCAGCCGAGGAGTAAAATGGCTATAAAGAACTAGAGCTGGGAAGGTTGTAAATAAAGAAAAGATGAAAGGAACAATTTAACCCGTAGCGTTTCAGTGTCACACATTAAAATCTCCTTTCATGGCACAGCTAGGGTGAATGTTTTCCACAATTAAGTATCATTACTGGTGGAAATGGCTCTTAATGTCTTCTGAAAGAGTACCATACTTATACATGAAAGAACCTGCTTGTAATTGTGGTCAAATTAGCCACAGTGTGCTAGAATTACTATCTACAGATACCTTATGTCTGTCTTACAGTTTGAGTATAATGTTATTATAACCAACCATATGGATAGAGTCCACCTCCACTTCTTCGTCACCAGTGCAGTCATCCTGAAATAAACCTTTTTTGGTGACTCAAGCTATTGGAGTTCTGAGTGAATCGGAGAGGAAACCCAGACCTCCACTGCTGATTTAGGATGTGCAGAGCCTTGACTGTGAGCTTTAGACAGCAGGTTGAGCTCTGACAGATGAGCCAGCGCTAATGCTAATAGGAAGTCAATACTTCGATCTGGACAGGAGACAGATTATGGCACGGCAGTCCAAAGGGGCAACCAAGAACAGCAGGATGAGGGGGGTGTGGGGGGTGATCCACTGAAGAGCTGCGGAGTGTGTTGAGGGTTTTAATGTGACATGCTGTGTGTAGTGGAGAGCAGATGTGAGAGATGCAAGGTACAAGTTTCACGGGGACGTATTGTACCAATTAGCAGAATTCTATTTTTCAAGGGTTAGTTCACCTAAAAATGAAAATTATCCCATGATTTACTCACCTTCAAGCCATCCTGTGAGTATATTCTTTCAGACAATTACAATCGGAGTTATATTAAAACATGTCCTGGCTCTTCCAAGCATTATAATGGCAGCGAATGGCAAAAAAGCCCCAAAAAGTTATTCTTATTAAGTGGGGGTCATTTTTTAGGATTCTTTACCTAACTCAAGTCTCTGAGATCCTGACACCTTGCACTTCTGGAGACTCCAGGTAGGTTGCAGCTCTGGAAAATGGTGGTGCTGGACACTAAAGGGTTCCTGATGGTTTCACCCTTAATTCTTCACCTTAATTCTTATTTCTTTTGCAGTTAACATCTGTCTTTCCTTCCCCACCTGTTTTTGTCTGACCTAGCTGAACCAATTAGCGTTTCACTGTCACATGCCTTAACTGCAATGTCTAGTATTGCATTAGAATCGAATCCTTCTCATGGGCATTTCATAATTTTTGACTTTTCAGTTTGTTAAATCTCTTTTTTGGCTCATTTTATCTGTAAAAGAAAACATGCCTAATAATTTTTTTTTTAATTTCCAGCCTTCATGAACAACTATATATCACTTATAAATTATTCAATTTTAAAATTGATTTCAAAATTAATAGTAGTTATTAAGATTAATGTTGTTTGGAATTGGTAAAATGTGTGTAAAAAAAAAATATGATCAGAAAATCAACGTGCCTAATAATTCTGCACACAGTGTTAAGCTTGGAAGAGCCAGGACCTGTTTTAATATAACTCAGATTGTTTCGTCTGAAAGAAGAATGTCATACACATAGGCTTGAGGGTGAGTAAATCATGGGCTAATTTTCATTTTTTTGGCAAACTATCCCTTTAAGCCGGGTGCACACTGTACGATTTATAATACTCTTTTACGACTGTTGCTTGTTAAGACTGTACGAACATGATCCGTGCTGTAAACCATGTCACACTGTTGGATCTCAGTTGTCATTAATGCGAGACTGTACGGCAAGCAAGATGTGTTAAAAACGAATGCATGCAAGAAGACTCAGTTTTACATCATCTATCTGTGACACGTTCAGTGACTGTGAACTGCATTACATGCAGGATTGAAATGGAGGCTAGCAAACAAAAGCAATCTCTAGCATTTATCATCATCATGGCTTGTCTTGAAACGAAAACTGGAAAACACACAGTGAAAAATTTGGTCTGAAAAGGCATGGACAAAGTTATTTTTGCGGCTGACCTTATAGCATATGCAAAAATTCCCCTTTCAGACTCAATTTATGGGAGGAGAGTATTTAAATTAATCATGCAAGGTGATTTACTAAGGTTTGCACTCATCAGTTTACTGGTGTTTGTGCCATTATTTACCACCCCATAAAGCACATCTTAAAACACAAATGCTAACTGGTAGATTGCATCGGCCATTTTGGAAATGATCCGGCTGCGTCTGTGTTCTTTCAGTTGGGAGTAGTCAGTAGATCACACGTAGAACTTTCCACTTCCATCTGCGTTTTTTTGGAATTCTGCTCTAACGCTAATGTGCTCTGTTAAATCTGGCCCAAAATAAGTAGCAACCCACAGGAAGTTTCTGAATAAAAAAAAAAAAATGATATGTACAGCAACGTTTGGACACAATTTACTGAATTTATGTTTCTTATAAGCTTCTGTTTAAATAAATAAAAATAATATATACATACTCACACAAATTATATATACATATATACACTTTTTTGGCCCAAAACTGCCAAAATAGTGGTCTTTTAATGGTCTTAATTAAAATCACAAATCATTGGGCAGGAAATGAGCAAAAATTGCACAAGTACTGTAGATAAAGTAACTTAGCACGGAATAGCCTTTCCCATCTTGTAGACAGCTTTTTACATAAAGAAGAGTCAGTGATGTTCCACTCAATGTTAATGGCTGTTCATGAGTAGCTGAAAAATGTCTCCCAGTTCGTTTGAGTTTAATGTGAGACCAAATATTAACTATAGGGTTGAAATCTAGACTCTTACCAGGCCAAAACATGAGCCTAATGGACTTGAAGATACTTCTTGTGGGAAGCAAGCCATTCTGCAATATTCTCCTGTACTCCAAAGCATTAAATGCCTTTTCACAGTGAAGTATCTCACCAATACCAGCAGCTAAAAAGGCTCCACACACAATGACACTCTTCCTCAATGCTTCACTAGAGATGCAATCATTATTATATTTCGCAGTAGATTTTCGAAGGCATTGCTCTGGAGCATCATGTGACTCATGTTTCACTGTAATTCATCACCCCACACACAACTTCACATATTCTGCCAAAAAGACAGCAATGGATTTTCAAGTAGTGAGCTAACCTTTTTTGGGTTAATACATAAATCCCATGCTTCTGTTTATGTTATTTCACAGTGTGGCAAAATAAAGAATGAGAAGGTTTGTCCACATGTGACTGTTACTATACACAATGCTGGCGATGAAGTGACAGAAAGCGGAAGAGTAAAAGGTACATGTGATCACGTATAAGCACAAAATCTAGAAAGAATATACACACCTCTTATGTCCGCTTGTCCAGAGCGGCTGGAACCGGAGTTCTGACGTGGCATACGCAAAGACGTGCGCAGCGGAGCCTGTCTCTGCTCATCCAGATAAGCAAGATCCTCCAGGTGAGCTGAACTAGTGGCTGATAGAGAGAGAAAAATACGGTTATTTTTTTAATATATTAAATAATGGCTTTATTTAATTTTATTTAAAATGATTAACATTTCAAAGTAATAACCTTTCATCACTTTTTTTCATACATTTTTGTGTGTGTATTGAAGCTTGGGCAATAATATATTTAAAATATTGATGCCAATTAAGTACTTTGAAATTGAACAATGAAATAAATATTGAATTGGTATTGAAAATTGAGAAAAAGAGTGAGAGAGAGAGAGATTGATAAACTATTTTAAACTCATGCCGCCCACATACATATTAAACAGAGGGAGAATACACAACAATAACAGTGCAAAACAGAACCCAATTATGCATTTCCTCATTCCAGCGGCCAAATAAAGGAAATATATTCTAGCAAACAGGTTTCTGTAGGAGCTTGCTGTTCCAATCATAAGTTTAGACCATTTTTTTTTGTTTTGTTCATTTACCGTGGTAAAAGAATGACCTCAGATTGTACTATATAATATAGTGTCAGTGGTCAATGGTTTTGGAATTAATATTATAAACCATAATATTTGTAATTACATTCATTCAATACATGCTTTGATTCAAAAAATGAGGGTGACTTACAAAAGAAGGTATAAAACTGTATGAGAGCTTGTGTTTGCTTAGCTTGTGGTTATGAGCTTTCATGAGGATGCATGCATGAATTTTGAGCCTTTTTTCCATTGCTAATGAGGAGGAAAGTTCATGGCGGCTTGATGCACGAGAATATTAAGAACGCTGTGGGTGGCCACAGCATTTATCTAGTCTCAAAGCATATGGAGAGAGCTATTTAACAACAGCTAACATTAGAAAAGATGCTAAGGATGACTGGCCACCGTAAAGTGACAGGTGCAACACACTAAGGAAAGCCTTTCGGTCTTCTATAATATGTTTAATTGAAGACAGATTTCAGAAACACAACCATGGCCTCATGGCACATACGTGTACAAATTACAACTTCCTGTTGGTGTACATGTGTGGATCAACAGTTCAGTAATATAACTCTCCCCTAAGAGAACCCCACATAATAGAGGTGATTGAAACAAGGTCCGCAAACCTTAAGCAAGCTGGGAAAGCTGCTCTTACAAAATTCGACCACTAAGTAACTACAATTAATGTTACTATTGTAAAACCATAATAAAAGAATAGAGGATTTTCATCAGGATAAAGGCTTTTAATACACAGGATAGTTTTAATAATCCTTCTAATTCTATAAGAATAGGGAAGTCCACACCACAGCTATGACAATAACGGTACAGTGCAAAGATATCATTGGAATATTTTTTGTCCAGGTGATTATGAATAAAAACATTGACAGCCAATCAGAATCCACCCAGTGTATTGGTGTGGACACTAATTTAGTTTTGTTGCATTTATAGGTGTCGTTCTTGGTTCGAATGGGCCTTAATGTCAGCATGAAATCAAAATGGACAATTCAGCAATAGTAAACCCCAACAAATCCAATGATCCAATCAATTCTCAATGGACAAAATCAAGTCCCGTCCTACATTTTCCCCGTTTGAGAAGTCTTGAATATATGTCACAAAAAAAGATTCATAGCTTCCATTTTATGGCGATTTTAAGAGACTTTGGCTAAAACTATGGCTATCATAGTAAAATAAAATAAAAAATAAATAAAAAATGCTATTTAGACACCAGCATTTGTCTTGCCCAACCCCACCCCCTCCATCTGCACTGCAGACTGTCTGGCTGGCATGACTGTGTTGCTGGATTTATGGCTGCTTGAACTGCGTCACAATGACTTTGGCTCCCATCACTAAACTGGTGTTTTACAGCCCCACGTGGCGCTGGTCTAGAAAGCACGTCTGCGTTTTTACACCAAACGTCTGAGCATGTTCATATCTACATATCTCTAAACTTTGATTGAACATGGAGATCTGATTGTGTGACACATTTACCATTGTCCAGCGCATGTTTGTGGGCGATATCCAGTCAATTCAACTGGAATGCACATGATCAGGAATTTTGCATGAGGTCGATGGATTTCCTCACACAGATTTCGCAACGGATCCGACACAAATTTGTCCAAATATTGACCTACAGAACGCTGCTTTTGTTGATTTCCGTGCGAGTTGTGCTACAAACATCACTACGCCATTGACAATAAACAATAGACTTCGGACAATTTTGCGAAACATTAATCTCTTTAAACACATTGTGTCTTATGTACATATATGAGGCTGCATGTTTGAATATGTGACAGAAAGTGAGAACATGTCAAGACTCACGCAAGTCTTTCTGTCTAAAAGAATAGTCAAATGCATCTTGAACTCAGAGATCAGACAGATTTTGAAAGGGGAAGAGGTGATGAAAGATTGAGTGAGGGAGAGGAGGGAATGGAATGAGTGGGTGGGATGAGGACAGAAGAGAAAGAGAAAGATGAAAAGTGTGAGAGGTGAGCATGCATGAGTATGAAAGACAATCAGGGGGAGAAGAAAGAGAGAGAGAGAGAGAGAGGTGAGAAGAGTAACAAGAACAGACAGACAGATGGATGAACAGATCACGTCATTCACTCACTGCTGCAGCGGTCTTCTTTCATTATTTAACTAATTTTTATGATGCTTTTTGTTTGCCACTTTGACGTTCTATTAATTTTCAACTTTGTAACAATTAAGAAAGAATGAGGTAAATGTGTGAAAATACATTCAAACATAAATAAATAAATAATAATGTAATTAATTTAATTTATGAGATAAACAAATAAGGGATTAATAAATACAAATAAAATGAATTGATCATTTAAGCAAACAAACAAACAAACAAACAAACTGGAATGAAAATAAAACAGAATTAATGTCACCATAATTTGTACCGTCAACAGTTAGGCTGCTATAATATTCAGGGCTTGACATTAACGCTTGTCCGGGACAAGAGGATTTATTGAAGGGGCAAGTGAAGGAGAATTTTACTTGCCCGACCGGACAAGTAGCCTGATTAAAATGTCAATAACAAAAAATAACTAGGGAGTCACCAACATGCGAATATTTCTGCATTAATTTAGTGTAAGTGGTGATTAATAGTGAACAATAATATATAATGTACTGACGGTAACAATGTTGCGCTGTTGAGGCTCGCGCAGCTTCATGAGGAGCAATCGTAAAACAAAAGAAACTCCGTTAACTTACCGTGGTAAAAATTCAAAATGTGGAGTTTTTATATTTTTAACATATGACACTGTTTAGTCTCATGCTTAAAAGGATCATTCTTTCAAGCATATTCAAAAAATATTCAAAAGCAATCTCATAGCATTTGTTATGCAGTTGTAATTTTTCAGTGTAAATTATTTAATTTGATTGGTAACAGCCCTAAAGTGTCTCATTATTCTAATTGAATGTAATGATCAAATTTAAGAATTTTAAATGAAAGCTGATTGACATTTTGGCCAAAAATTAGGATGCACAATTTGGCATGTTTCATTGCGTTGTCACATAAAAAAAATTTATAAAGGTAAAAAATATCATAAATATGCAGATTTAAATTTGTCAAAGCTGACTGAACACTGATGCTTCAGAATAAATTATATTTACAACAATTTTTGGACAAAAAACTTTTTTTCCAGACAAGCTAATTTTTTACTCAGACAAGAGAATGACCGATTTACTTGTCCGAAGGACAAGCACATGAAAAGGCTTAATGTTATTACATATTACTATTACATATAGTATTAAATATATTTTAGGCTACTAAACTAAATCACATTCATTATAATAATAATAATGATAAGTAATATAATTTGTTAACCTTTATTTGTCACATTAATTAAATTATAAAGTCTTATTTAATCAGATTTTAGACATTAATTAATTTTCCCACTATTCAAATTACTTATTCAATTTATCCAGGTTTTATGAAGGATTTGTGATTTGTGCTGCTGGGTTTGGATCCATATGTGAGAAGATAGTGTCAAACTCAGTAGCTCAGCTCCATGTTATGTATATATGTATATATATATATATATATATATATATATATATATATATATATATATATATATATATATATATATATATATATATATATATATATATATATATATATATATATATATATATATATATATATATATATATATATATATATATATATATATATATATATATATATATATATATATATATATCTACATAACATGGAGCTGAGCTACTGAGTTTGACACTATCTTCTCACATATGGATCCAAACCCAGCAGCACAAATCACAAATCCTTCATAAAACCTGGAAGAGATTCACACAGATGTCCTTGCTCTGTTATAACGGGCCGGCATCAGGAGCTAGGAGCTGCTCCAGAGCTCAAATGGCCCATAAAGCTGAAAAGAGGGGCATGTCTATAGCTCTCACAGTAATCACTATGTGCTTTTACTGACCTTGACATTTTGAGGGAATTGGAAACACGTGTCTGTTGACTTTTAGGGTCTGGATTATGTGGGATATTTCCTGTCTCTGCAGTTCACCATTCATGAACAGAAGTGTTCAAAGAGCCTCAGCTCAATGCGCTGCACACAGAGCTGACTCTAAATATTCACACGCCGTGAAAGATGAATATGAGTGTTTGTAACTAACAGGATTTGAACGCTGGACTGAGTCTTGACTAGCTCAGCATAATATGGAAGTCTCTGCCATCTTACAGTTAAATAATATATAAATACACTTGAATTGCTATTTGTTAGATGCTTCTATATTTAATTTGCTTTGTATGTACTCTGCACAATGAGTAAAGTTGAATCTAATCTAATCTGATCTAATCTGATCTAATCTGACCTAATCTAATCTAATCTAATCTAATCTAATATAAAGTATATGTTCAGACTGGCATACATATTTTGGCACTAGTATGTACTGTACATTGTGCATAGTATGCAAATGTTCAACTATAATTGCCCCTCGGTCGCACCACCCTAAGGAGGGCCCTGCATACATGTATATACTGCACAGTATGTAGTAAGCAATGCTCAGTGAAGTGTACACTATTCTTAACACACAGTAGCCAAAATTTGACAGGTGCAGAAACTTACCAGCCACAGAATTGGGGCGGGGCATGAGGTAGAGGGGGATGGAGTGGGCGGAGTGAGAGACAGAATGCTCCAGACTCCTCTCTGGGATTTTGTTGAGGCTGTATGTGGAGGCAGCCATGTTTTCATCCACCCGATAAAGAAAGGAGTCTGTACCCATGGACTTCTGTGCCTGCCAGAGTTTCAGGCTGCCCCGTGAGCTTTCGCAGTGTTTACCTCCGTGCTCCACATTCTCAGAGTAACTTGTGAGCGTTGCTGCAAGAAAGCAAGGTTTTGGGTTTTTTGAAACGGACATCAATGATTCGCATTTATAAAATAAGCCACAGATAATCTCTCACCGATAATGCCACTGTCTCGGCTCTCCAGCGTGGAGGTGGGACTCGTGATGGATCCGTACGCACAGTCTCGGGTGCCCATGTTACCCGGGGCTCCAGCGGGCAATGTCGAGCAGGGGCTGCCAGGAGGGGGTGACGCTGTGCTGCTAGCTAAGCTAGAGCATGGGCTGATCCTCTGGGTCATGGAGATGCCCTGAACATCAGAAGGAAGAGTTAGAGAACTCCAAACTTGCCACTAATATCAGCAAATAATGCTTGCTTTCCATTTCACAGCTCAGACTAGTGACCAGACACAGTGAAATCTCATTGTCTAAAAATCCTACTACACCTTGTACTACCAAGTTTTTGTTAGAAGCTTGAGCTTATGTTTTTCTAATAAACATGCACTAGTTCAAGGTGGCCATTCACTAGGCCTCATTCATGACATGCTAATAGAACACATTTGAGTTCATCATTTGTAAAACCACTCTTATTGAAATGGTCCCATTCAATTCAATCTGGCAATTCGCATTAGAATAATTGTACAAACAATTTACATGCGTTTTGGTCGGATTTCATAAATGAGGCGTAGAGTTATCACTCATTGTTACACTGCAGAAATATAGAATATTAAAGGATTCTGCTAGATCAGTGCACCATTGCATATACAGTCAAACCAAAAATTATTCAGACACCAGATAGCATTTTTTACTAGTGGGTGCAGGACACTATAGTTCATTTATGTAAATGAGGATAGCACAGAGGATAGCCGTAAACTGTGGCATATTACACCCAAAAAGTCTTCATACAGTTGACGACCAGTAAAATTGATAAACATTTGGGACCAAAATTATTCAGACACTTTGACCTGACCAAGTTTTTTCTTTTTTCTTTAATTGCTAATGTGACCTTTTACAGCACAGACTGAATGAAGCATTGCTTGGTAATTTGTTGACCTAAATTGGTATTATCTAATTAAGTACTTAAATTTAACAGCAGATTGGTTGATTGTAATCCATTGCATACCTTTCGATCAAAGTTATCTGACATTATCAAGATGAATTTGTTCCGTATTTTATCACCATTTTCGAAACTATAGCGAATAAACTATGATAATGTAAGAAAATGTTGAAGGTGTCTGAATAAATTTTGGTTTGACTGTATACGAGATTCCTCTTCCAGAGAAGTAGCACCACTGAATGACTTTCACACACAAAAATGCCCCCAGAAGTGGAAATCTGCTGACTGGTATTTAATGATACAGTACTGTCCCAAATTTCTGCTGAGGACTGCATACTCGTGTGGAATTATCTCTTTTTATGGCCTAAGCTGACTTGAACCATTTTTCCACCATGACTCAATATTATGTAATTTAATACAATGTTATTTGCTTTATGGTATATGACTGAGAGACGGTTGAATTTTCGACTCTAAACCAAATGGAGAAAGAAGAGAGAAATGAGTGTGTTATTTTGGCATGCTGAGGTCGGCTACAAGACATGATCTACAAAAACCGACCAGGATGGTGGATCACTTTACCCAATGGGATGAGAGCAAGAAAGACAAAGTGAGAAACATAAACAGATAACAAGAATTTATAATGAAAGGGTTGCATGAAAAAAGCAAAAGAGGGAGTAGAAGAGACATGGAAAGAATAAGTAGTTCATGTCTGACTCTGGGTCTGCGGTGGAGGCCACATTAATGACATCATTCAAATGGATATGAACTTCAGTCAGTCAGTAGTACTTCTGTCCAGAAGTTGTGTTAGATAATATTTTTCATGCAACCAAAAGAAATTCTACTGCAAACCAAGAGGATGTACTTTCATATAAACATCAATTTATGGATACATTTGCAAAACACAACTTGAAAATGATTGATGGCTCTGATGCAACATGAGACTCTTCACAAACTCAGGTTTGAATATAACACTAAGTAGTTAACCTTGTTTTTCTTTAAGAGTGCACTCAGGAGATCTTCAGTTCTTCATGTGTACAGCTGATTCGAGAGCACTTTTAAAGCGGCAACACTGGAATGTCTACTATGTCTGAAACCACTGAAAAATAATAATACTTTTCACTATGAACCAGCAGTGCGCTCTTAGCCAGATCTTGGACTCAATAACTTCCCAAATATGTCTAAATAGCTCAGTCTACACCTTTTTGTCCAAATCAGGCTTCGGTGTGCGTGGGAGGGATTGGCTCTGAATCGGTGTTTTGAGAAATTGTGGCCTTTCGGTGACCACGCTCGCTTGGCAGGGACCGGCCTCAGAAAAAGCTCTGCCCAGCTGTGGACGACAGGAGCCGTGTGTTGTGCGATACATTCCTGGACTCAACTATGAGTCGGATTGCGAACAATTATAAGAGAATGAAACGCTTTTGATTTTATCCAGCGGAATCTAACAAGCGCTACAGTTCAAAATGGCTTTGAGAAGCCATTTCCCTTGGATATAGATCACGATAGGGAAGAAGAGACCATTGCAACTTAGGTTTTATGTCAACTTTAATTCCGTAATATGGAATTTTTATATAAGTGGACTGTAATTAACAGGTGGATGCTGCACATTGGTGGTGGTTGAGGATATTCCCCCCTTCTAAATGTAAAGTGCTTTGAGTACCCATAAAAGCGCTATATAAGTGTAAAGAATTATTATTATTATTATTAATTTCTAATTCCAATATATTAACTTATCAATTTTTATAAAGAAGAATTTAATCCATATATTAAGCAATTATTTTATTTAAAAAATATAACAAAAATAAAGCTCTAGATTTAATTTCATCTGACATCAATTATGCGTTACTGTACTGAATATTGAATTGAACACATGTTGGATTCCATTTTTCTGACTTGAAAGTTTCTAAGCACCTGAAACCCAAAAGCAGATGTTCACTGGAAAATCATGGGTAAGATCAGTGTGGACTGTAAATAAGAGTAGCAGCAGGGGTTTCAACATCTGCTGTCTGCGACATGCCTAGTTAGACTCGAACTGTACGAATACACCAGCGCAAAACTGCTGGTGTTCATCCAAAACCCAGGAACATCTGCCATGATTTAGAGAGCAAGAATATTTGTGTTTTTGAGGTGGGGAGCCGCCCACTGACAAAACCCTGAGCTGCAGAGAAGCACCTCCCATCATAGGCCAAAAAAGTCACTTGAATTATTTTGAAGAATAATGAGAGAGACTGGATAGAGCATCAAACGCATGTATCAAACCTGGGGGTCATCTTGTTCCTCCATGTGGTATTGTGCTCCACCAGGCCCTTCGTTCACTTTGTCCCCGAGCAGGAACCCCAGTCGCGTCATCAGTGTGTTGGCGGCCTCGTCTACAGACGGAGGAGGACCCAGTTCTTGGCTTTCGTCCCCTGTAAGAGAGTAAAAGAAAGAGAGTAAAGTAAGAAACGGTAACACTTTACAATAAGGTTCATTAGTTAACATGAGTTAACTACATTAGTTAACATGAACTAATAATGAACTGCACTTATAAAGCATTTATTTATCTTTGTTAATGTTAATTTCAACATTTACTAATACATTATTAAAATCTTGTTAACATTAGTTAATGCACTGTGAACTAACATGACCAAACCATGAACAGCTGGATTTTTATGAACTAACGTTAACAAAGATTAACTAATGCTGAACAGAAGTGTTGTTCATGGTTAGTTCATGTTAACTAATGCATTACTAATGTTAACTATTACAACCTTATTGTAAAGTGTTACCACAATAATAATTCACACCAAACTATTTTTATGTCAATA
Organism: Gobio gobio; assembly: GCF_949357685.1. Lineage (NCBI taxonomy): Eukaryota > Metazoa > Chordata > Actinopteri > Cypriniformes > Gobionidae > Gobio > Gobio gobio. The sequence goes on from NC_137097.1 coordinate 43,439,461, forward strand.
TCGTTCATCAGCTAAGGATGCATGTCTTAACCATATCAGTTATCGGCTGATATCAGTGATTTTTTTTGTTTGTTTTGTTGGCATTTTCATTTTGTTTTCTAGATTAAAATATACAATAATTTAACTTTATATGTTCATAATATTGGCTAGATAAATCATATTAATAAATACAATTATTATCATCTGGTATCAGCCAGAATTTAAATACAGGTAATAATGCAAACCAGACATGGGTCATAAATCAAGGTCACATATATTTGATCAAAAATACACTAAAACAGCAATATTTTATATTATTCCAAATTAAAATAACACTTTTCTATTTGAATATATTTTTTAAAAGTAATTTATTCCTGTGATGTCAAAGCTGAATATTCAGCAACATTACTCCAGTCTTCAGTGTCACATGATCCTTCAGAAATAATTCTAATATGATGATTTGATGCTCAAGAAACATCTCATTATTATCAGTTGAAAACAGTTGTGATGCTTATTACTTTTGTGGAAACTTTTTTCTCTCTCCAGGATTCTACAAAGTTTGAAAAAATGTATTTGAACTAGAATCTTTAAATACAGTGGATACAAGGGAATAATTAGGTGTAATTATGTATTTGGTACTGCCAAAACTGCAGTAATGTTGGCAGGAAAAGTAAAGACTGTTTACATCGAAGTAATTCTGGCATTCAGAGAAATTGCTTTCCATGACTTCATTAATAATGGAATTCTTATGATTCTTGAAATTCCACATTATCCAATGTCCACTACAACTAACAAATCCAGACTCTACGCTGCATACCTGTGGTCTCATCCGAATTTCAGTCTCAAATAGCCCCGTTCGAATGCAATTTGACCGTTTCTACTTCGTTTACAAATCATACATGTCCTTATCTGCTGTGTTCTCAAAAGTATACGAGTTAGCAGTGAGATAAAAATGTAAAACACCACATCACACTAAACTACCAAACAATCCTCATCAGAAGTATGTCTGTGTGTCATAACGTTTCTTGAACTGAAGGACAGATGAAGCGTCCGAGCCAGCAGGTTCACAATCAAAGTCAAAGGCTAATCACTAAACTTCAAAAGAAGAGGTGTCCTACGGTGGCTAAATCCAGTGAGGAGAGCTTTTTCAGGATTAGTTTTTTTCCCCATGCCTTTCACCTCTCACCAGAACAGAACTGAAGAGAACCTACTGCAAAACAAAACAGTCTTTCCCAGAAATACTGGGCGAGTCGCCTCACCTCTGAGGCACATGCTTGTCTTACTGTCAAACCCGTCCTCAGAGACTAAAAATTTATCTCAGATAAACCAAAGCCTCAGGCAGCAGCGGCTCTGTGCAGCAGATATGGTTAGCTTTTATAAGTAGTCCTAAAAAACGATCTAAAAGAAAAAAATCTCTGTATAACAGTTACCAAAAGAGCCCTGAACAAGAAAAATCAACACAATAGATGCTACAGCTAAATATGCTAATTTGTTCAAAGTATACGAATGGCCATCTATGACCTGAAAACTTTGGGCCTTTTGGAGCATTTCAATACACGCATATACATCTGCTATTTTACAATGGTTTCAAAAGTTGCTTGGACATAACGATTAAAACAATAAAATGCTACAGCTAATTACGCTAATCAGGCAAAGCATCTATAGGTCAAAGCATAAAAACTAGTAAAAATACATTTTTGTTAATTGAAATAAAACATATCTATATCTGTTATTTTATAAATATTATATAAACTATAATGAGAAATGTTAATAATAAGCACTAAAATTACTAATAAAAAAAGCATGCATACATACATATATAAAACATTTTTAGATTTTTTAAAACTAAAATTAAAATGAAAGCTGAAAACATAAACCTAAAAAGCTAATTCAAAATATGAATACAACTATAATAGTATATAAATAATACCAAAATAACACTGTGAGGAGGGATGTAATATTTCAATTTCAGTAGTTTAATATGAAACCTTATGCAATATCAAGACGCCGTTCGTTCGTACAAAAGAGTGTAAAGTCAACAAAGTAAAGCTAATGACTTCTTTTTGCCATCTTGCGCATTTTGTTTCTGCACTTAACTGTCTAGCCACCGTTTACAGCTGTGCAAAGAACAATACTTTTTTTTTACCAGACAATATAACCAAGCCTACAAATTGGTTTCCTGTTTTGAATCTCTTATAGTCTCTATAATACAGGAGTTGACATATGGGAATTTACTCGGTGGTGCAGTTGCAACACAAAAATGTTGTCATGGCAACTAAGGATTTGCTCAAGATTGTGCTACCCCTTTCATTCATTCTTCAACCGAACATTCCTCTTACATTTTTCCCCTATCGCCCTCTCGTTGCTCTGTACCTCGGGCGGGATGTATGTCACTTGTGACAGCATATAATAAAGTTCAGAAACCCACTAATGACACCAGCAGGAGCTAAAATAGCACAATGGTGGAAACTTCTGTTCATTACAAGAATAAAGTATGTGAAGTTTGTTTGTCTTGAGCTCTCTTTTTATTCTTTCGACCCACATTGCCATCCGTTGAAGAAAGCATTGTGCCTCTTCAAAAGTTCTCTGGCCCTCAGATGGTAAAAAAAAAAAATGATAGAAAAAAAAAAAGACCATTCTGAAATGATGCTTCACAAAATCTGTGGTTCAAAGGTGGGCCTGAGGACACGAGTATAAGAAAACATTCAAACACATTCACATATTTGCGCACCACACACATATCTGAAGGCATAACCATAAACAATCATACACACGTACTCATGTATGACTATCTCACAGCTAAAAAAAAGCAGCTATCACGCTTCAGTGCACTTCTGTCAGGTGACGATGAGCTATCTGATACTCAGACAGGCCGCAGGGGGTTGGAGACGTGTGTGGGGCATCAGCGGGGAGCAGTACTACGGTAAAACAAAAAAAGGATAAATACAAGGTGATTTGCGACCAACAGGTTTGTTATAGCTGGGATCAGATAGGGATCTTATCCCACAAATCTATTCAGCTTTAAACTAAAAGTCTGACGACTACAAGTCTTTACTACAACAGTACCATTCAACACAGGAAAATAATCATGAAAACAGGATGAACATTGTTCATGAATACTGTTCAGTAACCAAAAAAGCTAAAGTTGCAAAAAGTATATATATATATATATATATATATATATATATATATATATATATATATATATATATATATATATATATATATATATATATATATATATATGATAAATTAACCATTTAAATAATGATTAAATTTAATTAATTAAATTATTGAATTAATTGATAGCCCTAGCAAATGATAATCCACGAAAGTGCCTCAAAAACAAACCTAAGGGGTTATGCCTGCTATTCAAAATGACGACACCAAAAACCTCAGATGTTTAAGTCGTATGTCTCATAACGCCCCCGTGGGAGTCACTTAAAGTTCCACTCTAACTCCACAACAGAGCAACAAATTCAGCTCCGCTTCCTGTTTCAGACCCCCTGGGGGAGGACAGTCCCACGGGAAAGCATGCTGTTTGTGCTTTCACAAGAGCAAAAAACATCAGCATTGCAGGAGTTTAAACCTAGTCATTCGTCATGGCATTGCCTCCTGTAAAACCCTACAGACCTGCAGCAGAGGTTATAGGAATGCTGATTGGTCCAATGACAAAGGTATGACTTACAGCCCTTGATATGCACCGCTGGCCTTTTAAAATCAGAGCAGAAATCAGTGCCGTATAAAGGCAATCGACACATGGCTTCTAACAAAACCACACATGCAAAAAGCTGCTTGCGTAGCAGAGAATGTAATACTCAGCAAAAAAAAAAAGGGGGGAAAAAAATAGAAAGGTTGAACTTCTAATAGCAGGGTTGCAGTTAGTGAGGCAGGGCGCATTTAAACTAATAATTCAAATATCATTCCATTGCCTCTGACACAGGGTTTCCTACATTTGCAAAAGGCTGCATACCGTCCCACTGAACTGCAGGGAAGCCAACACTTGGCCTACCATGACAATACTGCAGTTGGACACACTGGAGATCTTTCTCAAACACACATTACAGACCATCCTGGACAATATTACTCTATAACTACATTTAAAACAAAACAAAAAACATTATTTAATGTAAAGTAATTTAGTAAACTTAAGTAAATGTGGTACGAGCTCAGGCAAAATGCTAGGTTGCAGGGAGGGAGGGACGGATGGACGGATGTACAGACAGACAGACAGACAGACAGACAGACAGATAGATAGATATATAGATAGAATGACAGACAGATTGCAGAAGTATAATGCATAGAGTTGGGGGATTAAAAAAAGGGACAGAGAAAAACAGAAAGAGAGATGACACCAAGCACAATTGGATGGGCTGAATTACATTTGCCCACAAGCAATGCTGCTTCAAGAAAGTCTATGTCCGAAAATAACATCCCAAAGCTGGTTTGAGTTAACCGAGCAAAGCTCCAAGGCTCACAGGGAGGAGAAGACGGCTGCACGATGACAGGGTGACTGTCTGAACAGGGCGGCACAGCTAACAAGCCAAGCACCAAGCTGCGGACCGGCTGTGCTGGCGGTTTACAAATAGAAGGCACAAGGAAAAAAAAGAACAACAAAGAGCCTTGCAAACAAACTCTTGGCTAAATAAATAGGCTAGAGAAAAATCTGGTCTGTCATTGTAAGACATTTTAAGCATGAAAAATGCAGTGTCAAATCAGTGGAAACACTTGTGTCTGCTTTCCAGAATACAAGTGGCTGGTTGAGACTGCTAACCCACACTGGTTTCCAGATCTTGTATTACCGTGGCATTGAGATCAATCAGATTTCTGTAAACAAGTTTTCTAGATCTTTTACCTGGTCAGTGATAAACCACATTTGATGATGGAAATAAACCGTCATAAACTGACTGTTTTCCGTGCAGACTGGAACCTGAACACGGTCCAAAAAATTATACAGCTGTAAAATGATAAGATTTAACAACGACCATTGTCTTTGCCTATATCATTGTCTTTGTTTTCCGTTTCTGAATACATACAACACATTCATTTTTCACAAGTCTGATACAAATCACCTCTGTAAGTAATTTATAAGTCAGTCAAATCTGATTAAAATAATTTTTGGTTACACTTTATTTTAAGGTGTCCTTGTTATAATGTTATTACACATTTAAGTATTGAGTAATAAATTAAAGGGGTCATGAACTGGCTTTTTAAAACTTTGTAATACTGTTGTCTGAGGTCAACTTATGACGTTTGTGTGGTTTTCACATTAAAAAACATCATAATGAATAAGTAATAGGCTTTTTTCTACCCTGGTTTGGAGGCTCTCTCAAGAAACACTGGGTTGTGATGGGCGTGCCGCACTGAAGACTTGGAAGTAAACACCCACGGCTAGGATTGGATAACAGTTTTGAATATTTAATGAGCTTCAGCTCCCCTGTGAGTACACAAGGAATTGTTTTGAAAGGGCTTGCAAAATATCTTTATCAAACAAACACAATGATTTCTCTCTCATCCACCCGCGATTGATTGGAATGTTATTTTTGTATTACTTGGCCCCCCCGATCGGTGGATATAAGCGCAAACCTTGCATCACACACACACACACACGCCAAGTAGGTTGCAGACTGTATGATCAAAACTTCCGCAATTGTATTTTTCCTTCAAATATCAAGTCAAGAGAGTGAACGCACATCAAGAAAGGAATGTTATTTCACTATTTAAGATAGCCAGTCAGCAGGTCGAGCTTACGTTTTGGTAGCCCGTCTGGAAAACACATAGCCCCGGGACGTTGGGCTTTGCAAGCCCTAGCCCATACATGTCTGAGTCTGATCCCAAATCGCAATGAACCAACTAAACCACAAATAAAGGATTCTTCAGCCTTTGACAGCGTGCTAATGTTCAGTTAGACACGTACACATAATCAATAGATATCAAACGATATGTAACAATGCAATGGTATCACATAAAAAACATTATTACCTCACATTAGTGTGTTGCTTCATTCATTCATGTAATCTCATCTTGTGTGCAAATCCAGTTTCTTGTTTACAAACGAATTCATGGTTAAATGAAGGAACAAACGCAAAGTCTTCCCCACGTGAGCTGGATATTCATTAAAAATAAAGTTCATCCATGCATTCATAATATTGGAATCTGAACAAAGCTTATGCCGTATGTTTAGAAATTCTATCCAGTTTAGCTCCATGTTGGCCTGTGTTATGTTAGTGGCACGAGTCGGTGGGCGGGGCTACAGATTCAGGCGTTGTTCTTCTTCTGTTGAAGCGGTGCTTCACTACACTCAAACGTCATAGCCTGGCACATTCTGAGATCAATCGTTTGCTGGGCCTGGTGTCAATAAAAGCTTTTCTTTGACTAACAAGGAAGTTTTCAGCTCTGAAACTTACAGGATATTCTTATATTACCATAACCTTTTATATATCAAAAGCTCAAGGGAAAGTTGATTTCTCAATTAATCACCCCTTTAATTACTTGTACTTGCTATAGGGTTAGGATTAGGCTGTGTTTTAGGGTTTTAGTTGCATGTAATTCTGCATCATTTATAGTTATTACAACAGTAATTACATGTAACGTGTAATAGGACACAGTAAAATAAAGTATTACCTAATTTTTAATTAATGCATTTCAGTTTCAACATCATCTCGTTTTTTATTTGTAATTCGTTGCCATTAAAATGTACCCACAGTGACAGGAGCAATAAACATTTATCATGCACAGCAAAAATGGATTCTTAATGAGTCTTAATTGAGTTTTTCATTAAAAAATCTAAAAATACTTAAGACACATTTACTTGAGAAGCAACACTGCATAAGACTTGTTTTCAGAGAATGTATTTTTAATGCTAGTGTATTTTTTCCTCACTTGTTTTTAAACTTAAAAAGTCATAATTTACTCACCCTCATATAGTTCCAAAATTATATGACTTTCTTAAGTGAAAAAATTATGATATCTTTAGAAAGAATACATTCTCTGAAAACAAGTCCTACTCATTGCTTCTCAAGTGAATTTATCTTATGGATTCTTTAAATATTTAGCTAGAAAATAACATTTGCCTTATACATGAAGATGAATACATTGCAGTCAGGTACATATTTTATCAGTTCATTAAATCTAATTCCTCTGTGTTGCTACTGTTTGAGCTACATGAATGGAAGACCAGGAAAACTAAGAATACAACGAGAACATAATTTTAGCAGAGTAACACCATTTCCCATTTCTTAATATATTTAGATTTATATACTGCCCTCATAAAAAAACTGTATAATGAAACATTGCTAAAGGTGAACCAAAGTCTCTTTAAGACAAGTCATTTCACTCGGCGGCCATCTTTGAAACGCCTCTCGGGCATGCAAGTGCAGCTCCTATCTCTTTAAATGGGGGAACATCAAATTCTCCAAAACTGCTCGCCAAGCTTAAGATTAAATTTCATATTTGAAATCAGAAATGAAATATGACAATAACTGTCTCATAAATTTTGGGATAAACACTCAAATCATGACAAAAAAACTGGTCAAAGTTAATGCGCATGCGCAATCCTAAAAGCACGCCTCAGAACACTGCCTGTTTCTATAGCAACCGGAGTTTCTAACGGCAGCTGCAGTGACGCTATGACTTCACTGATCAACGATTGGCTCTTTCATTTAGAAGGCACAGCCATATTGAAGTTGCACTTTCTCCCATTCATTAGTAATCGGAGTGCACCGTCTTCCTATATATAAAGTCTTTGGGCGAACTGACGAGTTTGTGTTGTTACAATGTCAACCAATGTGGACGTGCTAGCAAAAGCGACTGTAGTCTAAACCGAAAAAAGGCTAAAAGTTGAAAAAACGAATTTCCCCTGCAGTGTGAACAAAGCCCATGTGACCACAACAAGGTAAGTGGTGCTGATGATGACAGCCATCTGAAGGCCACAGTGGGGCCCATCAATCATCACTCTCGCTCTCCACCAACTCAAACCATTCACACCCCAACCATGCATACATCTCATCTACTCTGAAATCTCCTCTAATCGAGACACATTACACCTCAGGCGGGTCTCCAGTCCATCTCCATCATTCTAATTGACACACAGCCTGCATGAGAGCATGGCGCTTCCATGCATCAAAGATTATGAGTCGACGTGCGTTATTGCCGGATGGAATGAGAACAACAGAGTTTGGCATTCCAGTCGTCCTCTTGACATTAGAACCATCTTAGTCAGCTTCCCCTCAACAACCTTTTCTTCATGTCCACCTCACCTTTTTCTTCTTTACTGTCCTCCTCTTCATCATCTTCATCATCATCATCATCATCATCATCATCACCATCTTGTTGTTCGTCTTCCACGTTCTCATCCTCACCTTCCTCATAGTCTCCCACCCAAACTTCCTCTCCGTACACCTCTCTCTGGCCATCTCTATCATCTCCAACAATACCTTGTGCACCTCTGGGACTGGTGCAGCATCCTGACTGGAGCAGGGACTGATCAGACAGGCTCAGACTGGACGTACAAGCCCGAGATGTACAGCAGAAGTGAGACATCCATTGCCTCAGGAGCGAAGAGGTCCGACTCGGTCGCGTCGCCCCTAGGCTGGTTCGTCCTGTGCGGTCGTACGGACGAGACCGCTTCCTCCTCTGCCACGTGCATCTGGCCCTCGTTCCGGCACACGCCTTCCTGACCGTCAAAGCGAAATCCATAATCCAAACAAGCGGTTTTCCCTGCTTACAGCTGGTGTCCAGCTCCACCGGAGAACGGTGAGAAGGGAGAGTTCGATCTGTTCGTTTTAGGGTCCATGCAGTCGCAAGGACTGAGCGGAAAATAAGCACCCTGCTTCTTTTCTCCTTCAGAACAGTTTGTGGCTGTCAGTGAATGGGGAGGAGAGGACTTCGACGGCGGTTTGGTTGCTCTGCTGAGCTTCAGAGAAACCGCTGGCTCAAGCTTTAACAGGAACCATGAGGAGTCTGAAAAGTCCAAACACCACAAAAGGAGGGAGCGAGCGAGCGAGAGCAGCAAGAAACCACGAAACCCATCGCTCTGTGTTCCCTGCTCAGCGCAGTTAAAAATGTTGGAAGGGCATGTGTTGTATGCACACACGCAAGGCCTGCACAAAAAGAGAACCTAGACTTAGACTTACCGGTCCAGAGCATATCCAGGTCAAGAATCCCAGCCAAGCCAGGAGTGACTTTGAGGAAACCCAGCTTCTGGTTTATAAAGGAAAGGTCCCCCATTTCACTAGAGTACATGTGCAGACTGTAACGTCATTAACATCTTCAGAGCCAGAGATAAGAGACGGTCAGGACGACCCCAAAACAAACAGAGAGGAGAAAAAGTGACAGGCAGGAGCGAAGCAGAAAAACAGATGGTAGTGCTTAACGAAGTGTGCAAGGCTGGGGGTCGGATTACGCTGTTGTTGGTCACGGGCACGGGCACGGGGACGCTTAAACTAAAGGGGCCAGGGGTCGCTCCTCTCTGACCCTTACGGCCCCGAGAGATGTATTCTATTGGAGGAGAGAGAGTTTTGGTCCAAGCAGGTCACGTTTCACTATAATCCCAAGACGTTCAATCCATCATTTCTGTCTTAGGTGGCCTCCACCCCAACCAGATAAACTGATCTATGACCACAACTGACTCTAAAACAAGATTTTATTTATTTATTTATTTCTTCTCCAGACAAGTTGTGTGTCTAATCTTGAAAAATGTAGATTTGAAAAAATATATATATATATATACATTTATATATTAAATAATTAAATATATTTATAATAATTTATCAAGAATTTTCCTAGGAAGTAATGAAGAAGTAAAGAAATAAAATTATAATTATATATATTTTTTTATACGCATATACATATATATATCTTTTTTTTATTTTTTTTATATGCATAATATATATATATATATATATATATATAAAATAAATAATAAAATATGAACCTCTATAGACGCCTCATCCATACACCCTCTTGTTTAGATGTTGTTTAGTGAACACAAATCTTTTTCGTACGGCTACCAATTGCATAAAAAAGGAAAGGGGTCTGGGTCAGCCAGTCTGTTGAGAAATAGAGCTTGTACAAATTTACATTCAGGGGATGATGTTGTGGGGAAAAACTACAGCTGCTATGCAGACGCACCAGAGAACACAACATCAAAACAATGCAGTGTGTTTTAAGTGCAGATGTGTTGATGTGGTTAAAATGAGGTTTCATACTCCGCCACGTCTCATAGCCTTGATTTTGAATCGCTTTAAAGAATAGCACATTAAGGAGAAAAAAAGAGAGACAAAACAAATGTAAAAGACAATTGACAAAAGCTACTGCTCTTTTTTTCCAAGAATTAAACAGAGTGAGGAGCTAACAGACAGAGTGCTCACAACACTGTGTGACGAGCTCAACTATTCAAACAGTACTGACTCCTTAACCTACATGACACAACTACAACACTTCCTACTGACTTCCTGTGACAGAAACCCTGAGAGAACACTGAAAAGACGACATGTGGTACATAGAGAAAGGCAGACTTCCCACGTCCTCAAATAAATAAATAAATAAATATATATATAAAAACACACACGTTATGGGAACCGTGATGCTCCGGATTCTGGCATCTTCTGTGGAACTATCTTGCCAAATCAAGAGTGAGTCTGGACAGTGGGGAGCTACTTGGGTAACGCCTGAGTGTAAATAACCCAAGAAACAACAATTGAAAACCAGGAAAGACACAAAGATATAGTCATCCAACTTCCATTGAATGCGAGATCTCTATATTTGAGCATTAAAGATGAAGAAAAACGACTCTTGGTTGTGTCAAATTTTTGGATTCAGTCAGTCACATAAGCCACTGTTACATATTTGTCTAACATGTTTTTTGTCCCAACTGAGTATTTGGCCATTTATAATTATTCTGGGGGACTTGTCCCCCTCAATGTCTATGGTTGTTATGGCCCTGCATTGCACCCCATCTTGACTTGTTTCATAGAAACAATAGTATTTTTATGTGAATCATTCCACTAGTATGTCATAAATAACATTGAATATACCTTAAAATACTATTTCAAAAACAGTTACTACATAATAACTAGATGACAATTAGATCAAATAATAAAACAAAATTGAGATATCCACCATCTTTGTGCACTTTGTGAAGGAATTTTATGCAAAGATTAAAAAGCCACATATTTTCATAGTGTCCCTCACTCCAGTGTGAGTAGTGAGTTATGTGAACATTTCAAAATATTCCTTTTTAGGAAGGAAAAATACAAGATCAGAATGCTTCAGACAGACAGTAGTAGGTACATTTAGAAAGTAATGATGTGTAATGAATAAAATAAAATAAAGGGTTTCCTCGACTGTCCAGTGCCATCTGTTGGATGCACATGACAATAAGAGCACATACACCAATTGTTTAATAATCACATAGCCAAATGTCCCAATTTCAACCCTCATATGAGAATACACTAACATATATTCTTTTCAATTTTTAATTTGTCTATTTGAGACCGAGTAGGTTGAGGAAGTCTTGGCACATAAAAAGCGATAACCCACGTCAGCGAAGGTGTGAAAGATTCCATGCCAGCACCGGAAAGTGACAAGTGTTGTATTTTAAAGATATCCCTACGATTAACAGACAGCCTCCCACACATGGACAGGTTTCAAGATGACAGATCTTCCGCGATCTGTTACTAATATAATGACAGTGCTTCTCCAGTCCTGCTCATGCTGTCATGCGGTTTCTCATTTCTCCAGCACCAGAACTGCCAGGACACCTGCTAATACAGGAAACCCAACACTCATTTACAGGGAAACACCTTTAGACAGAGGATTCTATGCTGGGATTGGCTGAGGTGATGGAATGTTCATTGCATAATTGTAAAGGACATTTTTGCAGTGAATTTAGACTCCTCTGGGGGGTTGAGTACATGTCGAACAGACACCAATGCATGACTGGTGAGCTCTGCAGACAATCTTGAGCAAATATACTCAAAAAGCACATATTTCCTGCCGAGCCGCTGACTGATGCCTACTTGGTTTTGATCTGAAGTGCTCGGCAGTGGCTTCAAAGATTGAACTGATTTTCTGAGGCATAAGGAACAAGCGGAAAACAAATCAGAGGTATTCATTTACATTTGAATTACATTTTAAATGAGTTTTCCTTGCTATTTATCACAAAGTCATTTACTGAATAAATGTGTACTGCCATGTCACATAATTATTACAGATATTGACACTTTAATTAATAATTTTATTAAAAATCCACATATTTGTAAGATCCATCTACTGAAACGTCGTCAGTCAAGTAAAATCTGACAACTGATTTATTTAATCATTAATGTATTAAAAATATTAGCTTATTGGCATTTCAAATGTTGCTAACAATTTATGAATTTAAAAATAAAAACAACAAAAAGAGTGTTGATGGAGGTGACATGGTTGTGACAAAAAAAGTGAAAGAATAAATTATTTCCAAAATTAAAATGTTTTAATTGTAAAGGGAGGTAAAACAAGTCTTTGTTACATATGTCTCAAACAGAGTAGAAAAAAATGAGCTGAAGAAACTTAACAGAAGCATCTTGGGTAGGATAGCAGGGACAGATTGTTATTTTAGAGCTGTGAGAACTAAACTCTGAATGACAGTTTCCCTTGGGCTGAATTTTGCGGCAATTTGCACCCTTCTTCTGCCGAAAACCTGTCAAAACCACACATTTTTCTTGCGATATTAACAGCACGAGGAAATGTATATCCAAGAAACATCACCTGAGGAAGTTCACACAATCTAACGCAATCATCAAGAGCAGAAAAACAATCATAAACAATGTTCAGCATAAAGAACTTGTAAATTATTTTTTTCTTAAATCAAAGAAACAAGCCATGCCACAGCAGTGATAATTATATAGGCAGTCACTCCATCAGAAAACTAGCAAGAGGTGGATACTCGCACCTGGACGCCATGCATTTTAACAGTACATTCAAACGTCTCTCTCAAACTTGCTTAAGTGTTTGAGAGAGAAGCTTCTTGTTTTGGTTCTGATACAAAACACAACAGCTGGTCGGTCAACACTCCCAACCCCCGTCAGAACTCATCCGTCACGACTTGTATGCTGTGATTCCATTTTAATGAGGAGTGACGGCTCATTTATGTCCCTGGTGATAAGGTGGCACAAGGGAGTGAAAGGCAGCCGACAACAGGCACCCTCAGATGATGCGGGTAAATTATGTAAAGCGTTGCCCTGGAGACCGAAGCATCTTAGACTGTGTCCACCACAGTTGCCATGATTAGTTCGTTCCTATGTGGAGGTTTTAAGCACAATGTGTTTCCGCAGGACAAAATCATACATATATTGACATTTCATTTGTCAAGTGGCTTTTTGTGCAAAAAAATAAAAATAAAAGACTTATTTCTTGATCCAGAAAACAATATGAAAACACAGTAAATGAAAATCACCATTAATGAATGAAATTCATGCACCACATAAATACACACCTCTATATGGACTCCTGATGTCCTAAAGTACTAAAGGTGGTGACACACCTAGCCGACATAAAAAAACTAGCGGCAACGAAAGCTAACGGTGTTGTTGCATCGCACATGTTGTTGCATCGCACATGTTGCTGCGCTTGAACACACCACAAACTAGCACACGTGTTCTGCGCCTACATGCAAGGAAATAACTGTCTATATCATCATGTATATATTTGTCATTTAAAAATCGAAACCATTCAGAAACTAGGACGGCTCATGTAGTTCTGAAAATTCACACATTAGAATGCTCCGGTAAGATGACGTAAAATTAATCTAGATGGAACAGACAGAAGGCTGGTCTAATTTGCTCACTTTCGCTTTTATTCTCGTGCACTGACTCGCTAAACTGATCAGCCAATCAGAGTGATCTCCCTCAATGACGGCCCGGCGCCAATTCAACATGCTGATGTAGTCGATCGGTCACAGATGTGAGCCCGACTAAAGCCGACATGTGGACTGTTTCAATGAGGAAAATGCAGTCAAGAATTCATCAGCATCTATTTTTTTGACTGTAAATTATCTGAAAAAGGCATATATTCTACTATTATTAATCGCAGGGGGCCTTTTCAAGTAACTATTTTAGTCTGAAAATGTTTTTGGAATCCCTACTCAATGATATTGACTCAGGTTAGTCAATGGAATATCAATGGTTTATCTTCCAGGTAAAAATCGCACGTCTCAATCACAAGGAAAAATCACAATAATAGCACACAACTAGCCGCACAATTTGAGATATCATTCATTGCTGTCGCGCCAAAGTTTAATACTTGGGTTTAGAGTCTGCTCAAACCTCAAGAATGAGCAATGGAAACAGTGATGCTTAACAAAACAAGAGAACAAGTGTAAGTGATAATCACAGACAAGAAGATTGGCAAAGTGCTCACCGTTTTCATCCAAAAACAGATCTCGCCTCTTCCTTCCTTTCAAACAGATAAATCCAAGTCATCATGTTCTCTGAAGTATAAGCAAACTCCTGCTGGTCTGAAGCGTCTACACTAGTGCTCTTGAGAAACTGATGCTCAAGATGAGGGAAGAGGTGACAGGAGAGATGTCGGATGAAGGGAGAGAAGGAGGAGCAAAAGAGAAGGTTGGAATGAGGATGGAGAGATACAGTGTGTGTGTGTGTGAGAGAGAGAGAGAGATCATTGCGCATGTGAAAGTCAGCGTCACCTGGGATAGAAAACGAGGAGGTGTCATGCTTCCAATTATATCCCACTTCTGCGGCCCCCCAGGCCGCTTAAACACCAGGCTATTTTCAGCCTGCAGAGGAGAGGTGCCACAAGAAGAGGCAGAGAGTGGGAAAGAACGAGTGAGAGTGACGAGGACAACAGTGCCCAAGGAGACACGTCATTCATTCAGAGATGCTGTTGTCATGACTAGGGGGTGCTCTTAACAGCGCAAAGGAGGCGGAGTCACACCATACGAGATCCATATAGATGCTACCTTCTCCTCGTTTTGTATAATATGCTCAAATTTGGGAATTCTTTGAGAACCTCATGAGATCAGTTCGTGGACAGATACAGCGCTGCTCTGAATTGATTAAGAGTGACTCAGTAACCACAAGATTCACACAGCCAGTGTGAACAGCCTAAAAGATGTACAGGCTGATTTGAATAATATGAGAGTGTCAAAGTCAGCGCATACGCACTGCATATTCTATCTTTCACACTCCATCCCTTCTTACTGCCATATGTCCCAGTTACAGGTACAATTTTAATGAAGCACAAATCCATCCATCCATCTATCCATCCATCCATCCATCCATCCATCCATTAATGTATCCATCCATGATCATGTTCACCAAGGCTACAGTTATTTGATCAAAATACAGTAAAAACAATAATATTGTAAAATATGATTACAATTTAAAATAACGGTTTTCTATTTTAATGTGTTAAAATTTGATTTATTACTATACATTTTCTGCATCATTACTAGTCTTCAGTGTCACATGATCCTTTAGAAATCACCAAAGCTGCGTTTCCACCGAAATTACCCAGAACAATTTGTCTCAGGAACTTTTTTCCCCCCAGACCTGTTGCTGTCTGCATTTCCATCTCGGTCTAAAGTACCGTTAGGCAAATTAGTACGGTGATTAGGCAAGACCAGTTCCCGCTGGATTTCATCCTCCGCATTTAAGCTTAATAAAGCCTGAACCTCATCGTCGGCCCATTGGTCGTATTTTTTACACTCCGTTATTGATTCGAATAGCAAACAACTCTTACTGCACGCACCGCAACAGACTTTTTCAAATAGTGGTTGAAATAAAACCAGTCAAAATGCTGCTTGAACTCAACCAATCAGCATGTTCAGTGCCCAAGTACCACCCCCAAAAGTTCCTGAACTTTGAAAAAGTACTACCTTGCGAGCAGGGACGTTCTGAGGGGGAAATTTTTACCCGGAATTTCATTTAGACCCTGGTCCCTGCAGTCGAAACACACCGAGTACAACCCCAAAGTCCCTAGTTCCTGGGGAAAGTTTAATATGCAGCTTAATATGCTGCTATGGTGATCAAGAATCTTATTATTATTGTCAGTGTTGAAAACACTAAAGCCTTTTTTTATATTAAGTTATGAATAGAAAGTTGCAAATATTATAAAAGTCTTTACTGGCACTTTGATCATTTTAAATTTTACTGGCATTCACGCACTTATCCATCAATCTATTTGCTCACTCATTCGTCTATTCATCCAACAATCTATCGACTGACTCAATCATTCGTTCATCCCCTCAGTCCACCCATTCATTCACTTACACATCCATTCATCCATTTTTCCCCTAATTCATCCTTCCATGCACTCATTTTTCATCCATTTACTTCATCAAACCCTCCATCCATCCATCTGCTGGACGTGAACACAGTTCTCTCACTTAAAAGGAAATAGGAAGACAAGAATCACACCATGCAGGAACTGTTATACAGATTCCCTAGCGGCACATGGTGAAGGGGGAAAAAAAATACGACAATGCTTTTGCATTCTCTCGCAAATGTTTTGCGTTCCCAGAGAAACTTTGCGTTCTCTTGCAAAGTTTCTCGGGGGAACCCAGAAGTTTTGAGAGTGAACGTAAAGTTTCTCACAAAAGCATAGAAAAATATATTTTTCCTCCCATCTCATATTTCTTTCCATCACCATGTCCCTTTAGGGGGCTCTGTATGGTTATGCTGGAACTAACAAAGAAAAATGCATTAACTTATTGGACCAACACATATTAAAGACAGGGCAAAGGTCACGTCCCTTATGCATTAAGTGAGGCTTTTGAAGAGCATGTGTGTGCATGTTTACCTGTACGCAATTAAAAAGCCAAAATGCTGGTGATTACTGTAATTGCACTGGTTAATATGGCTGGAGAGGTCAAAGGTCATTGCTCAGTCATTGGAACGGAAGCAGTTGCTCGGCAGTGATTGCCATCATTAGGGTGGAAATGTAGCCTCCAGTTCCAGGAACTCATTCTGAACGAAAAAACCCTAAAATGTTTCAACTGGAGAATAACTCCAATGTGGGTTACCAAGACTATCCATCTGGACTGCCATGAGATCATGTGAGCCGAGTCTCCCTCCAGCTCCATGACCATCAGTAATTGCAGCTTAAGTCATTCAAGACAAAGACACTAGATTTTATCTTAAGCCCATTAAACTGTACAGCACAAGCGTGGGGTACTTTGTGGGGGAAAAAAGAAGACTTGAGAGCGTGAATAATGAAAACATATGTAAGATCAGAATGGCTGTGCAAACACACAGACTCATCAGTATTCTCAATGAAATAAGAGCAAACCTCTAATAGCCAGCACAAATCGAATGGACACAACTTCAGTTTTATCTCTCTGCCTTGAAGGGACATTTACTCAACCTCATGTCCTTCCAAACTTGTATGCTATATGGATTATAGAAGAATATCCAGGTCACTTTTTTCAATATAATGAACAACATGAGTGTCATTAAAGTGCACACACTACAGTATATTTTAAAATAGTTTTGTGTGAAGAAAAGACTGAAATTTTAGTCAATCTTGAATTGACAAGAATCAAATGTCGATATACATCCTAGCTTTCCTTAGCATGTTTATAAAAAAAAAAAAAAAGGAAATTCTGTCTTTATTTGCCCACTATGGAAATATAGGAATATAGCACAAACAACTTTATGATGCTTTTGCATTCTTTTTGAATCTTGAAAGCTCTGGTTCCCCATTATTGTAACTACAAATAAAAGAGTATTCAGTACATTGTTTAAAATGTGGTTTTATCCAGTAGGCAGGTGAAACCCATCCAGTGTTTTTTGGCTTAAATCAAATATTACATGAAGATTATTGTGGGAGGAAAATGAACAGTGAACCAAATGTTCGGTGTAAAAGAGGGCTGGATGAACAATACAGGACACGGAAAGAGAAGGAAATCACACTTTCCGTGCTGTCCTGCTTCCAGGAGTGTGTGGCTGAAAACAAGTCATTGTGTTTGGACAGAGCTTCCGCGGGCTAGCTGGACGCGTTCGGTGGAACAACTCGGAAATGATAAAAGAAGGAAAAACAATGCATGGATGGAAAAGCCACTGTCGGTTGTCCAAGCTCATGGGGGGAGATGGAACAGCCGGGGAGGTTAAAGAGAGGATACATACAAGAATTTGAACTCAGTTCACAGAGTACGGTAATTCCTACTTCTGATCTTTCACCACTTTACAATAGAGCAGGAAGCAGGAGGACAGGAAACAATAAAGAGAGAGAGAGAGAGAGATAAGGAGCTATATACAGATAATGTATAAAATAAGATATAAAAAAACAGAAGTGCTTTATATACAGATAATGTATTAAATAAGATATAAAAAAACAGAAGTGCTTTATATTTTATATGTAAAAATGAAATATAAAAAGTACAAATTAAATATATTTGTATATAAATACATATATAGCTGCCTTTATTTATATTTAACCTCGTATAATATTTCTACCAGCCTTTATTCATTATAGAGAAAACACAAAACTGCTACTGCTTCCAGCTTCCAGTCTGATTGTTTGAATGTAGTGTTGCTGAGCTGCCATCAGCATTTGCTGAAAACAACATGACACTCCGAGGATGCGATTAGCATTTCTGAAACATTAACGGGGCACTAACAGTCCTTCAGCTGAAGTACTTCTCCACAGAGGAAAAAAAGGCACCTCAAGGAGGAAAATAATAAAATGAGTGCACCCTTGTGGCCGTTAACAGAAGTGCAGTGTCTATGATTAGGAATCATAAAGAATCAAGAGAGCAAAAGCATTCCAACTGCTGAACTATGGTTCTTAAAGAAATATAAAATGTATACACTACCGTTCCCAAATTGGGATGACTAAAATTAGAGAAAGATAAAAAGCAAGAAAGGAGGCATTACAATTTATCAAAAGTGACAGTAAAGAAATGTATAATGTTACAAAAAATACTGCACTATTTAACTTTATGTTCAGAGAATCTGGAAAAAAATGTATCATTGCTGCTTCCACAAAAATATTCATATCAGCACAGCTGTTTTCAACAGTGATAATAATAATAATAATAATAATAATAATAATAATAATAATAATAATAATAATAATAATAATAATAATAATAATAATACATCTTTCTTGAGCATCAAATCATGATATAGGAATGATTTCTGAAGGATCATGTGACACTGAAGACTGGAGTAATGATGCTGAAAATGCAGCTTTGACGTCACAGGAATAAAATTACATTTTAAAATATATAAAAATAGAAAGGTTATTTAAAAAATATAATTCAATTTCACACTATTTACTGTATTTTTAAACTTTTAAATAGAATCCTGTGTGTTCTGTGTTAGATTAACTGAGACTTGTAACAGCACTTGCATACTGTAGCCTCTGACTGTTGTAGTTGCTTCTATTGCTCTCATTTGTAAGTCGCTTTGGATAAAAGCGTCTGCTAAATGACTAAATGTAAATGTAATTATGCAGTAATTTTTCCTTTTCATCAATTAAATCACACTAAATGAACATGTGAACATGCAAATTCACAACCCTAAAAATTACACATTGCTACGTTCATTACATAGTCAAACACACGCACAAACTCGTTCACACTCTCTCCGGTGTGTAAGGTGAAGGCATTTGTGCCCTCAGTGGGAGTTCTGGCATTCAGCTGGAGTGTTTGAGATGGGAAACAGGAGGTGGTGCTTGCTGACACACATACAGTATACAAAGCCATACAAATACAACTGCAACACATACAAGACTGCACAACACATGCAATGTTACCTGGCAGTCTCTTGAGCGGCTGTAGACGCATGTTGAGGGCCTGGTGGGACAGCAGAGGAGAGGAGGGGAGAGAGCGCGACACGCCCTCCATGATCCGAATGTGCTGCATGCCCTCGGTCACTGGGAGAGGAGGGACAGCGTAATCCCCCTCGAACACACACTCGCCCTCCACAGAGTCACTGCCTGGAGAGTGAGACAGAGATGAATTACACATTCTTTGCGCTTGCAAGATACGCTCAAGCGACTAATCAAATGAGCCTATTCGACGTATAGACTCATTTGCATGTCAGAGGCACAAACATGCAGTTCAGCTTATTAACACTTAGCTATCAGTGTTCCTGAACAGACGACACCTCCAGATTTGGAAACCGAAAGAGAGAGGGAGAGATTGAACATGTCTAACACCTGGTGTGAAAGGACACCATTACAATTTCGACTGCACACTAGTTTGCTTAGCAAGATTTGGTTCAAACGGAACTCTGCCATGACAGAGAAAAGCAATCATACTATTATAGTGCAGTATGTAGGTTTGCCTGTTCAAAACAACAAAAGCGCAATATGAAAATCAGATTTCACAACTCAAACATGGCAAGAATGAAACCGACATAAAAATGATGACTATAACTAGACATTCAGATGCCTGGAGATGTTCATTTTTGTTTTACTTTTTTTCTTTAATCTGGTTGTTGTGTGCAGGCAAGGACATAGACTGTAAACTGATGATGCAGATGAGCGACAGGAATTATGACTCATGAATGATAGATTGATGACTGAACAAGCTGATTGAAGTCAGCAGAATTATTCAAAGGACTCGCAATTTGATTTGATTTGACTGGGTAGATTTACAGGAAATGGATAAAAAGCAAAAAGCCATTGCTTTTTGAGCACTGATATTGTGTTTTTGACGCAGACCTGGGTTCAGTAAGCCATATTGATTGATTCAAGGCTAAAATTAATTAAATAATTAATTACCAAGGCTGCATTTAATTGATCAAAATACAATAAAACAGTAATATTGTGCAGTATTATTACGGTCTAAAATAACTGTTTTCTATTTTAATCAATTTAAAATGCAATTTATTCCTGTGATGTCAAAGCTGAAAATTCAGCATCATTACTCCAGTCTTCAGTGTCACATGACCCTTCAGAAATCATTCTAATATGATGATTTGGCGATCAAGATTAATTTCTTCTTATTATCAGAGTTGAAAACAGTTGAGCTGCTGATTATTTTTGTGGAAAAATGTATTTGATGAATTGAAAGTTCAAAAGAACAGAATTTATTTGAAATAGAAATATTTTGTAACATTATACAGTAAATGTCTTTACTCTCCTTGTTGAGAGAAAGTATTATTTTCTTTTCAATATACATTTTTTTTTATACATAAAGAGCATTATTCACTCGCTTGTGATGCTTATCAGACAAGTGAGATCAGAGCGTTGTGGAAAAAAAAACTTTAGTACACTTCCCGTATTTACCATTCAGTAAATCTACCGTGTGTGTGTGTGTGTGTGTGTGCGCGTGCACTGCTGTGGTTGGGTGGGGTCTGGACTCTGATGTCAAGCTTTCTTTCTCTCTCTCTCTCTCTCTCTCTCTCACTACAGTTTTTCATCCCATTTTCTTCTCCATCCATCAGCCCCACCCAACATCCTCATCATGCACTCTCATGCATTTCATATCTGACCACGGCTCACCTCTTTCTCTCATTTCCCCTCTCTCACAGCGGTTCAGCTACTTTGGCATAATGCTTGAATAAATAAATAAACACAAAAGGTGTAGATTTTGAGCTCCCTAGACATCATTTAGCCATCATATCCAAGTAACATACCTATGCAACTACAGTATGTCCAATAATGCTGCCTAGGTAGGTAGTTCACTAGATTTGCATGTAAAACCTCAGAGCCAGACCCTAAGAATTCATCTCTTCATTCGCTCTCATCAAATAAGGCAGTTTTTGTGGTTGAGGACTCCTTTGAGAGTCTCTAAGCACTCTCACTTTCGCTCTCGCCTCAGTGGAAGAGGATAAAACCTCCTTTAGGAGACACGACGAGCTGTCAGGTATGGAATCTTTCTTTGTGTCTTCCTGAATTTGATGCTACTGCACTGCAGGACGTGGACTGAAGCAGAATGCTCTCACAGAAGCAGACGGCAAGAGAGCCGAGCCGAGCCGAACCCTCGGGCGTTAATCATCAGACACTATCCGCTTCAATGCCACAGAATCAGCTATAGTGTGAGTGTGTGTGTGTGTGTGTGTGAAGGAAAGCTAGTGACTACGATGAACAAATCAGACTCAAAATTAGTACAGAAAATACAATGTCCTTTGTTTCTGTATGAGATACTTTAAAGAAATTTAGGTTCTGCCGAAATACGCAGTGTGTCCACTGCAGCTTAGCTGCGTCATAGGATGGCGTCAGACAGGAAGAGGCCATGTTGCGCCCAGTCTGGCCACAGCGACAGATGGCACAGACAGGAAGAGAGGATAGGAGAGGAAAGACTGATGAATGAAGCACCCACCTGCTATTACAACAAATACAGACACACTCCTTGTGTCACTTTAGTTGTGCTTTCTTCCTCTACACTAATACATTCTACCAACAGGTTGCCAATATTGGTGCCACATGAGGTGCCTGAAGTAAGAAATGAAAAACTAATTTGCTACTATTACAATCTTAAAGTGCATGTTGCACATTCAGTTGACAGACATTCCATTTCTTTTTTGCTGAAGTGCAAAACACTTCAAACATAAAAATTATTTTAATAAATAATATAACTTTTTAATTGTAATTGTTTTTATTTATAATATTAAATTTAAAAAATCCTTTTAAAAATAATATAACATTTCAAATAAATAATTTTTTTTATATATATATATATATATATATATATATATACAGAAATAATTATATTTTCTGTGTGTGTGTATACACACACACACACACACGCAGGCACCAAGGGAACATTTTGTCCTCAATGTTGATGTGTCAGAAGCAAGCGTAAGGATTTGAGCGAGTTTGACAAGGGCCAAATTGTGATGGCTAGACGACTGGGTCAGAGCATCTCCAAAACTGCAGCTCTTGTGGGGTGTTCCTGGTCTGCAGTGGTCAGTATCTATCAAAAGTGGTCCAAGGAAGGAACTGTGGTGAACCGGCGACAGGGTCACGGGCAGCCAAGGCTCATTGATGCACGTGGGGAGCGAAGGCTGGCCCGTGTGGTCCGATCAAACAGACGAGCTACTGTAGCTCAAATTGCTCAATAAGTTAATGCTGGTTCTGATAGAAAGGTGTCAGAATACACAGTGTATGTTGTGTTGTTGAGTTAGCTGCTTTGAAACAATCTACATTGTTAAAAGCGCTATATAAATAAAGTTGACTTGACTTGACTTGTGTATGGGGCTGCATAGCTTCAGACCAGTCAGAGTGCCCATGCTGACCAGTGGGCATGTGAGCATCAGAACTGGACCACGGCGTCATCACGTGGATGGCCAGGTGCATGGATGGCACCAGGATGCACTACGGGAAGAAGACAAGCCGGCGGAGACAGTGTGATGCTTTGGGAAGTGTTCTGCTGGGAAACCTTGGGTCCTGCCATCCATGTGGATGTTACTTTGACACGTACCAACTACCAAAGCATTGTTGCAGACCATGTGCACCCTTTCATGGAAACAGTATTCCCTGGTGGCTGTGGCTCTTTCAGCAGATAATGCACCCTGCCATAAAGCAAAAATGGTTCAGGGATGGTTTGAGGAGCACAACAACGAGTTTGAGGTGTTGACTTGGACAAGTTCGATCCATGAAGGCAGCACCTCGCAACTTACAGGACTTAAAGGATCTTCTGCTAACATCTTGGTGCCAGATACCACAGCACACCTTCAGGGGTCTAGTGGAGTCCATGCCTCGACAGGTCAGGGCTGTTTTAGCAGCAAAAGGGGGGCCAAAACAATATTAGGGATATTGGTCATAAAAATGATTTGAAAAAATTTGTTTTTCAGTTGTTCAGTTTTCAAGTCAGTGGAAATGTGGGCACACACCTCAGCACAAGAAGCAGTATTTAGATTTTTCAATATTTCATATAGACTTTTTATGAATAACAAATATAGCAATTTTCAAAATGGCAGGTTACACTGTGGTAAAACTAAAGTAGGCCCTGTACCTGTAAAGTAGTTTTAGATTCATTAGAAGTGTAAATCACATCAGCAGGCACCTGCTCTTACGAGTACCTCAGGGGTCCGTTATATCACTCTTGTCACATGACGTACGATGCAACAACAGCGGCGGGATTGAGGGCTGCCAGAGGGGTGGATGCAGTGTCACCGTGATGACACTCACGGTGAGCAATACTGTGCCTTCGATAAGGAAAAGCAGCACAAGTGAAGGACACATCAGAAAAGCGGATTTACAGTGCCACCCGCTCCCTCGATGAGATGAAAGCATGCTTAGTGAGAGAGAGTTCAAGAGGAGGAACAGGCTTAAAGGTGAGAGAGAGAGCGAGAGAGAGAGGTGGCACAAACCGGATCGGTCAACCCAAGTGCAGGAGCTTAAATTCATCCCTCACTGAAGGTTTGAGAGGGTCCGATGGCAGGGGGTGGAGAAGGACCGGCTTACTGTTAAGATGAGTGGAAGGAGAGCAGGTGTATTATAAATTCAAGCTTGCATATCCGTTGCATCCAACCAGTATGCAGCAAATTTAAACCGGTTTAAAAGAATGATACTGTTTTATGAAGGCTCTCAACATCTTGTGAAAATCTAAGGCTGCATAATATGTTTATAAAAAACTAGGATGTGATGATACTTGTAAGTCATACATTGAGGACTAAAAGAGCCACTTAAAATAAAATAATCTGGGTAACACCTTATTTTACAGTGTCCTTGTTACACATGTTGCATGTACTTGCCATAGTAATAACTTTTGCATTTTTAATGCATAAAAATTATGCATACTTGCATACAACCAACCCTAAACCAAACTCTAATCCTACCCTAACCCTACAGTAAGTACATGTTGTTAAATAATATTACTCAGTACTTAAATGTGTAATTACACTGGAACAATGACACCTTAAAATAAAAGTGTAAGAAAAGTTATAATGGATTCATTTTGAAAAATAGAAAATAAAATAAATAAATAGAACTTAAACACAGAATGCATTATCAATAAAAGAATAATAAATCAAATAAATAGCCATATCTAAAACTGTTTATTTAATTATGTTTAAAATGCAATAACAATGTAACACAAATCCCTAAAAATATATGGCTTGCTTTATAAAATTAGTTAATTTTTTAATAAAATAAATGTTTTAATAAAACTCCAATGTTTTACATAAATAAATACTTTTAAATGCAAAAAATGCCATATTCATAACATTCCATGTATGAACTGTCCAATGGCATTTTGTAACTTGAAAGGCAAAAGAAAAAAAAGAAAAGCAAATAGATGCCAAAAAACGAATTATAATTGCTAATACAAATTCTAATTAAATGTTAAATTGATCTATGAATTGTTACATTTAACCACACTTTAAAAACGGATATAAATAAACTGTAAATATGGCCTTTGTCAATTTGTATTTGTCTTCTTGATGTCATTTAAATTTTTTAATTTATGTCTGAATATTTATTTATTTATTTATTTTTTTAAGTGGCACTTCTAGTCTTTTCCTAGCTCTTATGCCAAAACATCAAGCAAAGACAGGCTTTAGAAGACAGCTGCCCATGTAGAAAGCAAGACTTTCCAAGTCTATGTGACTTCTTGTCTGTCGGATAAAAGCACGTTTTACACTCAAAAAGGCTTGAGACATCTAGTTTAACTTCTGGTTAAATTTGCAAACTGCAAATGGAAAGGTGACTCTGATGTACAGAAGTAAATCTGTCTCGCGTACGTTTAACACCCTGAATCGTATACAGCTATAAAAATCCCTTATCAGAGAACACACATTGAGGGGTAAATGAACAACACCGATTGGGAGCTAATCAACGCATACTTCAGATACTCTTGTACTTTATTACATGAGTATTTTTACAGCCTCTCGGCGCGCACACACACACATCCGTTATGAGCTGATATGAGCCCAGTGGGAACTGTGAGTGTGATTCAGAGAGCTGCTCTCTAATTTATGTAGGCTGATAGCAGAACCTGCTCGCCTAATCAAAACAGCCCACTAAATCTGAGCCCGGATCGGCCCAATGCCCTTGAGCCTGGAACAGAACCATCACTCGTCATCCAACCACACACTGACAGAGCCTGGAAATAATACCAGAGATGTATAGCGAGAGAACAGGATCATTTCCCACAAATCCCCACTGAGACCTTTGTTGTGCTGCGTGAAATGAATATCATCAGGAGGTTCAGTCTTTAAGATCTCATGTCATGTGGTTTAACAAGAGCGTGTGCCAAACACGTCAAATCACAGACCCTGTTGTGTTGTCACTATGACCTTTGCTGGCATTTTAAACTGCATGTTCAGATCAGTGGCGCTCATGTGGGCGCCACAGGTTTGAATCTGGCTCGTGACATTTCCTGAATTACCCACAATCAATTCTTGTCCTTTTACTAATCTACTTTCAAAAAAGAAGAGGAATCACTATTTGGACAGAATTAGAATCTATGGTTTCATGTACGCCCAACTGATTGCACTTTATCTTATCTATGCATCATATTTTTATTATTTTAACTCTCTTTATAACTGTTTTAATTAAACCTTGTTTTTATTTTATTTATTTCTGAAAAGGGGGAGGGGGGTGTTGGTCATAGTGGTTGGTCTGGCTCTGTCTGTGGTAATGTAGCGCAGTTAAGACGTTCCTTGAAGAGAAATTGAGATCACGTGGGTAAATGCAGCACAGTTAAGAAGATTTTCGAAGAGAAATTGAAACTGTGTGGGGAATAAATTGGAGTTTGGACTGAAATAGTCCTAGTTTTGCCTGGCCAATCTTAGGTGACAGATCGGATCTGCTGGAGAAGTCGAAAGAAATCCACAGAGAAAGAGACAACCAGTATGGGGAAGTCCTGGGGCAAGTGGGGAACAAACATAAATTATTCTGAAATGTTAATTGAGAAATTGAGAGATGAGACCATGTTGATGATCTGAGCCAGTGGTAGAGTAGTGAGTTTAATGTGAAACTCGAGGTCGGGGACCACATTTTTTTTGCATTCCCAGAGCTCTTCCTGTCCAATTTTAGGTGAAAAATCTGCTCTATTGGAGACGTCAAATAGATCACTTAGGCGTGCTGAAAGAACACCACAGACACAGTACAATCAACATGGGGAAATCTCACAGTAAAACAAGCCAGATGAAAAGTTTATCTATGAATATTCTATTTACTCTTCATTCCTTTTATGATCATCTTTGTATATCTTTTCATTCATTTTATAACCGTTTACATTTTATATTTAAATGACCTTTTCTGTGTAAAGCACTTTGAATTGCCACAGTGTATGAAATATGCTATATAAATAAACCTGCCTTGCCTTACTGATTCAGATGGGATTGGCAGGATTATATATATTAATATACAATTTATTATGATGACGTATATAATTAAAGGAAGGAAATTAAGGAAATGATTCGGATGGGGTTAAAATTAAATCCAAAGTAAATTCAGTGAAAAACAAATGTACCTTATGTAAGTTCATAATGTTCATAAGTTTGGGATCTGTAAGATATTTTTTTTATAAATAAAATTTATACTTTTATTCAAGCAAGGATTCATTAAATTGATCAAAAATGACAGTAAAGTGACAGTAAAATTTTATGTTATAAAAAAAGTATTTTAAATAAATGTTATATTCATCAAAGAATTCATCAAAGAAAAAAAACCCCTCAATTTACACAAAATTAGAAGCACAACATTTCAACATTGATGATGATAATAATTGTTTCTTAAAGCAGCACTAGGTAGGTTTTGCTCTCGGGCTCCCCCTACAGTTGGGAAACAGTATTGTCCTCTACTACTGTCGTAAACTCTTGTCATCTTACATAAGGGGATGCATCGCACGTGCATTTGTTGACATGACAACCATGACGCCGCATTCACACGGGGCGTCAATGCTTCTCGGCCCGTGTGAATGCGGCGTGATAGCCCTGAACACTGCAGGAGTTCACATGCAGGTGTTCTGCTTGCGTCGCGTGTGAAATATCTTCATCCCAGGTACTGGCACATGTTTCAGCATGTCATATGAATATAATTTCATGGGTTTTATTTTTTTCAAACTCCAAATGATCGCGATGCTCACGTTTACAAGCCAGCGTCATTATAGTAGCCTAGTCTATTGGTTACCGTTTTACAGATACTATATGATACTTCAATTCAATGTTTGAGTGGTAGGTAATAACCATATATCGTCAATATTATAATATCAAGCTACCATAGATGAATCTGCAAATTTGAAAAATCGATTTGCATTATAGCTTGAGGCAAGACAAATAAACAAATATCACAGACATGTTAGGTATCCCAAAATATGATTTTGTACGTCTTATGTATTTACTTGCAAGAATGTAGCCCCTCCTCCTCCAGCTCACGCCAACGAGCAAACGCTGGCCCAATGTTGATCCTCGTCCTGCCTTTAATCCGATCACTTTCTCGTTTCCTCTTTTTGCTTTCCTCCGACAAAACCTTTGCTTTCTTATTTTTCTGTGCTGCTTCGGCCATGACTATAACATTCGGCAAACAAATGATAGTTGGGCTCGCACGAATTTAAGGAAGTGGGGGTGGTGGTGGAAGTGACGTATATGCCATGAAGCAGTCAAATTTTGTAGTTCTTTTTGTTCTCGGGTTACTACCCGAAACCCGTTTAAAAGTACGATTAAAAACGATACAGACCCCGTCAGGCTATGGTAGACGTGTCATTCAACCTATTGTAAGTCGATGTATCACAAGAGTCTTGAAAATATATTATAAAGGATGAAAAGTTACCTAGTGCTGCTTTAAGGATCAAATGATCATATTAGAGAATGATTTCTGAGGATCATGTGACAATGAAGACTGGAGTAATGATGCTGAAAATTCAGCTTTGACATCACAAATTAAAATGTATTGAAACAGAAAAGTTTTAAAATGGTAAAAATACCACACAATATTAACAGTTTTTACTGTATTTTCGATCAAATAAATTCAGCCTTGGTGAACGTAAAAATACTACTTTCATAAACATTCGGTAATGTACTCCCAAAAACGTTTATCTATAGATAAAATATCGCTCACAAACTAGCCCACAATCCCCTGCAACAGAGCATCTAATGTGAAATAGACACAACTCTGATAACATTACATAGTTTTGCCCATCAACAGCATGTATGCCGCCTCCAGGTCCTTCTCATTGGCATTGGATCAATAAGGTCATGGAACGATACGGCATTCTCTCAGCTAGCTAAAGAATTAGCCACCATTCGCATTAGCTAGCTCCTTCATTTTCAAGCTTTAAAATGTTCTGTGACCTGAGAGCAAAGGTTTCAGGTGATCTGAACTGACAGGCTCTACAGAAAGCAAGTTCCCGCGGCCACCCAGCAGCTGCCGCCGTACGCCCACACATAACCGTGGATGACCGCTGTGTGTTGTGGTTTGATGGCAGTAAGCCATTGCTCCATATGGTGGCCCAGTTCCACTGCAACACTAGGGACGTACCGCATACTCGGAGACCTTCGGCACGTCCTCCAGATACTACCTTCCTCCATTAGCTCATTTACCACTTGCTGTTCTCATTAGAGCTGAGGACATCACATACTGTACGACTGTACTGTCGAAATCTGTGAAGATCTGATTGAGACATGTTTTGCGAGTCATACCATACATGAAATGAGTAATAAGTATTAAAGATCGATGTGCATTAGAGCAGAGTGAGAGCTGAGCGGCTATAAAACACCAAGATTCAACATTATCCATTTCAAACACTCCTCAAATGAGCGTTTCAGACATCTCACATCCTCTATGAATCAGACTTCTTACCCACTTTGATTCTCATAATGAGACTGCCATTTAGAGCTGACCTCACAAAAGCTTTTACCTGCGTTTTAGTGCAGTGTACTAAGGCCAGCATCACTATTGCTCATACTTGGGGAGAGTAAACTACAGTGTGTAACTCACATGAATGATACCTTTCATATTTCAAATAAATGCTGTTCTTTTGAACCCTCTATTCATTTCGAGAAAAAGTAGCACTGTTTCCACAAAAACATTAAGCAGCACAACTGTTTTCAACACTGATAATAATAAGAAATGTTTCTTGAGCAGAAAATCATCATATTAGAATGATTTCTGAAGGATCATGTGACACTGAAGACTGGAGTAATGACTGCTGAAAATTCAGCTTTGACATCACAGGAATAAATAACATTTTAAAATACACTGATGAGCCAAAACATAATGACCAGGGTGAAGCGAGTATAGTTGATCATCTAACAAGGCCACATGTTAACGTCTGGGTCGATTAGATGGGAAGCAAACATCAGTTGTCGTAATCAACATGAATGCAGGAGAAATGGCCAGGAATAAAGATCTGAGCCACTTTGACAAGGGCCAAATTGTAATGGCAAGGTGACTGGGTCACAGTAGCTCTGAAACTGCGGGGCGTGTTGGTTGCTCCTGGTTAGCAGTGGTGAGAAATTTCCAACAGTGGTCCGAGGAGGGACAAACCACAAACTGGCGACAGGGTTTTGAGCACCCAAGGCTCATCAATGCACAAGGTCAATGTTTACCTGGGATGGTGATGGCACCAGGATGCACTGTGGGATGACGACAAGCCAGCGCAGGGAGTGTTATGCTCTGGGTAAAGTTCTGCTGAGAAACCTTGGGTCCAGCCATTCGTGTGGATGTAAATTTGGCACGTGTCACCTTCCTACACATTGTTGAATGATAATGGTGTACCCTCTTTTAGCAAGAAAATGCACACATCATTTAGGATTGTTTGAGGAACATGATTAAGAGTTCAATATTTTGCCCTGGCCTCCAAATTTCCCAGATCTCAATCCAATTGAGCATCTGTGGGATGTGCTGGACTAACAAGTTCGATCCACGGTGGCATGAAGGACCTGCTGCTAACGTTTTAGTGCCAGATATCACAGCACATCTTCAGAGGCGGCACTGTTTTGGCAGCATGCACAGGACCAACAGCATATTAGGCAGTCATAATGTTTTGGCTCATTGGTGTATATTAAAACAGAAACCAGTTATTTTAAATTGTAATAATAATTTACAACATTTATATTTTTACTGTATTTTATCAAACAAATGCAGCTTTGGTGAGTATAGAAAGTATCCATTTAATGATAACATTAAATGAACACTCCACTTTTTTTGAAAATAGGCTCATTTTACAAGTCCCCTAGAGTTAAATAGTTGAGTTTTACCATTTTTGAATCCATTCAGCCGATCTTTGTATCTGGCGGTAGCACTTTTAGCATAGCTTAGCATACATCATTGATTCTGATCAGTCCATTAGCATCTCATTCAAAAAATGACCAAAGACACTTTCAAATATTTTTCCTATTTAAAACTTGACTCTTCTACAGTTACATCGTGTGCTAAGACCAACTGAAAATGAAAAGTTGCGATTTTCTACACCTATATGGCTAGGAACTACTTTCTCATTCCTGCATAATAGTCGCGGATCTTCGCGGCCGTACCATGGCTGCAGCGGCGCTCGTTGGTATTCTGTGAAAGATGGTGGTAGTATACACCTTCGACTTACTATCACAGCCCTTTACAACACACAGAACCATGGCTAATCACACAGGTAAATCCCGAACACAATTTGTCGGCTGCAAGCCTGAAACTTTCTCTGCAACTACACGAACTTAGTGCCGGTCACATTGAAAGTTACCTAGCTGGGCTACTTTCAGGCGCTGTAATATCATTGCGCTGCTGCAGCCATGGTACGGCCGCGAAGATCCGCGACTATTACGCAGGAATGAGAAAGTAGTTCCTAGCCATATAGGTGTAGAAAATCGCAACTTTACATTTTCAGTTGGTCTTAGCACACGATGTAACTGTAGAAGAGTCAAGTTTTAAATAGGAAAAATATTGAAAGTGTCTTTGGTCATTTTTTGAATGAGATGCTAATGGACTGATCAGAATCAATTATGTATGCTAAGCTATGCTAAAAGTGCTACGGCCAGATACAAAGATCGGCTGAATGGATTCAAAAATGGTAAAACTCAACTATTTAACTCTAGGGGACTTGTAAAATGAGCCTATTTTCAAAAAAAGTGGAGTGTTCCTTTAATGTAAACTACTGCAACATGAATGAATTGTATTTTGGATAAAGTAACATTAACAAAGATTAATAAATGCTGTAAGAAATACATTGCTCAATTTTAGTTCATGCTAGCTAATGCATTAACTAATGTCAACAAACGAGAAAGCATTACCATTATTGTTTTATGCATTATGCAAACTGATATAACTTCTTAGAAATACTCCCTCCTTTCCCATTCAGTTGTTTGACAAAACAGCAAATGGTTTGAAAAAAAAAAAAAAAACCTCTTTAGAATTGTACTATGCTTGACCAGACACACTTGCTTAGATTGGTTGATGTTCATTCACCATTAAAAGGGAGCCTATTAGTGAGCATCGGGTCAGGCATCCACAGAGGACTGCAAATGTACTGCTAAAGTAAGTGTGTGCACGTCTAGAAATGTGATCCTCGGGTGTAGTCTGCCACTGATGAATAATTTAGTCGTTTTTTCTGGCCACACATCAGCTTTTGTAGAAAAGATATCGGCGCAGTCGGATATATCCCTCTCTTTTTCTGTTTTCACTCTCTCTTATTTCACTCAAGGCAGTCTACATCCAAACTGAGCCCTTATCTAGCGGTTAGTAGTCAGGCTCAGCTGCCCTTGGCACATCAAAGTTAACTCCGCCAATCTGTAAAAACACCACCAGCCAAGAACCCAACCTGCCCTGTCCTGTTAGAGCTAGACGATATAGCTAAAAAAGAAAAGAAAAATCGCATTCAGACAATATTCAAATCTCCCTGACTGATTTTTATTCAGGAACTTAAATAGCCATGTAACGCAATCAGATAAAAAATGTGTAAAATACAAAAAAAAAAAAAGTGTATGCACAAGTAAAATTGTATACAGTATATAATGAAATATTACGTTTGTTCAGGAATTACACACTAAGATAAATAAATATCAATATTTAACTAAAATTGGAAAATACCACAAGGAGACAAATATTTTTGAGCTAAATGAACTGTTGAATAAATTTTAAATCTATTCACTGAAATAGGCTGATTTATACAAAAAGATTTTAACTCCAGGGCCATTTTTGCAAATTAATTTTAAAATTTAAAACATTTCTTTCTTGGCTGTCTCACACTAGCAAGGAAAAATCGCAAAATTATTAGTCTATTGACAGTTGTTGGGAAGCCTATAGGCAAATATAAAAGTGCATTAAAATCATTGCAGTATTCGCAGTGCATGCTCACAAATATGTTGTTAATGTTCAATATAAAATCACCTAGCCCTTCCTGCGATGCATTTAAAAACACTGTTTCTCAGGTTTAACTATATTCAAAGTTAGATGCCACACCCATAAAGGCCACAGCACGAAAGCAATGAAGCATATCATAGCATAGAAGCACTGCAGATACAGGATCTAACTCCATAATGTCAATAATATGACAAAGAGCGCTAAAGATGCCAAACAATGAACTACTTAAATACAGTATAGAAGCCAATGGCAGTTTCATAACACTGTTATATTACAATGCAAAGAGCCCTTTAGAGCTCTCAGTAAATTTTATAAAGACTCTGTCTGATCTGACTAGCAACAGCCGTGGCGTGATAAATCCTGTGCATACGCTTTGTCAGCACAACCTAGCCTAACCTAGCCCTGTGAGACAGTGTGGAAAGAGAGGCAGAAAGAAAGAAAACGAGAGTGAATGTGTGTAGGCACCACATAATCCTACGCACTTAACCCATCTCGCTTATCTCAGTGGGAAAACTGATTCGTGGTGAGACAGAAATTTTATACCAGCGTATCTTTAGGCCGGAACTGCTAATATTGCCTTTAATAGAGGAGAATGCCAAGTCTCCTGCCTCATTTTCATTTAGCTCACAAAAACGTTGAACTGACAACAAAAGCCAATCAGCCGAATCCTCCAAACGGTTACGCTGCTTTAAAACCTGCTTCTATCTCCCTAACCATCCGCAGTCCAGTTTAACCATGGAACTAAACAGTAAGTATTTCAATGAAGCGATTGTGCCAAACATGGCAGCTTTTAAGCAGTTTTTAGCAGTGTGTGTGACATACATATGTGAAGCTAGCTATTTTACAAACTTCAAAAAAAAAGGAGCAAAGCTTAGTTTAAAAATACCCTTGATCGAGTGTCTGTTCACATACTGTCTGAGTAGGTAGTACCTTTGAAGAACTTGCTTTTTTAAAAAGTAGTAGCCTACGTTCTAAATAGTATGAATGAAATTAGACGCATTACATTTGACATGTTGGCATTGTCATGTGACCTACTTCAAGGTGCGTTCACACCATGTTGTAATTACCGCAACTACGAGATTTCAGCTTGTAAAAAGCATTCATGTCCTCGTAGAGATCGTAAGCTTATAAGATGGGAATCTTCTGAGAGCTCATACTTGTACCACGTGAGCATTGCAGATTCATTTAGGTGTTGATAGTGTTGCAATAGTAATGCATAATTCCCCGTCCGAGAACGTGTCTTCATCTCGAGACTACGGTAATGACATGAACACAGCAACACATTCATTTAATGAATAGCCTACTATGAATTCAGACATAATACTTGTCATGCACACAGTCGTTCGCTTACTATATAGTAGGAAGTATGTAATGTATACGGTATTCAGAAAAAGTGACTTAGGGTGCGTTCACACTTGTAGTTCGATTCGTTTGGTTCGTTTGGTCCAGATCAAAAAACAAAACAAAACATATAGTCCTAGTCCGCTTAGCGTTCACACTGGCATTTTTAACAGCGAACCTAAAGTTACTGAACCAAAGGCATAGGGATACTGTCACAACCTGATTGGTCGGCTTTTATGACGTATATTTCGCGACGGAGCTTGCTTACCGAACATTCGAAACAATGCTGTGTGCTGGATTAAACGCAATCATTTTATGCGTGTACATATGGTTTTATTTTTACCAGCTGAGAACTCACGAAGAGCTCTTAAAATGTTCAAAACATTCAAAACAGCACCAGGATTTCCTCTGTTGTATGCAGAAACGAAGATCTGAATATATTGATGAGGCACTTTACCTCCTCGTTGCTCCACATTTGCCCTCTACTCATTTTGGATACACCGATCTTTCCACGTCATCAAATCAGCTGACTTGTAGCGTCGCATCTTGTGACATCACACCCTGTTTTTGGTTTGTTTACATGTCTTTGGTGCGGTTCGATTGATATATGAACGCAACACGGACCAGAGTTTGTTTGGAAGCGGACCGAGACCCATCTTTTTAGCGGTCTCGGTCCGCTTGTTTGGTGCGCACCAGGGTTCGGATGGCAGCGTTCACATATGTTCAAATTAACCGCACTAACAGAGCAATCGCACCAGGGTTCGTTTTAATTTAACCAAACACGACAAGTGTGAACGCACCCTAAAGGCCCCGATATGCTTACGGTAAAGTTATTTTTCGTTCTTCGCTTAGGGGTAAAATGAAGTTCGAAATATGTGACCAGCGATATGCTGTTAGCAAACATAGAACGCAGCCCACACTACTGCGTTTAGATGAATATGTACTGCACGCTTTCTTCTCAATAACAAAATACTCACAACAAAATTGAGAAAACGGCAAGCATTTTTTTAAAGATAAAGCATAAGACAAGCATATTATCATAGCAATGTGGATACGTCTGCACAAGATCTGCAATTCGGCATTCTAGTCAAGTCATGTCACATTTATTTATATAGCACTTTATACAACAGATTACTTAAAAACAAGACGCTATACCATATTAAACATGAAAATAGTGTCAGTGTCTCGTTCATCAGAAGTACAACTTAATTGTCTACTATAAAGCGGCTCTCCAGTATGTTCGTTTTCATTCGCAGACGTCTGACCTTGACGGACCGAACAGGAGAAATTAAACAGAAAAGATTTCTACATGAAAGGCGGC
Organism: Gobio gobio; assembly: GCF_949357685.1. Lineage (NCBI taxonomy): Eukaryota > Metazoa > Chordata > Actinopteri > Cypriniformes > Gobionidae > Gobio > Gobio gobio. The sequence goes on from NC_137097.1 coordinate 43,475,291, forward strand.
GGTGCCTCCGCGCACACATACCCATTATGTAATCGCCACGGACCAATAGTAGTATAAAAGGTGTTTTTCCAGAAAGTTCACTTTGGCAAGCTGTTTCGAACTCCCAAAACGAACTCATTTAGAAATGACACCACATAAGTTCATTCTTCGATTTTGCTTGGCGTATATCAGGGCCTTAACACCCTTCCTACTGAGAAGTGTAATTAAACGGACTTCGCTAGTGATGCAACTGCCCATCAGATCATGTATGTGTGTTACCTGTAGCAATGCAGTATAGTCCTTCCAAAGTATGCTGGATCAATGTGGTCTGCTGTATCCTCTACAGCACTCAGAAAAGGAAAGATTGGGAATTGTGCTGTGAAATTATGTTTAATAAAGATTATCTGCGGTGTTCACCTGATTACTAGCCAATAAAAGCACCCCTCAAAGTTTTCTGTGCTATCCCAATCACCAATTCCTGGCTTATGTCCCACGCTTGGAGTGCTTCAACCCAGTATAGAATGAATTTGCACATCTCTCACCCACAAAGGAAGAGACGAGGCACTAGAGACGTCTTTCAAACGCACACAGAAAAATGGAGATTACAGATCCAAGCATATAAGCACACACACAGAGAGTTACTTTCTCGCTTTGCTGACACCGCTGAGTGGGCGAGGAATACTGATAGGGAGGGATCATGTAGGTGACTACAAGATAGTGTGTGTGTGTGTGTCTGTTTGCCCACGGTAGTGTAGGTGTTAAAATTTCAGTGATCAAGTGACTAAATGTGCTAGCATATGCGTGTCAGATTTGGCTTTGATTTCCCATCAGTATTCTCATTTCTACTGTTATAAAACTAAGCTCATTCGGTAATCAATTAACAAAGATCGCCACAGAAATCATACTCACGTGCCGTCAAGGAAGCCACAAAGGTGAAAAAGGCAAACACATCAGTGAGACTCTTGTGAGATGACAGATGGGGCACGTTGTCACCAGCGTTCCTGCTACCCTTTGCTTTTAAGGACCCAAGACAGCATGAAGTCAAGTCCTACAGGCTCTTCAAATTTGTCAAAATCTTGTCCGAATCTATTGGGGTATTTCCTTTGAGTTTATCAGGAGTCTGTTGCTAAAGATCGCCTATCCCAGACGAGACCCCAAAATCTGTCAGCACGACCCAAAAATCTCAGGACCTTGTAGCTCACCTCTGTGGGTTCAAAGAATACACATCCCAACACAGTCAAATCAAGATGCATGGTAAATAACTGAAGAAATTGGAGTCCAGGTTACTGAAAAAAGGATAAAAGAAAATGAAACAAATGAGGAAAAAGTCCGTAAAAATGCTTAGACGAGTGATGCTGAGAAGAGAGAGTTATCTGCAGTCTTGAGGGCGACTGCCAGGTACCGGCGCATGCGCCAAGATCATACATCCCCCCCGATACACACACACACACACAAATGTTCACTCATCAGCGAGGCGGACAGACGCACCCTCCTCCTCCTCTTTTCTCTTTTTCTCCCACTCGATAGCAGCTATTCAGCTGTATCTCTCAAACTTTTTCTCTCTGTTCAGATGCTCTTAACCTCTCTTGTGTGTTCTGCCTGTTGTGTTGAAAAGAGTCTCTACACTTTTTTTTTTACATTATTGTACAGAACACAATGGCTTTGTTCATACAGACAGCAAAATCCAAGATTTTTGGGGAATATCTGAATCAAATCTTTTAAGTTGTCATGTTCTGAGTCTGAACAGCAAAAAATAAGAAAATGGAAAAACACAGATCCATTTGAACAAACTTGTTTTAGTTTGATTTTAGAATTTTTTTTTTTTTGTATTTGAGACGTGACAAAATGTGTGCATAATGTATAACATTAAGTGCATAATACAATATCATTAAATAATATAATTTAATTATAAAACATCTTTGCCAGAATTGAAAAGGCCAGAGAATAGATTTGGCTGAAACTGCAGACGTATTAATCTGTCTACTGTTGAAGTTCCTCTGAGTGGACAGAAGTGTTGCAGTCACTGCACCACTGATAAGGACAAAGTGCTTAACTACAGTGTGTGTACAGCATGTCGGTGTATGAGTGCATACTTAGCTATACTTTGAGCTGGAGCTTATAAATCTGTCCCCAGAAGTGAGCATAAATCTGACAAAACCATAAACACTTCCTAATCAAACTCACCTGATTCAAATGATCAGTTGGTAAAGACTCCAGGGCTGTGTCCCTCTATACCCACATTCCCTACATTACTCCATATAGTTCACTTGAGGGGGTGAATGAAAACAAGAGAGCGAATTCGGACACCGAGTGCGCCAAAAGGGCTGCCGCTTTTGTGTAGTTTCTGCTTGCTGATTAATAATCATTTAAAATGTAGCAAACTGGCAGCTCCAGTAGCAATGAAAAGATTTTCCATGAACTCTGCCATGGAACTGGCATGTGTAACCCTTAATTAAAAATTTTAATGAATTAAAAAGGAATTTATACCTGTATGACATTACGCTGTAGCCACATTGGACCAATGGTTTGTCAAATTAATGGATGGATGGATGATTCGACTGTGGGTGCCATCATCTGGTCAGACGCAGGACTTCATTCGACATGCGGCACGATTCTCTCAGTGCTTTGTGGGTATTTTCTAGCTGTTGAGCGTACATCGGTTGTACACTCCTTATTGCGGTGCTTTGTGGGATTGAATGAGTGCACTTGATAATGTCCACTATGGTTTCGGACACCACTACAAATGGCTGTCCCCTCAAAAATTGCCTTATTTAAGGGCATAGGGGGCAAAATCGCTTTATTATTCTCTACATTAGTCCAATAATATATTTCACTAGAGGGAGTGAATGAAAACAAGTGAGCAAATTCAGACACAGAGTGGAAGGGCTGCCAATTTTACATAGTTTGTGCTTGCTGTTTAATATTTATTAGAAACTTAGCAAATTGGCAGCTCCAGTTGTAAGATGAAAAGATGTATATTGAACTCTGTCAAGGACACTATGTATAAACTAATTAAACAAATGAATAATCAATTAAAAAGGAATTTGTACCTGTATAATATTATGCTGTAGCCACACTGGACCAGCAGTTTGGAAAGAATTGATTCAGCTGTGGGCAAATAAATATTTGCAGAAATTTGACCATATTGCCTTCTCTGGCTAAATATTTTTGACACCGCAGACACAATAGTGCCGTATGACAGATGTATCGCTTTTATTAGTTTTTGCTCTTTTTATTCGAAATATTCACAAACTTGTTAGCCATGTCATGAACTATCAGATATTACAAATATGTGTAAGTGAATGGGTTTTGTCATTTAAAACCCTTTATAATGATCATGTTAGTTGATCTATAATGCGCAATGTTTTTATTTAAACTATAAATGTACTTTTTGCTTGTATTTATGTGCATTTAAATGTCTGTAACCTAAAATAAACATTATCTGGTTGAAAGCACTGAATAGTTATCATATGTGACAAACACATCTGTCTCTGGCTTGGCGCCAGCCAAGGCGCGAAAGCACATTTGAATTTAAGTGACACCGAAATCTGCATTCTGATTCGGTCCGGTTACAAACCGGTTATATAGGTACCTGCCGTGCATTGTGAGATTGAAATGAGTGCACTCAATAACATCCACTACAAATAGCTGTCCCTTCAAATAGTGCCCTATTTAAGGGTATAGGGTTTGATTTCAGACAGCCCAAGACCTGAATTGAGTGGTCAGATAAGGGAGACATCAAGCTGTCAACTGTTGGTGTGCCTTCAGGAACAGGGTAAGGAAATTAGCTGCATAAAAAAAAAAAAGTTAATGGTATGTCTCTAATGTATGCACGCGAGAGTGAGTGATTAAAAATTATACCTTATAGTCAGACTGTCAACATAAACTACATGACCAAAAGTATATACACCCCCTTCTAATTAGCAGGCTTAACTATTCCAGTAATTTCAGTGAAAAACCTTCATACCCACATACACACACAGTGGTAACAGACATATATGAACGTATAGCAAGCAAACCTGTACATTCATGTGCACACGTGCACAAACAAGTCACTACAATCATTCAAATATGCACAATGGTTTTACTGTGAAAGCTGTTTGTCCTGTAATTTAAAGATTTAAGTATATATAGATCCAACAAATTGTCAATGGACTTGAAAATGCATACTGAAACAATTTTATAAATGAAAGTTGATGCAACAAACATACCACCACTGCATATTTAGCTCGCTTTCTCTGGCTCAATGTAGCAATCTCCAGCTCAAACATGTGCGCCTAATTCAAGGGTGTAAAACATGAAAGAAAGCATGAGATAAGAATGTCAAAGAGGCCCATCACCCCAAAGAACTGGATACATTTCTTTTTTTGCAAAACCTCCGAACAATCTTATCTGTGGGAAACTCCCTAAAATAAGGATGTACACTACCATGAGAACATGTTCTTCTGGAGGGACTGGAGTCATTGAAGGATGAGGAGCCCTCCATGACCCTCCAGCAAAGTCCATATGAGATTGATGAACCATTTCATGAGAAGACCAGCAAACAGGTAGCCAAAGTAGAGCCAAATCTGGCAGTGTGGGTACATTCCTGAAGGTCCATTCTGGACTATTTTCAGTAGGGCCATGTGCTTCATGTATCAGGCAGAATATAATAATGAAATGTATTATTAGATTATTAGATCATTAGGAGACCATTAAAATCTGATTGAGAGCTGCAGTCCGTTGCTTACCAGATTGGAAGTATGCTGAAGAGATCACCAGCACACAAACTGCATTGTTTACTTTGTTCAAATCCCAACGATCCAAAAGACAATACATGAAGACATGCCAGATTCATAATGTGGGACTTGCTCTAAAATCCTCTTTCTTTGGAGCACCAGTATAGGGATATGAAGTATTTGCTGGTCTGGACATCATTGGTATCACTTTCAGAATTATAATTTTTTTTCAAGCTGATGGACAATAAAAACATTGACCAATTAGAATCCAAGTGCTAAAGCACGTAAAGCGACAGGAGAGTAGGATTTCAGTACAAATTCAGATCTGAGTTTTTCAAAGAAAGTGTTTGTTTGTTTCATTACTCCATATCTTTTTAGATAACTGGTAACAATCCCAGGCAGTTTTGTTAAATAGTTTGCCAAGCCTACTTAGGTAAATGGAAACCCTACTTAAAGATGTTGTTCCACATTATTAAGCAAGTCACAGTTCTCATGAAATACGGGGAGTAAGAAGTTATAGTTCTTGGTGTGAATAATTGGGCTTAACACTTGAGAACCACCAATTCCAACGTTCCAATTTCAATCAAACTGCTGGATTCAATACTTCTCTTTTACAAGGAGCACTGGTCCTACAAGTCCTCCACATTAATAGACCCCATCTGGCACACAGTTCACAGTGGGTTGGGCAGAAGGCCAGTTTCTGTCAGCAAGAATGGACAGTGACATTGGTGTAGAGGTGCAGAGCTGCAGCAAGGTGGTAGGAAAAGATAATGAGAGGTAATTTGACCAAAATAAAGGGACTATGGGATATTTTTACATTATTAGCAGCATATAGAGAAGAGACTGAAGACTTCTGAAGAACTAAAAACAAACCTTGAAATCCAACAGCTACAAAAAGCCAACAGCTTTGGGGGCTCCAGTCTCTAAAGTATGTTAACTGGTTTGCTAAACCTGACTGGATTTCCTAAACCAGGGTTGTACAAAAATGCAGACTCCCTTTAAAATAAGAATTTTGAATTAAATTGGCCACAACCCACATTGCATTTGAATTAAAAGAGGAATTGTATCTTTATCTACCTGTACCTTTTTCTTGCCCATACAAGCCTTTCTTGTCAAACAGTTACATCAATTTCTAGTTTCTTTATATTGAAATGTTCAATTTATATTCTAATTATACTTCCTTACACTCAATTTCTACATTCTGTTTTCTACATTCTAGTTTAAAATGCTTCCTCAATTCAACCCTGGTCTAAAAGTTAACTCTATTGCAGGCAGACTAAGGTTACCCTGTGTTACCCTAAATAATGACTTCCATAGCTTACATTGGTTTTTGGCATCAATCCTGAACCAAATTTGTCCAATTAAAATGGACAGATGTCACTTGTATCATGCATTATCCAAGTATTCCAATATCAGCATTCATCAAGTATGTATTTGTATAAAGTTCTCCTCATATAAATAATTACACCAATCAAATCAACCACAGGGTCAAAATCTGCCAGCACAATGACATGCTAGAGGCAAAATATGGCCTGTGGTTCTTATACAGGCTTGCATCATATTCAAACCACACAGGGCTCATGGGTCAGTGCTGCTGGCAGCTGTTTGAGAATGTTAGGATTCTGCTCACGATGTTTGAGGGGTCTACAGGCTAACCATCAATCGCCCTGCGACATGCGTTTTTTTTCCTCCACTGTGGAGCTCAGTTCCTCTGCTGTGCTCTGTAAGTTGCTGGCTGTGCAGATCTAATTTATGGCAAATATATTCAGCCGAGAGAGCTGCATTTGCATCTAGCTGAATACTAACAGAAAAAAGGGCAGGAAGGAATGAAAAAAAAAAGACACCAGTGACTTCATAGGCACTCCTCAAATGCGCCACTGCAGGATACGAAGAGGCATGCCGACTGAAGAGAGTTATTACTGTATTACAAAACCTTGTGGAAATCCTCCAGTCTGAAGACGAGATCAAAGACTAGTACAACAATACAGCTGTAACGCAAAACAGACAAACCCACAGGACTCGCAACAACAGGACACATCTTCTGCAGTGATTGAGAATTGGTGTCTAGGCGCGTAATGAATTTAAAGGGAACAACTGGGCTTGGAGCAAATCCAAATCCCAAGCCTACGGCCCCCAGCTCATTCCTTTCGGGTAATCCTATATAAGAATGGCACTTTTCAACTGCCACTCTGGTGTGAGGTACTGTACATATTTTTACTTCAAAACACAAGAGTCTGAACAGCTTATTTGAAAACATTTGATCATTTATAATAAAGGGAAAATATTATAATAACTTCATCAAGAAGCAAATCAAACAACCAAAAGCTCAATTTCAAAGTGCAAACGCAAATTCCCCCCCAAAAAAGAAGCATTACATGCTTATTGTATGTAAATCCATCAAGTCAAATCACTTGCTTAAAATAAAAAAATAATTTAACTTCTCACATGTTCCTCAAAACTTGTATAACTTTTTTCCTGTGGAACATAACGACTTCTCTTTTCCGTACAACAAAAATGCATAGAGATCACGGGCTGTCCAGATCGGTTTCAATTGAGCACCAACAACAAAAATTGTGATCCACTTGCACCCAGCAAAAACAGTCTTCTATACAATATGCTAGAATGTATATCAAATGTAAAAATATAATGTATAAAATCGGTGAATAACTCTTTAGTAAAATGGCACTTGGGTCCTAGTTCATGGTTCTATGAATTGTTTTAGTGGATCAGTTCACTGAAAACCATATGAATGAACAGTTCAAGCAAAAATAACCACAGTAATTGTATTCAGAATTTCTAACAACACAAAAAGTGTAACAGTGTAGTGTTATCAATAATAATGAGTATTTTTGGTCTGAAAAACTTACAATCATCAACTTGATTCTATATATTCCACAATGCTGCTGCTTACTCCCATTAAACATTAAAGATTTAAACTTTTGCTTAATGAGGCCCTCAATGCAGCTTCTATAGTTTCTAATTCAATGTAGTACTGTCATTTTTTCAATGGGGCCATTCAAATGAACATTTCTCTAAACCTGTGACAGTAATGACACCCTAAAGTGCACTGGAGCTAAACTAAATTGGCCCCTTCAAGCTTGTAGGGGGAGCTGGAGTCCCTAAAGAGAAAATGACTTGAGATGTCAGCAAAGTATAACATGAATTTCAACCACAGTCTGAGGGCACGGACTAAAGACAGGAGGTCTTTCTGGGAAGTGTGAGGTACCTTTGATACACATCTGACTGAGGTGAATGGCTGGTCTGTTGGGTGAGTCAGACTTGCCACTTGTTTGACTAGATTAAAGTATGTGTGCGTTTCAGTGGATGTGCATGTTGTGTGTGTGGCAAACAAAAGTTTGCAGCCGTGGACATCCTTGCAGTTGCAGAGCCACACTTCAGTGAAAATCAAACAGCAAACACAGCACACAGGAACGCATACAGACAAACAAACACACCCTCCTCATCCATCACACACACACACACACACAGCACAACTGTGTTGCTCAGCTCTACCACAACCGTGAAACTTCTCTACAACCGCAGTCCCACTCTGGCATACCTGAGCACTTAGGCCTGTTTCACACAACACGCACAAGCAGCATGCCAGCTGACAGGGTTTCTTCTGTGTAACAGTGATTTCAGGGTCACTACATCGAGTGTGGATTTTCAATGTCCTTAAATTAGAACATGTTTATCAGGGGCTGGCCATTGACAACTATTAAAAACTTGATTTACATCCTACTGGTAATAAATCTACATAGAATGAATCCCAAACCTCAAAGAGTAGAGATACACTACTTAAAGTATTTTTATTTTTATTTCCCAGATGCAATATCTAAAAATCTTTCAAATAAGATGCATTTGCTTGAGCAGAAACGCTGCGTAAGATATTAAGACCTATTTTAAGAGAATGTTCAGCAAGACTACATTTATTTAATAAATAAAGTGAAAATAGTAATTGAGAAATTATTACAAATTAAAATAACCATATTTTTGAATGTAATTTATTCTTGAGATGGCAAAGCTTCAGAAATCATTCTAATATGATGATTTGATACTCTAGAAACTATTATTATTATTATTATTATTATTAGGGGCCAAGCACCGAAGTTGCGGAGGTTTCTTATTCTATTATTATTATCACAGATAACGGTTGTTCTGCTTAATATATTTGCGGCAACCACGATGATTCAGGGTTCATTGATTAATAAAAAGTTAAAAAGAATAGCATTTATTTGTTCTTTAAAAATAAATAAAATTCTTTACTTTCATTTTCAAATCAATTTAATGCATCTTAGCTGAATAATTTAACAATTTTTTAAAAATCTTACAAACCCCAAACTTTTGAATCTTTATTATACACACATATATTGTCTTGCTACACTAGCAGATTAGAAGTAAAACAAAAAAAGTGGAAAAGATTGCCAGTGCAGTAAGACAAAATAGAGTTGTATTCAATATACAGCGCTGCACTGCTTACGCAGCCAGTGTGAATGCTGTTACATGTTAATATGAGCGTTCTCAGGTGTGAAACGGGCCTTAAACGGATGAGAAAAAGATGAAGGTAGTCAACAGACAGCAAGGGGTGGGGGGTGGGTTGTATGATACACACATTCTTGTTAAACTCTGCTAGACTAGAAATTATGCAGCAGTGACCTGTAAGTGTGCTCATTCATTAAGCAACACCATTTATTACCATTCATCATTTCAATTTCATCTGGCTCGGTTCACTTGCGGAAACCTAATTTCACTCCAACAGTTGCTTGTGACTATTGTAATCTCCTCAACACAAGGCTGAAATCTGTCAAAGAGAGCTAAAATACACACAAATAGAGAAACACAAAATCCCCATACTCAAAAATGCTAGACAGAGCGTAAACAATGGGATCTCGAGGCGTGTTGTTAGTGCACACGATTGAAATAGTTAATTAGCCTGTAGCTTGCTAGCTTCTCCCTAAGCTCTTCAATAAAAGTGGTTTTAAGGTACATTCTAAATCTATACCTGACATTGTAGATGAGAGTGGGGTAAGCTGTGCCACTTTTTATATGGTCGTCTACAGTGTAAAACTAATAAACTTGTCAGAAAAATAAGTGGTCCATTGATGCATTTTGATCAACGCTAGTGGTTAACTTTGTCATGCTGAGGATAATTAATTGGGAAATATATTAATAATTGGTAAATATTTTTCAAATAAAAATATACACAAAATTTATTTTTTTTATTAAGCTGCACATTCACATTCACATATATCAGCCAAAAAGGGTTATTAGAATATACTTTACCCCACAGCTACCATTTTGGCAAGAGTGCTTTGTTTAATAATTTATCTTTAGTTACATCATTCGCATGACTTTATACATTAGCGACTGACTAATGCGTATTTATTATTTTTACACTTAAAAAAGAAAAAAGTACATTTGCTTTGATATATAATTTATGTAAAAAAAAAAATCATCTTTTAAATTACTTAGATAAAAGATCAAATGGCACCCTAAACACTCACGGTTTTCCTACAAGTCCGCACTTTCGTGACTTCACGCCGCTTTGACTGCTGGGTAGAAGTCTGCTGCGGAGCTCGCTTCAGTGCGGGCTTGGCGCATATTGACCCCAAAGGGGGCGCTCATGAGCACCCTTCTGAAACCTAAAATGACAAATGGGCCACCCTATGTAAGAGCATATGAAGTGTGCCATTTGGGACAGGGCCATAGCTTACGTACTGACACATCTTACCCCACTTTCTCCTACCAGATATCTGGTAGATCTTTTGGACACTGACTGCATGACAAAAGTTGAAATACTTTTAACTTGACTTACCACTCATGGTGTGAGACGTTAAAAAAAGGAATACTTTTCTGGAATACAAGTTGTTGTTGCTTTTTGAAATGCGCTACTCCAAAGCGACTTATATAATGCATTTACTGTCATTTGGATTTGTGCTGAATTAACGAGTATGAGCAAGTATGTTTATTTGTAAATTAAAAAGACGACTAACTCAACCTACCACTGTTTCGATTCTTGCGGTTGGATTTGCCGCCAAGCAGCATCTTCAGACTGTTCCTGAACATGACTGCACAGTTCTGGACCGGGCTATAGAGAAATCTGCAGAGAGAGGGGAAAAATACAGCACTGTAAGAAACAGAAGCAAAAAAACCTGAATTAACTAATCAAAACACTGTGTACCAGTATAAAAAAAAAATGAAATAAGCCATTTTAGTGGACCATTTCTACCACTAATAAAAATGGATTCTGCACAAACATTGAGCAAAAAAAAAAAAAAGGTTGCCACTACGTTAAACCTCTTAAAAAAGATTTGTAACAACACCCACAATCACTTTCTAGCTCCTTTGCCCATCAACACTGATTCCCAAAACGTGTGATCTCTTTAAAATGCAGCTCGACTGGTGATGTTCGCTGAACATCGGCTCTGAAGTCTAGACAAAGAGTTATTGAGGGGATTTTTAGAAGCCTGTGATTATATGTTTCAGGTACACAGAGCCTTCAGCCTGCTTGAACACTGCAGATGATAATGAGTTTCATTTCGTGGGATTCGTCATTCTTCACTGGATTATTTTAGGTCTCACTCAACACCCACATTGTGGAGGGATCACACCCTGATGCTGCTAATTACCGCTTCATGTATGAGCTAAGTGTGTGTGTGTGTGTGTGTGTGTGTGTGTGTGTGTGTGTGTGTGTGTGTGTGTGTGTGTGTGTGTGTGTGTGTGTGTGTGTGTGTGTGTGTGTGTGTGTGTGTGTGTGTGTGTGTGTGTGTGTGTGTGTGTGTGTGTGTGTGTGTATTCATGTGAAAGAGCACAATATAGAGACACTTTGTTCTGCTGCTGAAGGTGATGTTGGTAGTGGTTTTTAATGAATTTACTTTTATTGGTGGGTCTTTGTGCAGCTGAATTCACATGTATGCAGAAAGCATGCATGTTTGAGAACAGATTAGAATAGAATTGGAATATAATAGAATGATGGGAATGGACATCTAGTGGTTAGTTCAACCTCTCTGACAAAATGAGCAATGGCATCCATGCGAGTGACATGCTGTAAGTCAGAATCCGGTTTGCAACATTTCCTGATCCTTTTTTAGCACAAAAAAGTCAAGCTCATAATGAAGAACACAAAAGGTGATATATGTAAGGTAGTGTAGCAAAGCAATAGTCCACAAAACAAATACCTGGACTCCTACAGCACATTTAACATATGAACGTTTAACGGTCACATTTTGTTCCATTTTCTAAAACAATACATATACTACTCAAAAAAGTAAAAACAACAAATGGGTTGTCAAACGTTAGTAGATTTTTTTTTAAAAAAGTCACCTTGAAAGACAGCTGGTTAATTCGTTAAATAATTAAAGAAAAAAAATTGCTCATAAAAGTTCGAGAAATGCTTCAGTGTCATTTGTTTGCAGTTGCCACATGGTTTCTTATATTTGACACAGACAAACAGACAGATAGAGAGGCAGATAGATAGACAGAATTATACATAGAGAGAACACGATAAATAGACAGAAAGACAGATATAGAGATGGACAGATACATATACACAAAGAGTTAGACAGAACACTACATAGAGAGATTGACATAATGATACAGAGAGATAGACGGAATGACAGAATAGTAGACAGAAATACAGATAGATACATACATACATATACATACATGCATACATAGAGAGATAGACGGAACACAGAGATAGACAGAATGATACATAGCGAGATAGAACGATAAATAGACATAATGGTAGACAGAAAGCAAGATATAGAGATAGATAGATACACACAGAGATACATACGGAACAATACATAGAGATAGACAGAACGATACAGAGAGACAGACAGACAGAACAATACAGAGAGATAGACAGAGGGAACAATACAGAGACAGACGGAATGTTACAGAGAGAGACAGACAGACCACATAGAGAGATAGACAGAATGAAACATAGAGAGATAGACGGAACACATCGAGAGATAGACAGAATGATACGTAGAGAGATAGACGGAACACAGAGAGATAGACAAAATGATACATAGAGAGATAGACGGAACACAGAGAGATAGACAGAATGATACATAGAGAGATAGATGGAACACAGAGATAGACAGAATGATACATAGAGAGATAGACAGAACACAGAGAGATAGACAGAATGATACATAGAGAGATAGACGGAACACAGAGAGATAGACAGAATGATACATAGAGAGATAGACGGAACACATCGAGAGATAGACAGAATGATACATAGAGAGAAAGACAGAATGATATATAGAGAGAAAGACAGACAGAATGATATATAGAGAGATAGACGGAACACAGAGAGATAGACGGAACACATCGAGAGATAGACAGAATGATACATAGAGAGATAGATGGAACACAGAGAGATAGACAGAATGATACATAGAGAGATAGACGGAACACAGAGAGATAGACAGAATGATACATAGAGAGATAGACGGAACACATCGAGAGATAGACAGAATGATACATAGAGAGATAGATGGAACACAGAGAGATAGACAGAATGATACATAGAGAGATAGACGGAACACAGAGAGATAGACAGAATGATACATAGAGAGATAGACGGAACACAGAGAGACAGACAGAATGAAACAGAGAGATAGACGGAACAGATAAAGAGAAAGACAGAATGATACATAGAGAGATAGACGGAACACATCGAGAGATAGACAGAATGATACATAGAGAGATAGAAGGAACACATCGAGAGATAGACAGAATGATACATAGAGAGATAGACGGAACACATCGAGAGATAGACAGAATGATACATAGAGAGATAGACGGAACACATCGAGAGATAGACAGAATGATACATAGAGAGATAGACGGAACACAGAGAGATAGACAGAATGATACATAGAGAGATAGACGGAACACATCGAGAGATAGACAGAATGATACATAGAGAGATAGATGGAACACAGAGAGATAGACAGAATGATACATAGAGAGATAGACGGAACACAGAGATAGACAGAATGATACATAGAGAGATAGACGGAACACAGAGAGACAGACAGAATGAAACAGAGATAGACGGAACAGATAGAGAGAAAGACAGAATGATACATAGAGAGATAGATGGAACACAGAGAGATAGACAGAATGATACATAGAGAGATAGACGGAACACAGAGAGATAGACAGAATGATACATAGAGAGATAGATGGAACAGAGATAGACAGAATGATACATAGAGAGATAGACGGAACACAGAGAGATAGACAGAATGATACATAGAGAGAAAGACAGAATGATATATAGAGAGATAGACGGAACACATCGAGAGATAGACAGAATGATACATAGAGAGAAAGACAGAATGATATATAGAGAGATAGACGGAACACAGAGAGATAGACGGAACACATCGAGAGATAGACAGAATGATACATAGAGAGATAGATGGAACACAGAGAGATAGACAGAATGATACATAGAGAGATAGACGGAACACAGAGAGATAGACAGAATGATACATAGAGAGATAGACGGAACACAGAGAGATAGACAAAATGATACATAGAGAGATAGACGGAACACAGAGAGATAGACAGAATGATACATAGAGAGATAGACAGAACACAGAGAGATAGACAGAATGATACATAGAGAGATAGACGGAACACAGAGAGATAGACAGAATGATACATAGAGAGATAGACGGAACACATCGAGAGATAGACAGAATGATACATAGAGAGAAAGACAGAATGATATATAGAGAGATAGACGGAACACATCGAGAGATAGACAGAATGATACATAGAGAGAAAGACAGAATGATATATAGAGAGATAGACGGAACACAGAGAGATAGACGGAACACATCGAGAGATAGACAGAATGATACATAGAGAGATAGATGGAACACAGAGAGATAGACAGAATGATACATAGAGAGATAGACGGAACACAGAGAGATAGACAGAATGATACATAGAGAGATAGACGGAACACATCGAGAGATAGACAGAATGATACATAGAGAGATAGATGGAACACAGAGAGATAGACAGAATGATACATAGAGAGATAGACGGAACACAGAGAGATAGACAGAATGATACAGAGAGAGATAGACGGAACACAGAGAGACAGACAGAATGAAACAGAGAGATAGACGGAACAGATAGAGAGAAAGACAGAATGATACATAGAGAGATAGATGGAACACAGAGAGATAGACAGAATGATACATAGAGAGATAGACGGAACACATCGAGAGATAGACAGAATGATACATAGAGAGATAGAAGGAACACATCGAGAGATAGACAGAATGATACATAGAGAGATAGACGGAACACATCGAGAGATAGACAGAATACATAGAGAGATAGACGGAACACATCGAGAGATAGACAGAATGATACATAGAGAGATAGACGGAACACAGAGAGATAGACAGAATGATACATAGAGAGATAGACAGAACACATCGAGAGATAGACAGAATGATACATAGAGAGATAGATGGAACACAGAGAGATAGACAGAATGATACATAGAGAGATAGACGGAACACATCGAGAGATAGACAGAATGATACATAGAGAGATAGAAGGAACACATCGAGAGATAGACAGAATGATACATAGAGAGATAGACGGAACACATCGAGAGATAGACAGAATACATAGAGAGATAGACGGAACACATCGAGAGATAGACAGAATGATACATAGAGAGATAGACGGAACACAGAGAGATAGACAGAATGATACATAGAGAGATAGACGGAACACATCGAGAGATAGACAGAATGATACATAGAGAGAAAGACAGAATGATATATAGAGAGATAGACGGAACACATCGAGAGATAGACAGAATGATACATAGAGAGAAAGACAGAATGATATATAGAGAGATAGACGGAACACAGAGAGATAGACGGAACACATCGAGAGATAGACAGAATGATACATAGAGAGATAGATGGAACACAGAGAGATAGACAGAATGATACATAGAGAGATAGACGGAACACAGAGAGATAGACAGAATGATACATAGAGAGATAGACGGAACACATCGAGAGATAGACAGAATGATACATAGAGAGATAGATGGAACACAGAGAGATAGACAGAATGATACATAGAGAGATAGACGGAACACAGAGAGATAGACAGAATGATACATAGAGAGATAGACGGAACACAGAGAGACAGACAGAATGAAACAGAGAGATAGACGGAACAGATAGAGAGAAAGACAGAATGATACATAGAGAGATAGATGGAACACAGAGAGATAGACAGAATGATACATAGAGAGATAGACGGAACACATCGAGAGATAGACAGAATGATACATAGAGAGATAGAAGGAACACATCGAGAGATAGACAGAATGATACATAGAGAGATAGACGGAACACATCGAGAGATAGACAGAATACATAGAGAGATAGACGGAACACATCGAGAGATAGACAGAATGATACATAGAGAGATAGACGGAACACAGAGAGATAGACAGAATGATACATAGAGAGATAGACGGAACACATCGAGAGATAGACAGAATGATACATAGAGAGAAAGACAGAATGATATATAGAGAGAAAGACAGACAGAATGATATATAGAGAGATAGACGGAACACAGAGAGATAGACGGAACACATCGAGAGATAGACAGAATGATACATAGAGAGATAGATGGAACACAGAGAGATAGACAGAATGATACATAGAGAGATAGACGGAACACAGAGAGATAGACAGAATGATACATAGAGAGATAGACGGAACACATCGAGAGATAGACAGAATGATACATAGAGAGATAGATGGAACACAGAGAGATAGACAGAATGATACATAGAGAGATAGATGGAACACAGAGAGATAGACAGAATGATACACAGAGAGATAGACAAAATGATACATAGAGAGATAGACGGAACACATCGAGAGATAGACAGAATGATACATAGAGAGATAGACGGAACACATCGAGAGATAGACAGAATGATACATAGAGAGATAGACGGAACACATCGAGAGATAGACAGAATGATACATAGAGAGATAGACGGAACACAGAGAGATAGACAGAATGATACATAGAGAGATAGACGGAACACATCGAGAGATAGACAGAATGATACATAGAGAGAAAGACAGAATGATATATAGAGAGAAAGACAGACAGAATGATATATAGAGAGATAGACGGAACACAGAGAGATAGACGGAACACATCGAGAGATAGACAGAATGATACATAGAGAGATAGATGGAACACAGAGAGATAGACAGAATGATACATAGAGAGATAGACGGAACACAG
Source organism: Gobio gobio (assembly GCF_949357685.1). Lineage (NCBI taxonomy): Eukaryota > Metazoa > Chordata > Actinopteri > Cypriniformes > Gobionidae > Gobio > Gobio gobio. The sequence goes on from NC_137097.1 coordinate 43,492,327, forward strand.
AGAGATAGACAGAATGATACATAGAGAGATAGACGGAACACATCGAGAGATAGACAGAATGATACATAGAGAGATAGATGGAACACAGAGAGATAGACAGAATGATACATAGAGAGATAGACGGAACACAGAGAGATAGACAGAATGATACATAGAGAGATAGACGGAACACAGAGAGACAGACAGAATGAAACAGAGAGATAGACGGAACAGATAAAGAGAAAGACAGAATGATACATAGAGAGATAGACGGAACACATCGAGAGATAGACAGAATGATACATAGAGAGATAGAAGGAACACATCGAGAGATAGACAGAATGATACATAGAGAGATAGACGGAACACATCGAGAGATAGACAGAATGATACATAGAGAGATAGACGGAACACATCGAGAGATAGACAGAATGATACATAGAGAGATAGACGGAACACAGAGAGATAGACAGAATGATACATAGAGAGATAGACGGAACACATCGAGAGATAGACAGAATGATACATAGAGAGATAGATGGAACACAGAGAGATAGACAGAATGATACATAGAGAGATAGACGGAACACAGAGATAGACAGAATGATACATAGAGAGATAGACGGAACACAGAGAGACAGACAGAATGAAACAGAGATAGACGGAACAGATAGAGAGAAAGACAGAATGATACATAGAGAGATAGATGGAACACAGAGAGATAGACAGAATGATACATAGAGAGATAGACGGAACACAGAGAGATAGACAGAATGATACATAGAGAGATAGATGGAACAGAGATAGACAGAATGATACATAGAGAGATAGACGGAACACAGAGAGATAGACAGAATGATACATAGAGAGAAAGACAGAATGATATATAGAGAGATAGACGGAACACATCGAGAGATAGACAGAATGATACATAGAGAGAAAGACAGAATGATATATAGAGAGATAGACGGAACACAGAGAGATAGACGGAACACATCGAGAGATAGACAGAATGATACATAGAGAGATAGATGGAACACAGAGAGATAGACAGAATGATACATAGAGAGATAGACGGAACACAGAGAGATAGACAGAATGATACATAGAGAGATAGACGGAACACAGAGAGATAGACAAAATGATACATAGAGAGATAGACGGAACACAGAGAGATAGACAGAATGATACATAGAGAGATAGACAGAACACAGAGAGATAGACAGAATGATACATAGAGAGATAGACGGAACACAGAGAGATAGACAGAATGATACATAGAGAGATAGACGGAACACATCGAGAGATAGACAGAATGATACATAGAGAGAAAGACAGAATGATATATAGAGAGATAGACGGAACACATCGAGAGATAGACAGAATGATACATAGAGAGAAAGACAGAATGATATATAGAGAGATAGACGGAACACAGAGAGATAGACGGAACACATCGAGAGATAGACAGAATGATACATAGAGAGATAGATGGAACACAGAGAGATAGACAGAATGATACATAGAGAGATAGACGGAACACAGAGAGATAGACAGAAAGATACATAGAGAGATAGACGGAACACATCGAGAGATAGACAGAATGATACATAGAGAGATAGATGGAACACAGAGATAGACAGAATGATACATAGAGAGATAGACGGAACACAGAGAGATAGACAGAATGATACATAGAGAGATAGACGGAACACAGAGAGACAGACAGAATGAAACAGAGAGATAGACGGAACAGATAGAGAGAAAGACAGAATGATACATAGAGAGATAGATGGAACACAGAGAGATAGACAGAATGATACATAGAGAGATAGACGGAACACATCGAGAGATAGACAGAATGATACATAGAGAGATAGAAGGAACACATCGAGAGATAGACAGAATGATACATAGAGAGATAGACGGAACACATCGAGAGATAGACAGAATACATAGAGAGATAGACGGAACACATCGAGAGATAGACAGAATGATACATAGAGAGATAGACGGAACACAGAGAGATAGACAGAATGATACATAGAGAGATAGACAGAACACATCGAGAGATAGACAGAATGATACATAGAGAGATAGATGGAACACAGAGAGATAGACAGAATGATACATAGAGAGATAGACGGAACACATCGAGAGATAGACAGAATGATACATAGAGAGATAGAAGGAACACATCGAGAGATAGACAGAATACATAGAGAGATAGACGGAACACATCGAGAGATAGACAGAATGATACATAGAGAGATAGACGGAACACAGAGAGATAGACAGAATGATACATAGAGAGATAGACGGAACACATCGAGAGATAGACAGAATGATACATAGAGAGAAAGACAGAATGATATATAGAGAGATAGACGGAACACATCGAGAGATAGACAGAATGATACATAGAGAGAAAGACAGAATGATATATAGAGAGATAGACGGAACACAGAGAGATAGACGGAACACATCGAGAGATAGACAGAATGATACATAGAGAGATAGATGGAACACAGAGAGATAGACAGAATGATACATAGAGAGATAGACGGAACACAGAGAGATAGACAGAATGATACATAGAGAGATAGACGGAACACATCGAGAGATAGACAGAATGATACATAGAGAGATAGATGGAACACAGAGAGATAGACAGAATGATACATAGAGAGATAGACGGAACACAGAGAGATAGACAGAATGATACATAGAGAGATAGACGGAACACAGAGAGACAGACAGAATGAAACAGAGAGATAGACGGAACAGATAGAGAGAAAGACAGAATGATACATAGAGAGATAGATGGAACACAGAGAGATAGACAGAATGATACATAGAGAGATAGACGGAACACATCGAGAGATAGACAGAATGATACATAGAGAGATAGAAGGAACACATCGAGAGATAGACAGAATGATACATAGAGAGATAGACGGAACACATCGAGAGATAGACAGAATACATAGAGAGATAGACGGAACACATCGAGAGATAGACAGAATGATACATAGAGAGATAGACGGAACACAGAGAGATAGACAGAATGATACATAGAGAGATAGACAGAACACATCGAGAGATAGACAGAATGATACATAGAGAGATAGATGGAACACAGAGAGATAGACAGAATGATACATAGAGAGATAGACGGAACACAGAGAGATAGACAGAATGATACATAGAGAGATAGACGGAACACAGAGAGACAGACAGAATGAAACAGAGATAGACGGAACAGATAGAGAGAAAGACAGAATGATACATAGAGAGATAGATGGAACACAGAGAGATAGACAGAATGATACATAGAGAGATAGACGGAACACAGAGAGATAGACAGAATGATACATAGAGAGATAGATGGAACACAGAGATAGACAGAATGATACATAGAGAGATACATACGGAACACAGAGAGATAGACAGAATGATACATAGAGAGAAAGACAGAATGATATATAGAGAGATAGACGGAACACATCGAGAGATAGACAGAATGATATATAGAGAGATAGACGGAACACAGAGAGATAGACGGAACACATCGAGAGATAGACAGAATGATACATAGAGAGATAGATGGAACACAGAGAGATAGACAGAATGATACATAGAGAGATAGACGGAACACAGAGAGATATACAGAATGATACATAGAGAGATAGACGGAACACAGAGAGATAGACAAAATGATACATAGAGAGATAGACGGAACACAGAGAGATAGACAGAATGATACATAGAGAGATAGACGGAACACATCGAGAGATAGACAGAATGACACATAGAGAGAAAGACAGAATGATATATAGAGAGATAGACGGAACACATCGAGAGATAGACAGAATGATACATAGAGAGAAAGACAGAATGATATATAGAGAGATAGACGGAACACAGAGAGATAGACGGAACACATCGAGAGATAGACAGAATGATACATAGAGAGATAGATGGAACACAGAGAGATAGACAGAATGATACATAGAGAGATAGACGGAACACAGAGAGATAGACAGAATGATACATAGAGAGATAGACGGAACACAGAGAGATAGACAGAATGATACATAGAGAGAAAGACAGAATGATATATAGAGAGATAGACAGAATGATATATAGAGAGATAGACGGAACACAGAGAGATAGACAGAATGATACATAGAGAGAGATAGACGGAACACAGAGAGATAGACAGAATGATACATAGAGAGATAGACGGAACACATCGAGAGATAGACAGAATGATACATAGAGAGATAGATGGAACACAGAGAGATAGACAGAATGATACATAGAGAGATAGACGGATAGACGGAACACAGAGAGATAGACAGAATGATACATAGAGAGATAGACGGAACACAGAGAGACAGACAGAATGAAACAGAGAGATAGACGGAACAGATAGAGAGAAAGACAGAATGATACATAGAGAGATAGATGGAACACAGAGAGATAGACAGAATGATACATAGAGAGATAGACGGAACACATCGAGAGATAGACAGAATGATACATAGAGAGATAGAAGGAACACATCGAGAGATAGACAGAATGATACATAGAGAGATAGACGGAACACATCGAGAGATAGACAGAATACATAGAGAGATAGACGGAACACATCGAGAGATAGACAGAATGATACATAGAGAGATAGACGGAACACAGAGAGATAGACAGAATGATACATAGAGAGATAGACGGAACACAGAGAGATAGACAGAATGATACATAGAGAGATAGACGGAACACAGAGAGATAGACAGAATGATACATAGAGAGATAGACGGAACACAGAGAGATAGACAGAATGATACATAGAGAGATAGACGGAACACAGAGAGATAGACAGAATGATACATAGAGAGATAGACGGAACACATCGAGAGATAGACAGAATGATACATAGAGAGATAGACAGAATGATACATCGAGAGATAGACAGAATGATACATAGAGAGATAGACAGAATGATATATAGAGAGATAGACAGAACACAGAGAGACAGACAGAATGATACATAGAGAGATAGACGGAACACAGAGAGATAGACGGAACACAGAGAGAAAGACAGAATGATGCATAGAGAGATAGACGGAACACATCGAGAGATAGACAGAATGATACATAGAGAGATAGACGGAACACATCGAGAGATAGACAGAATGATACATAGAGAGATAGACGGAACACATCGAGAGATAGACAGAATGATACATAGAGAGATAGACGGAACACAGAGAGACAGACAGAATGATACATAGAGAGATAGACGGAACACAGAGAGATAGACAGAATGATACATAGAGAGATAGACGGAACACATCGAGAGATAGACAGAATGATACATAGAGAGATAGAAGGAACACATCGAGAGATAGACAGAATGATACATAGAGAGATAGACGGAACACATCGAGAGATAGACAGAATACATAGAGAGATAGACGGAACACATCGAGAGATAGACAGAATGATACATAGAGAGATAGACGGAACACAGAGAGATAGACAGAATGATACATAGAGAGATAGACGGAACACAGAGAGAGAGACAGAATGATACATAGAGAGATAGACGGAACACAGAGAGATAGACAGAATGATACATAGAGAGATAGACGGAACACATCGAGAGATAGACAGAATGATACATAGAGAGATAGACAGAATGATACATAGAGAGATAGACAGAATGATACATCGAGAGATAGACAGAATGATACATAGAGAGATAGACGGAACACAGAGAGACAGACAGAATGATACATAGAGAGATAGACGGAACACATCGAGAGATAGACAGAATGATACATAGAGAGATAGACAGAATGATACATAGAGAGATAGACAGAATGATACATCGAGAGATAGACAGAATGATACATAGAGAGATAGACGGAACACAGAGAGACAGACAGAATGATACATAGAGAGATAGACGGAACACATCGAGAGATAAACAGAATGATACATAGAGAGATAGACAGAATGATACATAGAGAGATAGACAGAACGATACATAGAGAGATAGACAGAATGATACATAGAGAGATAGACGGAACACAGAGAGACAGACAGAATGATACATAGAGAGATAGACGGAACACAGAGAGATAGACAGAATGATACAAAGAGAGATAGACGGAACACAAAGAGAAAGACAGAATGATGCATAGAGAGATAGACGGAACACATCGAGAGATAGACAGAATGATACATAGAGAGATAGACGGAACACATCGAGAGATAGACAGAATGATACATAGAGAGATAGACAGAATGATACATAGAGAGATAGACAGAACGATACATAGAGAGATAGACAGAATGATACATAGAGAGATAGACGGAACACAGAGAGACAGACAGAATGATACATAGAGAGATAGACGGAACACAGAGAGATAGACAGAATGATACATAGAGAGATAGACGGAACACAGAGAGAAAGACAGAATGATGCATAGAGAGATAGACGGAACACATCGAGAGATAGACAGAATGATACATAGAGAGATAGACGGAACACATCGAGAGATAGACAGAATGATACATAGAGAGATAGACGGAACACATCGAGAGATAGACAGAATGATACATAGAGAGATAGACGGAACACATCGAGAGATAGACAGAATGATACATAGAGAGATAGATGGAACACAGAGAGACAGACAGAATGATACATAGAGAGATAGACGGAACACAGAGAGATAGACAGAATGATACATAGAGAGATAGACGGAACACATCGAGAGATAGACAGAATGATACATAGAGAGATAGAAGGAACACATCGAGAGATAGACAGAATGATACATAGAGAGATAGACGGAACACATCGAGAGATACACAGAATACATAGAGAGATAGACGGAACACATCGAGAGATAGACAGAATGATACATAGAGAGATAGACGGAACACAGAGAGATAGACAGAATGATACATAGAGAGATAGACGGAACACAGAGAGAGACAGAATGATACATAGAGAGATAGACGGAACACAGAGAGATAGACAGAATGATACATAGAGAGATAGACGGAACACATCGAGAGATAGACAGAATGATATATAGAGAGATAGACGGAACACATCGAGAGATAGACAGAATGATACATAGAGAGATAGACAGAATGATACATAGAGAGATAGACAGAATGATACATAGAGAGATAGACAGAATGATACATATTGAGATAGACAGAATGATACATCGAGAGATAGACAGAATGATACATAGAGAGATAGACGGAACACAGAGAGACAGACAGAATGATACATAGAGAGATAGACGGAACACAGAGAGATAGACAGAATGATACATAGAGAGATAGACGGAACACAGAGAGATAGACAGAATGATACATAGAGAGATAGACAGAATGATACATAGAGAGATAGAAGGAACACATCGAGAGATAGACAGAATGATACATAGAGAGATAGACGGAACACAGAGATAGACAGAATGATACATAGAGAGATAGACGGAACACATCGAGAGATAGACAGAATGATACATAGAGAGATAGATGGAACACAGAGAGACAGACAGAATGATACATAGAGAGATAGACGGAACACAGAGAGATAGACAGAATGATACATAGAGAGATAGACGGAACACAGAGAGACAGACAGAATGAAACAGAGAGATAGACGGAACAGATAGAGAGATAGACAGAATGATACATAGAGAGACAGACGGAACGAGACAGACGGAACAATACAGAGAGACAGAAGGAACAATACAGAGACAGAAGGAACGATACAGAGACAGAAGAAAAGATACAGAAACGATACAGAGACAGAAGAAACGATACAGAGACAGACGAAACGATACAGAGACAGAAGGAACAATACAGAGACAGAAGGAACGATACAGAGACAGAAGAAAAGATACAGAAACGATACAGAGACAGAAGAAACGATACAGAGACAGACGAAACGATACAGAGACAGACGAAACGATACAGAGACAGACGAAACGATACAGAGACAGACGGAATGTTACAGAGAGACAGCCATAAGGAACAAGACAGAAAGAGACATAAGGAACAAGACAGAAAGAGACATAAGGAGTGAGTGAGACAGACAGACAGACAGACAGACAGACAGACAGACAGACAGACAGACAGACAGACAGACAGACAGACAGACAGACAGACAGACAGATAGATAGATAGATAGATAGATAGATAGATAGATAGATAAGATAATAACTAAGCACTCTCAAACGAGTGAGCTCACAGTTAATATGTAGATTTATTTATTGTATAATGTGCTTGAGGGGTGTACACACGGCACCAGATAGAGAACCCTTCAAGTTTGGAGACCAAATGAGTCAGTTTGAGCACTGCTATCCTTCCTAAATGGCACACAAGATCTGAATTAATATTTCCCAAATCAAAGTACACTGAAAATAAGTATGTGCTATTATGACACAATTTTACGCCAAAGTCTGTACTTGGCCTAAAGCAGCAAAGTACATACTTTTAGAGCATAGTGTGCATAAGTCAATTGATACACAGCTATCAAATTGCATTTTAGAAATCCTCTCTGCATAACTAACTAACTACTCATTTATTTATACAAAAATAAATATATTTACAAATACACACAGACGTTTTATGGGGACTTTCCATAGGCGTAATGGTTTTTATACCGTACATACCATATATTCCATCCCCCTACACTGCCCCTGCCCCTAAACCTACCCATCACAGGAGAGATTCTGCATTTTTACATTTTCAAAAAACATCACTTAGTCTGATTTATTAGATGTTTTCCTCATGGGGACCTAAAAATGTCCCCACAAGGATGAGGATATTGCCATCTTTGTGGGGACATTTTGTCCCCATAACGTAGGGATTACCAGTCCACACACGCGCACGCACGCACGCACGCACGCTTAAATATTTTGTTTTAATTTAGATTTTATTTTCTTTCCAATTTAGTTTAGTTTTTAAAGGTCTCAGATTTCACTGCAGTAATAATTATGGTAAAAATACTTATTCTGGAGTTTCAGTTTTTCCAATCCCACTCATTTTTCCCCATTTCATTTAACACATGTTAAATTTGTTTACAACGCTGCAGACATATAAGACAGAAAGAAGTCAAGACAAGATGGATCGAGAGCAAAAAGGGGTGTGCAGCAGTTTCTGAATAAAGATGTGAGGAAGAACAGGATGACCTTATCCTGAGGCTGTGCTTCTGTTAGCTGATGAAGAACAGAGAGGACGTAACTCAGCGTAGCGAGGTTTTCTGCCGTCTGCTGAGTGAACCGTGCCCAAGCATGAGAGTGACGAGACTAACGCTATTCCCCAAAGCAGTCTCTCATACTCGGACATTCGCTTTAATGAGGTCCTGATGTCTGTAGAAAAGCTGACACAAACTAATGAGAGACTTAGATTGAAAGTTGGGAAAGTGAAAAATGGCATCTATGGAGCAGCAGAAGGACCTATCAATCTTTTTTTAATAATACTGAAGTCAGACAGCTACCAATGCTGGAAATCTTCCCTTCCGCAACAGCCCTCACATCTCGATCAATTGCGAAACACGCAATAACCAGGCGCTTTGAAGTTAGTAAGATGCCATTAAACTCAAACTTTTGTGACTCCCTTCAATTGCGATAACTGAATATGGATGAACACAAATGAGAAGAGGTTTTTCATTTTCTTTGGGAAAAATCTTGGGAACTCGATGCCATAATAGAGGTTTCATAGATACATTTAAACTGTCAGTATTGATGAACTGTGGATTTGCTAATCGAAAACCTTTGGAACTAATCCTCAGTTTGAGGCGTTAGGATTGGATTTAAGGTCCGTTCACACCAAAAATATCTATATTAGTGTCCACAGACACACGGAATATTGTTCTGTTTATTCTAAGCATGCGCTGCGAGTTTTGTTGTCTGCCACTTTAAATGCTCAAGCTCCTTAATGCAGGATTGATTCTGATTGGCTGTCAATGTTTTTATCATTCATCAGCTGGAAAAAAATATATTGTTTCTCTGCACCGCTATTATTATAGTTGTGGTGCAGGCTCTGCTATTCTTTTAAAAACTTTCTTAGAACTATATTTTATCGTTATAGTTATCGTCCTTGGTGTGAATGGGCTCAAGGCATAATTTTCACCAAGAGAGCTGTCTGTCTGTTTCTGAGGTCTGTGTTGACAGAGGCTGTAAGTTCTTGTAGGAGAGAAGGGATGAGTATGATTTAGCTGAGTTAAACAACAGCAGTGGGATGAAAAAGTGTGCCAGAAATTGGACAAACTCACGGCGAGCCAGAGCCAAATGTTCAGCTTTGTCGTGTGTGTCCGCTGTTAATCCCGCCTATCTGAGTGGGGCCTGAGTGAGACTGTCCAACTGGATTACTAGTGCAAGAAGGGCAAACAGCGCAGAGTGGGACAGACAAACTACGAAAAAGATTTGTGGGGGGAAAAAAAAAATCGTGGAAAAAAAGCCACTCAGGGGAAAGAGTTCATACTAGGGTTATAGTCATACACACACTCATTAAAGCGATAGTTCACTCAAAAAATAAACATTGTGTCATTTGCTCACCCACAATTGAATCCAAAGGAAGATATTTTGAAGAATGTTGATAACCAAACGGCTGATGGGCCCCACTGAGTGTTTTTCCATACTATGCAAGTCAAAGGGTTCCATCAACTGTTTGGTTATCAACATTCTTCAAAATATCTTATTTTGTGTTCAGCAGAAGAAAGAAACTGGTACAGGTTTGAAACAACTAGCGGGGGAGTAAATGATGACTATTTTCATTTTTGGGTGAACTGTCCCTTTAACTCATCTGTCAACACAATGAATAGCAATGTGGTACAACCATGCTATTTTGGACATGGCATCACAATCCCGGTAACTGATTTCTATCTAAATATCATGGTATTTGAATATGGTAATTATTCACTATGAAAAATGGGTAGTTGGCATGAAAAGCAGTAATTCAAAAGTAAATATTTTGTTGATTATTTAAAAATATAATTTAGAATGTGTGATAAAATAACTTCATGGAAAATGATAACAACAACAACAACAATATTATTAATAATAATAATAATACAGTTTGTATGACTGCATATTAAAACACTGCAGCACATTTAAGTGTACGGCACAAAAACGGTGATTAAAAATAGTGTGTGTGTGTGTGTGGGGGGGGGGGGCGCTGTGAACAATCATAGCATCTAAATTACAGTATACCTTATATATCTGAACTGTTAACCTATAATAATAGACATGATATTTGTCAAACAAAAGACCAAAGTATTACCATTTGAATCAATCAGGGTAGAGGTGCTGCCTCAGGTGCTTGTTCTGTAAGTGACATTTGCACACATCATACTGACCTAGCGTTGCACATCAGTGTCACTGGACTACAGATCAACACGTTTCTGAAGCACCTGAACTTTCATTATGAACAAATAAGCCATTAGCAATCAGATTAGCCTGCTCAAATCTCACACACCTGCAAGAGGCTTGTGGCATCAAAATCTCTTTACATGCTCTATCAGCTACAAAATCTTCCTCATCAAACTCCACAGTCAGTTAAGAAACAGCCTGCGTGTTATCAGAATCAAAGCAGTCTAAGGCAGGAATACTGGCCTCCTTAATTCACTGTTAAACACAGACTGTCTAAAGGTATCCTGCCACAAGTTATCAGCCTGCATCACGATGATGGAATCTTCCCGACTGATGGGCCACAGCAGGAGGGATGTCATGCTAGTTGCAGACATGGAAGTCTGGCTGGGAGCCGCAGCTCATAAAATGACAGCCATTTTCTAACTGCACTCGGTAGGTTGTTGAAAACACTGCTGCTAGAATTCACAGAGAAGAAGGTGGGTGTGCTAAGCTCCTTTCAGCAGCAAGCAACAAATTGTTTGTAATAATCTAAAATGCTAACGGAAACTGTGCTTGCACTTCAATTTAACTGCATGATATTCCAGCGGTAGTGGTCAGTGATTTCTCCATTAGTGGCACCAAGCACAATTGTTTACGTAAGTTACATATACAGTTTTCATAAACACTGGCATTAGGGAAGGGCAGATCGATTTTTACCACTCACATAAAAATACTGAAACGTAAGAATGCTATGCCGTATAATAATGGGTTTGTGTTTGTTGTTCATTAATTTAAGTCAATTATTATCTGCAATTGTTAATGATACAATAAATGATACAATAAATCTGCAATAAATGATACAAATATGATAATTAGCCATTTTCATTGCATGTTAAATGTAAAAAAATCTGGATAATTAGAATTACTTTATTACAACAAATATTTTAAATTATTTAAATAAATAAAAATAAATGTAAAATATTTTTTTAACAAATACAAATTTAAAATAAATAAATAAATTTAAATAAATAAATAAATAAATAAGATAATAGCAATTAAAAACAAACAAACAAACAAACAAATATATATATATTTTTTTTTTTAATTATAAATAAATAAATAAATAAATACAAATATAGAAAAAAAATACATAAATAAAAAAACCCTTTAAAAGAAGCATTTTTTTTAACAACAAATAAATAAATAAATAACCAAAATACATAAAATAAAGTAGACCATGCCAATTACAAAAAATAGCAACACGTGCCCTTATTTTGTAGATGCACTTAGCCACTGTCCGGGGTCAGACGTTAGAGAATATCTGCTTGAAACTACCCACTAATCCATTATATATCGTCTAATCCTAGTAATGACCAAGATATTTTAATTTAATAAAATGATCTAGGCTGCATGAAAATCTAAAAAACCAAAAACAATCAGTGTGCTTAAGTCAAGTTTCTCTTCTCAAGCCCTGAGCATGACTTTTCCAAATGTCACACTGTTACTGGAGAGCTACTGTGGGCATATAAAACTTACTGGCCTGAGCCTACAGTTTTGAGGTTGATGGATTCAACAGGAGCGTGAATGACTAAGAGCCAAGAGCCGCAGAGCTTTATATTTTATACAGTCTCTCTCTTTGACTAATGCCTCCCACAGCGCAGTGTTACAGGAATCGCACACTGTTTGTTTTCTGCTCCTCTACAAAGCCAATGAACGGTGAGCGTGCCGGGAAAGGGGGGGGGGGGGTGACAGGGGTGCCGTCTCGTGACTATGAGGTTTGGGTCGTGTGCAAGGAAACAAAACGCTCTCACACACATACAGAAGAACAACAAAGAATGGAAGATAGATAAGAATATGAATGAATACAGCACATTCCCAGAATATGACAGCATGTACAAAAACACACTTGGGTCAGAAGACATTTCAGTGGTGCCATTGGTGTGCTATTCACACAAATGTGTCTGTGTTGCTCAATGAAAAACACCTAAAGACTTACAAAGGGAGACAATCGTGTAAGTTTGACCTGAGATTTTTCTTTCCTCGGACACAGCGAGGGAGGAAATGCAGTTAAACCCCCTGCGCACACACACGTGGACACACAAAGAGCTACGCAAACACGCAGCGCCTTCCCTTTGTCCGTATCACTTCCTTTCCAAATACAACACAGCCGCTCTAAAGTTTTTGCAGAAACTTGGGCTCAAAAAGAGAAAAAGGCTCTCAAAAAAAACTGTGCAGTTTATAAACACATACACACTCCATCTACTGACGCTTCCTGATCCTGATCTACTGGCATTAGGAACTTTCACAGGCCATTAGACCTATATAGATTATAATAATACAGATTCATTCACCACTGCTTCCTTCTAGATTTTCCAGATTTTCCTTTTATAGTGGGGTTTTTTCAATATAATGAGTACAATAACAGCTGTGGTAAGCATTACTGTATTTTAATGTTTTGTTCTACAACACAAACTTCACACATTCACACCCCAAACATTTTTATTATAGTTAATTATTAGAAACATACTTAAACATTTTTTTTACCACAACCCTTATTTTACTCAAATTAAAAAACCTGCATTATAAAAACCCTTCTTGAGGGAACCAGTGGCGAATTAGTCTTCCGGGTTTTGCTAGGCCTAGCTCTTTCTCAGAAGTGCTCCTTGTAGTAAGCTTGAGAACTTGTAAACAACTCTGTTTCCAAACCAACCTGTGTTCTCTGATTCTCATGAAATTGTTGTCTGAGGCTGGGACGACTCCCAGGGTATACAAGCAGTCGAGACAAATAGTTTATAAACACATACACACTCCATCTACTGACGCTTCCTGATCCTGATCTACTGGCATTAGGAACTATCACAGGCCATTAGACCTATATAGATTATAATAATACAGATTCATTCACCACTGCTTCCTTCTAGATTTTCCTTTTACAATGGGTATTTTTCAATATAATGAGTACAATAACAGCTGTGGTAAACATAACTATTTTAATGTTTTGTTCTACAACACAAACTTCACACATTCATACCCCAAATTTTTTTATTTTAGTTAATTATTAGAAACCTACTTAAAACAATTTTTTACCACAACCCTTATTTTACTCAAATTAAAAAACCTGCATTATAAAACCCTTCTTGAGGGAACCAGTGGCGAATTAGTCTTCTGGGTTTTGCCGTCATCCCTGAACCACATTTACAAATATAATTGAAAGAATATAGCAAACAGAGTGCTTTAGAAGCATTCAGGAGTGGAATTTTTTCCCTAAAAATGTCCAAATCCAGCAACTAGGCCTAGCTCCTTCTCAGAAGTGCTCCTTGTAGTAAGCTTGAGAACTTGTAAACAACTCTGTTTCCAAACCAACCTGTGTTCTCTGATTCTCATGAAATTGTTGTCTGAGGCTGGGATGACTCCCAGGGTATACAAGCAGTCGAGACAAATAGTCAACACATCACCTGGGCCATGCAGGTGTGTCGTGTTTCAAACCAAGTAGAATGGTGTGCATTATTCTCCTGGTATGTCATAGTTCATCTATAATGAACACAGGAATAAATCAAGCAACCGACAGTGACACGATTCAACTGAACCGACAGGAATACAGCGTGGAATACCATGATGGTCGACCAGGTTTAACCAGCTAACAGCATAGTTATGCTCATCCACCACCACCACCAGTACTACACAACCGAATCTGTAGAAAGTCTGTATTCAAGTAATAGAAATAACTCGTGTATAAGGGATCAAAATGTCTGATTGAATGCCGTTCTGTTTTTTCTCCATCTAATCTCACTTCAGTCTACATAACGTGCCACCTTTGCGCTACAGGCAACTTTGCAGTGCGATAATTACCAGAAAATGAAGCTTTATCATAACAAATTGCAAACCAATTTCACCCGAGCGGAAATCCACACAGAGAGAGAACAGTCAACCAGCAGGGGTGTTCGAAGGGGGTGATGTGAGGGGCATCAGGCATCGTAGCTGTATCTGCCGTCTCTGAAGCCAAGGGCTTGAACAGATTTAATGGAGAGCCTGAAATCAAAGGGTCCACACATCTTCAAAAAGAGCCCCTGCCTGTTTGTTCTCGCTGCTTTTCAAAGAATTCCCTGCTTCACTTCCTACTTTGATTCACACAGTCAAAATAATTGGCCAGTGTCTCCTTGCCTTTCACCGTTGATGTGAAGGGCTTTAAGATTTTGTGTGAGTTTTGACAGTTCAGCGCATGTACTATAAAGCTTGTTGGTCTGTCTGGAAGCAAACAGCTAATGGAGGCCATGTGACTTAATACATATATATTACCATTAAAAAGTTTTTTTGTTGACTTTTCAAAAAAAAAAAAAAAAATCTTACCGACCCAAATGCTTAAATATGCTAGTAGTGTGTGTGTGTGTATATATATATATATATATATATATATATATATATATATATATATATATATATATATATATATATATATATATTATATTTATATGTATATGTGTATTATATATATGTGTATTATATATACCGGTATGTATATTATATATATCGGTATGTGTATTATATATATGTGTGTGTGTGTGTGTGTGTGTGTGTGTGTGTGTGTGTGTGTGTGTGTGTGTGTGTGTGTGTGTGTGTGTGTGTGTGTGTGTGTGTGTGTGTGTATGTATATGTATGTATGTATGTATGTGTGCGCGCGTGCGTGCGCGCGTGTGCGTGCGTGTGTGTGTATGTATGTATGTATGAATGAGTGTATAAAATATATATAATAAAAAAACTAAAAGTAATAAAAAATTTAAATAAATAGAAAAATACAAAATGCAGACATGCTATAAATAAAAGATATTACATAAAACAAACACGCACGCACGCAAGTTTTTTAAAAATATATAATATTTCAAACACACTGCAGTAAAAAAACCAGACAGCAAGGAACGGGTTACATTAAAACAGACACACACAATCCCTTACACACAACACACAAAAATGAACTGGTGTGGCTGTAACAATATGGCAAAATTTAGCTATATTTATAGAGAGAGCTATATAGGAATCTAGTGGTTACACTATAGCATTACAGATCTTTTACTTTTTTTACTCCCACCAGATGACACTAATCTGCCTTCAAAAATGTGATTTTAAAGGCCTCTTCTCTATTGTGAACATAAAATGCAGCTTTAATTTAAATATAATTTTTTTTTTAAAAGTTGTGTGTTATTGTCAATAGTAAAAAAAAAAAATCCTAATTATTGCATAAATATTAATTAGTAACAAAAAGTAACTCAAAATACAAAATAAAAAATATTATATCACATTGATTTTACTGAAAATAAAAGTTACATTTCAGGTGTTCGGTCACTTTTAGAAGTGTGATTCCCAAATCAACAAGAGCAGAGGCATAAGAGCAAAGTATATATTAATACAAGAAAACTGCTGTTGAATTAAGTTAATTGTGTGACAAAATGTGCTGCAGATCTGCTAGCATTACTACAAGAGACTATATTTACTAAATGACTAATGACATAATACTGCACAGAACTTTCTCTCTGTTTTTAGGCCTGAGAATGGAAGTGGTTATAAATTGTGCCACTGTTGCCGCTGAAAGGAAGGGAAATTTATGGCATTGCTGCGACACAGCTTCCTGTGTTCAATTTGGAAAATGCTGAGCGGAAGATCGCTCAGATGGGAATAGCACAAAGAAGTTAAATGCATCAACCCTTAGCCACAATTACCCAGCCAAGAGTCAGAATGCTGATTTTAGATCAATATAAGCTTGTTGAATGTCATACGAACCGTAAAGAGGTTAGTCTAATATGGTTTCCAATTCATAGAAGGGTAAAAACATTTTCTGATCCGACTGCCACCCCAACGGAGTCGGCGACCACAGCACCCACATTAGGTGACAGGAAGTAGTGGAGATACATGAGGTAGGATGAGGGGAGACTAATGTAATTGGGCAGGATGGGCTCATTCTGTTCCTGCTATCCTAGTCGGGTTTGTGGTCCTGAAATCCCATCCTGCATGTGGCAGCGCTCCAGTATACTCTCTCTCAGCTGAGGGAACGCAGCCCACTTCCCACTCTAGCTGTCAGGGAAATTATGGATCCTGGCAGGACCTTTAGAATACAAATTAGGAGGAACTCAAATAGTTGGCCGATTGCTGCTTTTCAGAGGTGATGCCATGCAGGGTCAATCTGAGGAACACTATAGCACCTGGTGTTATATACCAATTATATATATATATATATATATATATATATATATATATATATATATATATATACACAGTATATATGTACGTAACTACGTATATATAGCACTGTCAATTAAAGCAGTGTCTAAAAGGTTACATGGGTCAAACAAAATGAAAACAATAACTTTGTGCATTTTGACAGGGCAAGTAAAAATCTGAACTGGTCTGACTGGGCCAATAGAAACATTGAGCCCTGATATATTGAAGGGCACAGGGAAATGTGACATTTGTTATAATGGGTTTATGCACTCTAAAAAATGCTGAGTTAAAAAAAAAAAACTAAGTTGGGTTGAAAAATGGACAAACCCAACAATTGGGTTGTTTTAACCCAGAAATGGTGTTATTTTAACCCATCGATTGGGTTGTTTTAAGCAAACATTTAACCCAACCGCTGGGTTAAAACAACCCAACTGCTGAGTTTGTCCATTTTCAACCTTTGGTTGTTTTTAACCCAGCATTTTTTAGAGTGTGTGAAGATTGTTTTAAGTTCACTTAAATTAAGTTATATTAATTAAAGCCTAATAAATGATATTTTTATAGCTTTCAATAATACTGTAACGCTGAATGCATATAATTAATGGCCTAAAATTTAAAAGTATATCTATATAATTATATACAATTTCACATTTTTTGTAATTAATCACGATTAATACAACCTAATATAAAGTCAAAAAAATGCCCAGTACTAAAAAACTGATACATATACAAAATAAATCAAATAATAATGATTAAATTAATAATAATAATAATAATAATAATAATAATAATAAATCCATTATTAAAAAAAAAGTAAAATATAAATATTAAAATGATCCATCTTTTGTAAGTATTATGTAAATGGGTAGGCTTCTTGACATTCATTTCGGTCAAACAATTCCACAGTAATGGTGGACAGACTCAAAAAAGAAGGGGAGGAAGGTTTGAATAGGCCGTTTCATCCACTGTGGTGAAATCTTAAAGTTGAGTGCAAATATGCCAGCCATGGCAATTCTGAGAGGCGATAACGACGGTATTCAAATGTTACACTCTAATTAATGCTTCACTAAGCGACAGCAGAACGTTGCATAGCAACAGTAGAATCATCAGGCTGGTGGAAAATGGTGGGGGTAAGACTGAGAGCGTTTGAGGGGCTCGGTCAGGATGAATAGACAGATTAGAAACCAGAATGAAATGGACCATTAGCTCCTCCACACCATGTACTATTATTGCCTTCACATGCACTCATATGACATTGGGAAGCTCTTTTGTGCTAAAGTCTCTTAAAAAGCATGCTTACAAGTGTCCTCAGAGACCAATTGACTGCGGAGGACTCATAGTGTCATTATATAGATAGCTTGGGTCTTCAACCCCTTTCCTTTCTCTACCTCCACTATCTTGCTATGTGACTTTATGTTCTACACTTCACTCTAAAAAAAAAAAAAAAAATCAATGCTGGGATGTTTCAACCCATGTTTAGGTCAAATATGGACAAACCCAACCATTGGTTTACATTTTTTAAATAAAATTGTAAACCCAAGAGGTTGGGTTTGTCCATATTTGACCCAAACATGGGTTGAAACAACCCAGCATTTTTTAGAAAGTTAAATCGCATAAAACCTGCCAAGGTTCATTATACTCCAAAATAAAGGTAAAAAATAAATAAAAATGCATCAGTGTTAGTGCTGGGCGGTATACCGGTTCATACCGAATACCGGTATTTATTTTTGTTATGATATGAATTTTGATGATACCGCAATACCGGTATGTCGCTTAAACAACGTTACGAACGCGAACTATGTGAGAGCAGTGAGAGCACAGCTGAGCATCGCCTCCTATACACTCATTCACTATTCCCTACATTATCACTTTATTTGAACGAGTGAATGAAAACGAGTGCGTGAAGTCGCACAACCGTTGTGTGTACATCGGCTGTACACTCATTATTGCGGTGCGATGTGGGATAGAATGAGTGCACTCAATAACGTTCACTATGGTTTCGGACACCACTACAAAGCGCTGTCCCCTCCAAATAATGCCCTATTTGAGGTTATAAGGGGCGATTTCGGATTCAGCCCTTGATTACTGTGGAGAATTCAAACTACACGCGGCGCGCGCAAGAGAGAGCGGTTTCTGCGCAGATCGCCGCGATGAGATTAACAACGCTCACCACATGGATCTGACCCTATGTCAGATATAGACCGGAGCGAGCACGTTTACGTTTTTTATGGACATATATCATATACTCTAGTGCTCTAAACGTGAACTCGAAGCGTGTATGCGCACATATTTCATCACGTCTTCAAATGAAATGTGCACTGATTTGTCTACACTGAACCATATACGGCTGATCACGACCGCGATGACACGATGGATTATTCTGCTATGCAAAAGACAATGAATGATGTAAGATTAACAGGTTAACAGATTAATAAATAAACTGACAATTCAAAGAAGAATGGGCAATAAAGTAACTGCTTTATTCTTTCAAACTGATGTGTCATTTGTTCAGAGAGTGCTCTTAAATGTATTGCAAATATCCGCGTTTCTCCCTCGTTTTGGCAGTTTGTTGTTATATAGGATTTCTATAACAACAAGATAGGCTTTTTTAAATGCTTAAGGTGCCCTCAACTCCTTTTTTCTCTCTCGGTGGTCATATTTTAATATTCATGTGCCTGTAATGAGTGTTGCAGGTCTGTGTTTTATTGGTTGTCTCTCCATAGCATCATTTTGTGGGGCTTTGCAAACCTGTATTAACTCTAGTGTGGAATTTTTCTACAATATTCACTCATCATGACAGTAAAATAGGGCATTCTAGTCAATCTACTGCAGTATTTCCTCTCTCAATCAGTAGAAAATGTGGTTAACACCGGTCATGCATAAGGGGAAAAAATACTGTCATATACTGTGAAACCGATATAATTTAGAAAAATACTGTGATATACATTTTTGGTCATACCGCCCAGCACTAATCAGTGTTTTATATATTCATAACGAACATTACGTTTGTTGTACTATTAAGATTTATTTGCAGTGACAATATTTTCATGACAACTAAATCACTTTTCCACCCTAAATTCTCACCCCCTTAATGTGTCTGGACTTTTTAGTAAATTCTCATTATTCTCAATGATGACTCTCATTAGTAAAAATAACTAATATAATGATTTATATAACCAAACCGCATAAGACCGTAAAACAAAAACTAACACACATTACAATCATTTTAGCATTATGCTAATGAAAAATAGGGTAAATGTGCTAAATTGAGACAATGCAAGGACATTTTGAATCCTGGGATTAGGTGAAGGAAATCAAAGAGAAGGTGTTCTGTTTGGTAAGCAGTTTTAGAGGTTAAAACATCTCTGTCTTCCTTGTGAACACACAAAGTTTCCTTGGGGTCCGATTTCAGGACGATGGGCAAAAATAACCTGGTCAGGTGCTACACTCGATTTCTCATGAATAATCCAGAGATAGGCAGATATCAACAGACTCAAAGGGACACTGATGCACTGCTGAGATGAAATGGCTTTATAGCTATTTTAAGAAACATTGATGCATAAATTATCTATCTTCAGAACTGTAATCACAGTCCAGTATCTGCTCAAATGAAGAGACTTGGTTTTGCATCCATTCCATTTAGAAAACTAATTATGGACAGTAGAATACACAATGAAGTTAACACTATTATTGTACAGAGCCGAATCCACAAAAACAAATTCCTTATGAGCAATTTACTTCTCCATCAAACTTCAGCTAAATGCACTTAAATAGACATTTGTTTATGTGCATTTGTATGTTTTTTAACTGCCAAAACTAAGCCAAAAACCATCTATGAGGATGTTGATCCAGAGATAATTGAGAATTAATATGGAATCAAATACTTAATAACTAAACAAACAAATAATAATAATATATATATTTTATATCTCTGTATATTGCTTTTTTGTACAGTTAAAGGGCTAGTTCACCCAAAAATATAAAAAAAATTGCATTAATTATTTTCATGATGTTCCAAATCCATTAGACTTTCGTTCATCTTTGGGGAAAAAAAAAAATTAAATAAATTTGTATAAAATCTGAGAGATCGACCACTTAGCCACTTCCAAAAAAGTTAATGAAAAGGTCGTAAAACTAATCCATTTGAATAGAGAGGTTTAGTCGATAAAAGACTTGATCGCTGTATATGATAAACAGTTTGAATTTAGGTTTTTATTCTATAGTATATGTAGTACAACACAATTTTCAGCGATAAACCTTACAATAACTGTTCTGTTAATAGCCCTCGGTTGATCTGACTGTCCGTAGGCGGGAATACAAAGAAGTACAATTGGAGAAAGTGTAGAAGTATAATCTGTAGTTTTCGCAAAAACCCTGGAGCTGTTAAAAGTCAAAACGGACTTAACGTGACAAATACATGGGAATTTCTCGTCTATGAGTAAACACTGAGAATAAGAAAACGTTATATAGTACCGACATTGCGACAATACAAAGCAGGCTGAAAATAAGCACTTAAGGAGATACAAAATAAGATAGCTCACTCTCCTCTTTTCAGACAGAAAAAAAACAAGGTTTTGTTTAGATCAGACATTCGTCTTCTCCCTGAAATGGAAGAAAACGAAGGCATCGTCTTATCTTTACGATGGAGTAGCCTACAGCGCAGGGATTCTCCAACACTAACGCAAGACCAACTCAAACCCATTCCATCATGATTATCAGAGCACTAATAAGCTTATAAGGGTAAACATCACCAACACTGTCCAAAGGGGCAGTAGTGAATGTACGCAACTGGCAAGACATTAAAAAGCTCACCCGGACTTCCTTTACGTCTTTTGTGAGATCTCAGAGTGCAGCTGCTGCTGGATCGGACACACAACGGCAGGATTTCCTCCTTTGGTCAGGAGTCTGTGCGCTCATTCATTTCCCTAATAAAGCTTCAGATTTAGACACGTACAAAAAGGCGGACAAGATCTGAACCAAATACCCAATTAACTGATTACACTTCTTTGGTGGATGAAAGATATTGCACGTGTGCGAGCACAATCACCAGAGACGGTTAAAAGTTTGTAATAATTACATTTTTTTCTTATGCTCACCAAGGCTGCATTTATTTGATCAAAAATACAGCAACATTGCAAAATATCAATACAATCTAAAAATAACTGTTTACCATTTCTAAAACTTAATTTTTTCGTGTAATGTCAAAGCTGAATTGAATATTGAAACCAAGTGACCTGGTTCAAGTTCAGTAACATTCTTGTGGGTTCATTGTTTGCCCACTTCCAGTCTATTGTGCTTTATCCTCCAGTCATCCTTCCCACAATGCACTGGTAAAAGGCTGAGGCCTCCACTCGCTTAAAAGCATGCCCGAGGGCAGGTGTTCCTAGCAAAAACCCACGCGGCAGACGGCCTCGGAGATGCAGGAAAGATTTAGGGCGATCAGCCACCCAGCAATTAACAATACAGAGATACAGAGGGAGAAACCAGCAAATGGACACACATCAGAATCAATGAATCACGCTGGCCAGACTGACCTAGATTCTCTTTCCAAGCAGTCCTCCTCCTCCTTGTGCTACTTAGAACGGCCATCAATAACATCGGCGTGCCTCTTTACTACTAAACAATGGACGTTTGGCTCTGAGGAGCACCAGTGGGGGTTTGAAAGGAGACAGGCAGAAGATGTGTGGAGATACCGCGTAGACTCGGACTGTTCATTTCGGCCTGGTAAAGCAGTGGAGATAATGCACAACGGGGAACGGACCTGCAGGAGATGCGTGCCGATGCAACGGGTCAAGAATGTTACGCTACGCTATGTAAACACAACAGAGGATAGAATTACATCAAGATGAATGTTATTGTTAGGTGCTGGCAGAAAAAGTACAGTCAGGGCCAAATACATCCCCAACACAATCAAAGCAGAATGCATGATTTATGATTGCTCATGCCATCTTGATCACACTTTTTAAATGAGCAAGATGAGTGAAACCTTAGGGCTGGAATCCACTCACACTATGTTGAAGTGTTTTATTCTCTTAAAGCCGTTTGTCTTCCAAAAAGGCCACGTATAGTGCAGGAAAGTAATAGTATATTTGGCTCATTGTATACAGCCAAAGAACTATAATACTTGATTTTCATTTGATTTAATTCTCTACTTCATGTATCACAGAAAAGAACAGTATAAAAAAAATACATATATTATTTAGATTCATTTTTAACATTTTAATTTTAGAACAAAGTTGTTGAATTACTGGACTACAGAGAAGGTCGTCAAGTAAAAACCCAATTCATTTGTCTTCACACTTCTAACTTGCAAAACAGACCTACAATGAGTTTTGAGGTTGTTCGCTGAAGATATACAGTATGTTTCTGTAAAAGCCACAGGTCAATGTGATATGAACTTTTGTTTTATTTGTTTAAAAGCCAAATTTCCTAGTGAAGAGCATAGTGTTATTTTTGACTAAGACAAAAAAAACATTAAAAATTGTTTACAATAACTCAATTAAAGCTAAATAAAATAAAATGTAATATAAATATAAGATGAAAAACTTAAGCTTAAACTTTTTAAAAAGTTCCCTTGGCAACTAACCAAAATACG
Source organism: Gobio gobio (assembly GCF_949357685.1). Classification (NCBI taxonomy): domain Eukaryota; kingdom Metazoa; phylum Chordata; class Actinopteri; order Cypriniformes; family Gobionidae; genus Gobio; species Gobio gobio. Next base: position 43,516,504 of record NC_137097.1, read on the forward strand.
TTTCAGTACAAAAAAACAAAAACAAAAATAAAATAAAATAAAAAAGAAACCTAAAGCTATTTCCATTTATTTAAAAATACTTTAATAGTATAAATACTAAAATAACACTGGAAGAGGTTATTTTACCAGGGACAATCACTATAACGATGAATATATAGTTCTAAAAATCGTTCTAAATGTAAAAGAATTGCAGACTCCACCACACAATTAACTATAAACGATATTGTTGGAATCGCTTTAACAACCATTTTTTTTCCAGCTGATGAATGATAAAACCATTGACAGCCAATCAGAATACATCCCGCTTTAAAGAGCTTGAGTGTTTAAAGCGGCAGATGACAGAAATGCAGCGCATGCTTAGAATAAACAGAACGATATATAATATAGTTATCATTCTTGGTAGGAACAGGTTACCATGGGAACGAGAACTACACCAAAAGAGCTCAGGAACAAATGACCAATTGCCAAAATCCCTGCAAACGATTGCTGCGAAGTTCAATATTTATATTTTTCATCTACATTTTGAGCATCGCAAACAGTAAGCATGCTGCGCCTGGTACAGTACTTCTTCTGCCGCCTCTCCTCTTTGCGCCCCGTTTCTGGCCTGTGTTAACATCCTGTTTATAGACTTCGTAATATTTCCAAACAAATTACATTTGGGGAAATCATTGTCTGGTTCCGATTTATGGCCGCTCAACTATAGTGAATCTCTATAATGAACTGTACATGGGCGGCAGTGGCTCAGTGGTTCATGTAGGTTGTCTACTAACCGGAAGGTTGGTGGTTCCACCTGACCAAGTGTCGAGTTGTCCATGAGCAAGACACCTAATCCCAGCTGCTCCAGACGAGCTGGATGGCACCTTGCATGGCTGACACCGCCATCGGTGTATGAATGGGTGAATGTGAGCGCTTTGGTGGCCATGGGTCTGTTGAAAGCGCTATATAAATGCAGTCCATTTACATCTATGTGTTTGCAATATGGAAATACTGCTGTACTGAATCAGAATTTAAAAAAACAAAACATACTAGACCGTACACCAGACCATAAGTAATTCTCCAATCAGAATACTAGATCAATGGTCCCTGTCTACAGTCCGAGACACAGGTCACAATCAAGCTGGAAGACATGATTAGTGTTTCCAGGGCGACAGGGCGAGCCACCACTTGTCCTTATCCTTTAACACAGCAGGTTTTCGGAAAGGGGTGGGGGGTTCAGTGCTGATTTGTAAGTGGCATCTGGCTCCAAGTTACTACCTGACCCCAGGTCAGGTATCAGGTGGCCACGATAAGACATCTCGAGTGTCTGAAACTGAGCCCAAAACACCAAAACTCACAACAAAAGCAGGGAAATAAAACAAAAAAACAGATGGAACCCATGACGATCCATTAACTGCTGAAATAAATTCAGCATATATAAAATATACAACAAAAAACAAAAACAGATACTAAGGAAGAAATATGTTCTGTATTCTGATAAACACTATATATTTTTTATTTGAAAATATACAAAAAGTCATAAAAGGAAACTAATGAAATGATGAATATATTTGACAAAATATTAGTACTGAAATCCGGCCACTAATTAAGTGTGTTGAATAGCATTTGTGCTTAAAACAACACAAACGTATACATTTACACCTTTTGGCATTATTTTCTGTCCTGTACAATTAAATCTGTATAATTCATATTTCTCAAAAGATTACATTATTTTGGTCTTTTTAATATCCGTCTCATGCTGGAAAAAACACACAATTGAATTACTGTATGATTGTAAAATTGCTCAGAGAGAAAATTCCTTGAAGAAATGCAATACAGAAAACGAGTGCTGATGTTAACTTTAATTAGTAAGGCAATGAAAATATTGTTTTCTGGGAAGTAATTCACATCATATCAAATCTATACAGCATGACATTTACATATTTATCCTACGGTGACACGTGAAATACCATATTATTTAACGTCACACTATATTACAATTCATGCAGTGCAGCCAAAGTATCCTGCATCATCACAGCGATCAAACTGATACTTTATTAGAGCTAATAAACCTGGAAGGCAGAAAAAGTGTCCTTTTATGAATAAGCTGACCTTCTGACACCCTTCAGAAACACGGTTCTTCCTGGCCGAGCAAAATCTGGCCATTTACAAAGTACAACTGAACCGCAGCTAAGCCATTTATTATGCATGGATACAATATACAATGTCATTACACATACATATTTTAGATAAAAAATTTAAATTTATTTTCATTATATTCATGAGTGAACAGAGAAAATATGCCCCAGACAGTGTATATAAATATATATAGACATGCCATGTCAACCACTATTTGTATTCATCACACTCTCATCCTTAGTGTTGAAATGCTGTTCAAATGATCTTTTGTGTTGTGCATCTATTTACTGCACAGAGAGAGCGGCCCATTATGATTGAAACATTTCTCAGAGACACAAGAAATAACACAAATCCTTGTCAATGTGACAGGGGTGTCGGCTTAATGAATATATATGAGGTTCTTTATGGCCTGAACGTGTGTAATCCAAGGGTTAAACAAATTCCCCCTGTGGCCGTCCACTCCCATGAGGCCTCTTGGTGGCATGAACTGTCAATCAATCAGACTAGTCAACAAATCCCCTGTGGTGCTGGCTGACTTTTACACACACCACACCACACACACACACACACACCACACACAAGCTGGACACAGAAAGTGACCCTTTTTGTGATTGCTCTGTTAGTGCTGTTCATTTGAATAAGTGTGACTGTGAATACTGCCATCTAAACCCTGATGTGCATAAAACAAGTGAACCGAGACCCACCCTTTCAGGGGGTGTTCACACTTGTAGCTTGGATATCTTGGTTCGTTTGGTCCAAAGCAAAAAATAAAAAATAAAGTAGTCCTCGTCTGCTTAGCGTTCAAATCAGCATTTTAACACCGAACCTAAAGGCATAGGGATATGTTCACAACCTGATTGGTCGGCTTTTATTATGTATATTTCGCAACGAAACTTACCTAACATCCATCTTGTTGTATGTGCGTAGCCTGCATATGATGCTATCTCGACCAGCTTGTAAAGAGCTTATAAAATGTGTAAAGGAGTCAAAACCGCAGCAGGAATCCCTCCGTCACACAAACAAAGATCTGCTGTGAGGAGATGCGGTACTGATGAAACTGTAACACCGCGATTATGAAGAAAAAAAACAACAAAAAAAAACAGGTATGCTTGAAGTTTTTTTTATCCTTTTAGAGTCGCATCTTGTGACATCATGTTTTTGGTTCGTTTACATGTCTTTGGTCCATGTTGTAGTCATATTTAATTCAAATCGCACCAGAGTTCGTTTGGAAGGGGTCTCGGTTCGCTTGTTTGGTGCACACCAGGGTTCAGATGGCAGCTTTCACACTTGTTCAAATGAACCGCACAGAGCAATCGCACCAGGGTTCGTTTTAATCGAACCAAACATGCCAAGTGGGAACACACCCTCAGTACGCTTTCAAACAAACTCTGGTAAGGTTAAACTGAAATTCGAACGCAACTAGGCCTGTAACGATAACTACTTTTTGTTTTGCGATATATCGTCCCAGAAATAATTGCGATAAACGATATTACTGTCATTTTCAGACTGAATATATAATCCTAAAATAACAGCATAATAATGCAAGTAGACCTACACACTTTCAAATGACAACCTTTTAATTCTTTAGATCATGGAAATTAAGGGTAAAAAATATATTATCCTAAATAAAAAAATAAAAAATTTTATAAATAGTAAATAAACATTTTCCCTTGTGAAACGGCTTTAACACTCGTCATTCTGGGTTGACATTTATATGTGCACGGGAACAGGGGATTAGGGCATTGAAATCGAGTCCATTTGGGCTTATTCTTCAAAATTGTCAGTAGTTGTCAGGAAAACACTATAACGCCTCAAATGAAGCCTTTTTTCACCTGTCGATAACCGCTCTGTGTATGAAGGAACTGCCGGAGAACCACTTTCGCCTCCGTCTCGGAAAACATACAAGATGACAGCACAATCGAGTAAAATGTTGGTGACATTCATTATCATGTAAACATAATGGGCGATATATTGCATCACAAACAAATTGAGGTCATGTACATATATTGTGCGATATAGCGATATATTGATTATTGCGACAGGCCTAAACGCAACATGAACCGAAACATCTAAATCAGGATGTGACATCACAAGATGCGACCCTTAAAAGGACAGAATGCTCAAGCATACCGGGTTCTTCTCGTCATAGGTTCTATGTTGCCCATTATAGTTCAGTAAAGTGTCGGAACCGCTGTTTTCTTGTAGCATATCTTCATTTGTGTGTAGGAGAGGAATTCCTGCCGCTGTTTTGACTCCTTTACACATTTCATAAGCTCTTCATGAGTTCTCAGCTGGTAAAAATACCACCATATGTACACACATCCAACGAGCGCATTTAGTCCAGATGTACACACATCCAACGAGCGCATTTAGTCCAGCACACAGCACTGTTTTGGATGTTCGCCAAGTTGTCGCAAAAGCCATTTCTTTGTTTTTTATCTTTAGATTCGGTGTTAAAAATGACAAGCAACCCAGGACTAAAATGCATAATTTCCTTGTTTTGGTCCAGACTAAAAGAAACGAAAGAACCATGAGAACTGAACTACAAGTGTGAAAACACCCTTAAATGACCAGCCAATGACTGTGAACCAGGGGTGAAAGTGAGATTGGGCAAATGATAGATGAATAATTTTTTGGCAGGGCAGTATGATAGACGACAAAGATGCGAGTTTTAGAAAAACAAGCTAAAAAGAAAATGAGACTAAACTAAATACTGAAGAAGCTATTCAAATAAATAAACAATGAGAGGGAACTAAGTTCATTCAGCCCTTATGAACTGCTACAACAATTATGGGAAACTAAATGTCCATATCACTGTTGCTACAGATATGAACAGTGGAACGATTCCTCTAAAAACAACAACATTATATGCTTGCAATGAGTTTGGTTGCTCCATTTGACTTGAACTAACCTATACCTTTCATGAAAAATTATCAAAAGTATCAAATATAAAAATAAATGGTTACACTTTATTTCGTTAGTCCACTTTAAACATTCTACTAACTATAAGTAACTTTGCAACTACATGTCAACTAACTGTCATTAAGTTACTTATAGTCAGTAGAATGTCTGTTGGGGGACCAACAAAATAAAGTTTTAGTAAATATTAATCAGACAGTCTACAAATACTCTAATGACAGTTAGTTGACATGTAGTTGCAAAGTTACTTATAGTTAGTAGAATGTCTAAAGTGGACATATCAAAATAAAGTGTTACCAAATAAAAAAATGAATAAATAATTGGAAGAAGAATTTTTGCTGCCCTCCATGGCAAATTTCAACCAATCAATAAATAAATAAAATTACTCTGAATATATAAAAACTATACTACTTCACTGCTTATTTTTTATGCTGGACAGTTAAACCACCTAGATATTTTTGACATTAAGACTCACAAAAAAAGCTGCATTTTTAATTCAGAAATTGAAACTAAATGTATTCAAGTCAAGGCCTGTATTAAATTACATTTTTAATGAATTTTCAAAAGATACAGACAGAAAAAAAATCCCGTCATCGACTCAGATTTAAGGAAACAGTCCAGTAACACACTGCATTTGAAGATAAAAATAACCAAATAACATGCATAATAAATGCAGAATTAGTTCCAGGCGTCAAAAGACATGTTAGTGGGCATCAAAGCCAGAACAACCGTACTCAAGTTATTTAAAGATTTACTTTGAAATAAATTATGTAAGAACTTAAAATATCTGTAAAGCCACTAGTCAAACCTACGACAATGGACTAATGTATCAAAGCTTCAGAAAACGTCTTCTGGCTTTCTGTACAAAATATCCTCCCCTTATTAATAAAAAGGTCTTATCCAACATGAGAAAAATAAATAAGCTTAAAGTCAACATAAGATCTAAATTATTTAAATGAAAAAAGCGATTTGGGTGCAATTATAACAAACACTGACCAGGCCTGCTGTGTATTCTTGGTCTGACATCCCAAGCAAACAGCTCTTTGCGCTTATCAAGTTAACATTTAAAGTACTAGTATCCTTTAGATAGAACACCATTTGGAATGTGTTCCCTTTTTTACTTGAATTGAACACTACACTGATGCAGCTCGTGCAGGCTCACAGAGCTTATACTAAACGTTTTACTCTCAATATGAAAAACAGGCTCATTAGCCCGGTTAAAGGTCAAGCGAGACACTCTATATGCATGTTATGAGGTGTCTAACCATTCCCTCATTAAGGAAAAACTTGCGTTTCAAAGAAAGGGTATAACAAGCAGTAGTAGAGTCAGCTGCGACAGAACTCACACCTTAGAGTCACCATGGCAATCGCTGCCGAGTTCCACATCCAGAGCAAATCCAGACGTGCAAGACTGCCAGATAATTAACATAAAAAAACTAGCACCTTTTAAAACTTACTGCTAGGCTCTAGTGTGTTTTAAGCACTACCTTGAAGTATATTTAATAATTTGGGGGATTAAGGAGTAACTTCTTAATCAAAGTCAAATCAAAAACTTTATTGTATATGAAAAAGATTTAAAAAAAACCATCCCCTTAGGTGAAGCTCAAACAATCTGAGGGCCCTTTTCCATCTAAACACACTACAGACGCTTTTAATAACGGTCTTTGGGGGTTGCTTTACAGGAGGCCACTCTTCAGAAATGAGCCCAACTAGTTACTATTAGCAGGTAATTAGCAACATATTAAATGCCATTAAAATCCCACTTTACCACAACTATGCACCCTGTATAGAAATACTAGACCACTAGAGGAAAAGTTCAGAAGAAAATCAGACTTTCAACAGAATTATGACCCTATTTATGAGATACAGCCAAATCTGGTCCCCAACTGTGTCTTCAACCTGTGTGTGCTGGGTTTAAGTTTTACTTAAGTTTACTTACTATATTTTGGGTACTGTCCCCAGAAGTAAGCTTAATATAACAAAACCTCACTCTGGGATAAGTGGGAGATGTCCTGAATACCGATAACTCTTTATACTTGAAAGCCGGTAACTGAAATATTCGCAGATACATCTAAATCCAAATCCATTTTTTTTTTGACAGCCTGATTACAAAAAAAGTTTCACCCATTAAAAGCCATGTCCCAAGCAGCACGCTATTATTATAATTTTATGTAGCCTATATGACAGCACTTAACTGTATTTTCCTTTTTTGAAGTGATTCCAGTCATATTTCAATAAATTCAAAATAGAGATGTACCGATAAGCTTTTTTGGGGCCAATACCGATAACAATTATAACAAACAATTTTTGGCCGATTTCAATACTGATATTTGTCACTTCCTCTCTTATTTGAACTTTTGTCTAAATGTAGCTAAATTCTACTGTATAACATTAACATATTTCTGATTGAATCGGAGTGACTTCAGGTTAAACCAAACTTTTATTTTTGACAGGTTGCCATGAAGACCTTTGAATTTCTGTGAGTGCGTTTATGATCATATGATGATAGATTTTGTCAAATGAAATGGTAAAATGCTCATGAAGTGGCTCTGGAGATGAAGCTCAAACATTCATGTCCTCATAAAGTTCACGCAGTTGATTAATAAACCATTGGTTTGTTATATCGGCCTTTCATGATATAGCCAATGGTTGTAAATTAATAAAAATAAAAAACAAATCGGCCAATAAAAAAAATTCTATAAAATCGGCGGCCAGTACATCGGTGTATCTCGAATTCAAAACCATCATGGCGAACAGTGCGTATTTGAAGTGTCGTCGTTCTATTAAATAGCCTTCCCAAACTAGTTTAATACAATTTTAATACAAAGTTGACACCACACTAATTTAAAAATATACAAAATAACAAAGTGAAAATAAGTGGCCTTTTGGGGTTATGGAAGCAACAGTTACCATGGCGAAACACATTCCCAACATGAACTGTTAATGAAACATGAAAACTGCTCCTGATGAATAGAATTAACAGCATACCTGCATGAAAATCCTTCCCAGCTAACACACGTCGAACCGGTTACGTTTATTGGTAATGTACTTTTATTTCATGACTTACTAATAGACAATGTAACGTTGCATGCTCGTAGTTTCTCTTGTGCTTTATATATAAAGTGATATACAGCGTGCGCCGCCGCATTTGCGCATGCAATTGAAGAGTGTGCGCTATGAGCACAGTATAACGGCTGACAGGACAGGAAAGTTCAGTTTTCTGAGGTGAGAAAGACTTTATTTCGTAACAAGCTACAAATATAACGTTAGAATAATAACACTAATAGCCTGGCAACATATAATCTGACCGCAGATACTGAAACGGGACAACACGTTTATCTCAGGCACCCTGCTCAGAATGGTCTCGTGTCCCAACCCACCAGTTGAGAAACACTGGTTTATAGTAATTATAAAATTATAAAAAGCTGTACATAAAAGAATAGTCTAGATGTGTCTGTGTGTGAGAGAGTCACTGCAACAGAGAGAGAGAAAAACAAAGAGAAGGGCCAGGCTATAACATAAATCTGCCTAAACTATCCCTGTAATGATAATTGCAGGTGCGTAAAGACACTGAAAGTCCCATTATTAAGGGTTAAGGTTCAGGTCTAGGTCTAAGGTCAAATATTCAAAGAGGGGAATGTAGTGCAGCGGTTAGCCATCCACATATTAGTGCAGTCCAGACAGACTAGTGTTTCAGGCTACTGCAGTCATTCATTTCATGAAACCGATTGAATACAATCAGCCATTAAGGGTCAAGATTTGCAATGGCATCTGTTGCAATGTGCCATCCTAACTCAACAGTGATTTAGCTTGAGAAAACATCTATGAGAAACACTTCGATTTAAAGTGTTATTCTAACCTCACATATGGCTGTGAGATACTTATTACAATTCTGTTTGGTGGTGCAGAAATAACACCCTTGAGCAATAAAATCTACCGTCCTTAAACAAAATAGCTAGACCAAGGTCAAAGGTTTGGATTCCTCCTGAGAAACAACGGTGATAAATCACTCATCACGCTGATTATCATATGGTGCTTCACGTTAACCCATCAGCATGAACATCATCTACACGGTTACCCGAGTTTGACACTGTCGCTAAAACGTCCTCCACGTGCCCTGTGCACGCCTGGCACTCGTTGTATTTTAGGAAAGGTAATATAACCCATGCAGCGGGTGTGTGAGGTCCCTGTGGAGCTACACACTCCCCTCCCCTCCGCTCCGTCAGCCAGCCACAGCTAGACAGCAGTTTCTGAAAGAGGACCGAGCGTGTGCCGAGTTTAACATTACAGGCGTAGTCACCTGACCAAGGGCAGATGACGGACAAGAGGAGACTAACTGAATGTCGGGATTACAGCTGCAATCATTCATTCCCACAGCCGTTTTAAATGAAACCGTAACGGTCCAGTACACATCAATTATCAAGAACAAGACTTGCAGAAAACTTCAGAGTTAGTCGAATTCAAAGTATTACGTTTTGCAAACACTATGAACGTAAACACTATAAAAGCACTCCAAAAAGCTTTGATTGTGTCTGTGTTGAAATGCAATTTAATTCATGGGTTTTTCTAGCACTAACATGACGAGCAGTTACCGAGAAGATGGCAACGAGGGAATCAAAAAAAGCTGTGGATTGTGACTAAGACCCCTACGGTGACGGCACCCACTCAGAACTCCTCCATGTCTATGACGAGGGGACAAACAAATCTGCCTCAATGTAAACAACATGGCTGAATGTTTGCTGTTTACAGACAATAATCATGAGAACATACTTCCTTCCCTTCTGTGCTTATGTGTAGCAAGCATCAGTGTTTTTAAGGCAATGACAAATGAATATGTTCCCTACAGGTCAATAAATTGATTGATTGATTGATTGATTAAAAAAATATACAGAAAAATACGTAAGTACAAAAGTGGCAGTGAAGACATGAATAATGTTACAAAAAATATATATATTTCAAAATAAGGTAGCACTATAGAACAAGCTTCCAATTTGTTAACAATTAAAGGGTTAGTTCACCCAAAAATGAAAATTCTCTCACCCGCATGTCGTTTCAAACCCATACGACATTCGTTCATCTTCGGAACACAAACTAAGATTTTTTGATGAAATCCGAGAGCTCTCGGACCCCTCAATAGACTGCAATTGAATTACTATTTTCAAGGCCCAGAGAGGTAGTATAGTCATCATTGAAATAGTCCATGTGACTCCAGTGGTTCAACCTTATTTTTATGAAGCGACGAGAATACTTTTTGTGCGCAAAAACAAACAAAAATAACGACTTTATTCAACAATTTTGTTCTAGCCTGTGCCAGTCTCCTACATAGTTTACGCTGTTAAAAAAGTGCAGCTCCCGTGTCATCGGCTGCCGTATAACTCAAAAGAGCTGCACTGCTTACAATGTAAACTGCGTAGGAAACTGGCACAGGCCAGAACGAAATTGTTGAATAAAGTCATTTTTTTTGTTTGTTTTTTTGCACAAAAAAAAAGTATTCTCGTCTCTTCATTAAAATTAAGGTTGAACCACTAGAGTCACATGGACTCTAAAGTAAAGTGTTAAAGTGTTACCTCATCCTGGAAATTAAAATATTAAGCAGTGTTTTCAGCATTGATAAAAATAAATGTTTCTTTAGCATCAAATAATCATTTCTGATTTCTGATGATGCTGAAAATTCAGCTTTTGAACGGTACTAGTGCATTAATATATGAATATATAAATATATGCATTATGTCGTTTATATATTTCCTTGTCATTACCCATCAAACTTGCCTTTTGTTGGACGAACAAAAAATAATTTCTCATGGGTGGGGGAGCAATCTGAGGCTGAAACTACAGTACAGCTGGAAATAAAGACACCCAAGAACAGGTACCACTTTATTTCACTATAAGGGCCCTACTGTTCTATCAAACAAATGATACCATGATAGAGAGCAGAAAAAAAGAAAAAAAAAAATCTGCCTATAGAGGAATGAAGGGTTTTTGTCGATCAAAGCTGTTCCTTGTCCAGCAGCTGTCGCAACCATGTCAAATAACCTGGCTAATCAACACTCTGAGTGCTTCTGGGTAAACAGAAGGAGGCTTCAATGCTCTATATCTAATCGACTATCACTGATAAAGCAGCGGCTGAATCCCCAGAATGACAAATACAAGAAACCCTCTAAATTCTCCACAGATATCAAGCACTCCACAGATGTAAACCAACTTTGGGTAAACGGAACTGATGTGAGAATTTTCTCTTCCTTAAAAAGCAAGGTTCTTGATCCTTAAAAACAGAAGCAGCATTATGCAAAAGGTGACAAATCGATCAATCCCTGCTCACCCTTTCGGTACACTGAAAAGACATTGCTCAGTACATTTCACAAACAATTACAAAAAAAACAGCAAGTAACACATTGATTAAATGTGCAATTTTGGTTTCACTTTATTTTTATGGTCCCTTAAACACATTCTTTGGACTAAGTAACGTTGCACCTACATGTCTATTACCTCTCATAGACTGGTAGGTTCAGGGTTATAATAAGTTGACATGTAGTTGCAAAGTTACTTATATAGTCAACACAACAGAATGTTCAAAAGGGAAGTTATCACCATCTGCTGTGAAATAAAGGCTATGTTTATTAATACCGTAGCAGTGCTACTACTACTTCTGCAGTGTATGCAACTTTTCTGTATACATATAACACGTGTTACCTGCTATCAATGGAAATATCTGCAGTAATATATGTGCTCAACATTGGATTTCCAGTGTAATGACTGAAGAATATCTTTCTTCACACATTTGATCGGACTGCCATTAGGGTTGGGCATCGTTTTGATTTGAACGATTCTGATTCCGATTCCGATTCTTAGTTTCGATTACGGTTCTTTTCGATTCTCGATTCCGATTCTTTGAGGGGTGGAGTCACAACATGTCACAGGCTCATTTCACAGAGGAAAATTGTATTTTGATTCAATAATGAGTTTTAGTTTTGGGACTTTCTCCGCTGGCATTTTCACTTGCTTTGCTGCAAAGGTGAATGGAGTTCCACACCGAGTCCCGGTTTAACAATAGCATTAACAGCAGTCATTAGGACTGCTACTAGCGTGGGCAATTTGCGTATAGCTACATTTATCTACGAGGGGGAAAAATAATTTCAGTAACGTTGTTGTTCACCACAATTCGCAATTTGGTCAAGGGGTTTACACTACAATCACTTACCTGATTATGATGAGGTGGGATAATGTTAGTTCACCCTGAAATGAAAATAAAGCCATCTTTTACTCACCCAGCTGTTGTTCAAATGCGCGTGTTCCAGTGTGTGCGCACTCCAAGCCGCAGTAGCCTCGTGCAATATTGTCATGACAACCGGTACACAATATTCACTTAAGGAGGTTATATTATTAGTATTATTTCTTATCATATACGTTATAGAAAAGACGAGAATCGCGTTTTTTTCTATTGAGCTTGATTTCTCAAAATGGTGCGCGCGCGCGCGCGTGTGTGTGTGTGTGTGTGCTTATCGTGGGTGCAATGACAACAGTGCGAGTTATTATAGTAGGCATGAGCGCCGGCGGCTGCTGACGGCTCATAGTGTAGCCTACACAGAGGAGCGCGCTCAGAATAACGACCGAGCTCAGTGTTTTGACTGAATAATACGGTTTCTTTCTCGCAAAACCTATAGTGTGCCCACTGAACACTTTCCATATGGCGCGCGTCTCCCTGTATCGTTGCGTGATACATTTGTTTACTTTTTGTAATGTTTTAGCTGATCGCCATTCACTGCCATAATAGGAAGGAGCGCGTGCAGGAACAGTATTTTAAATGTCATAGGACATAGGGCACTGGGACAACATCAGGGAAAGTAAAAGAAGGCTTTATTTTCATTTCAGGGTGAACTATCCCGTTAATAACGTTGGTTAGCGCAGGGTTGCCCGAGGGACAGACCTGCGCAGCATTTCAAACACGCTACACTCGTTAATTTATAGCTACACCACATATTTGTAGTGCATCCTCCCGTGCAAGAAATAAGTTTGTCATGTGTTGCACTGTGCCGACCCAGGTTTTTTTTTTTTTAGTGAAATAAAGCCACACTTTTGAGCGCCACTTACCGTGCTCCATGGCTGCAACAGAACAAACGGGCGCGGCAAGCACTTCCGAAAACTTGCGCGTTTGGAACCGATGATCGGAATCGAAAACAAAATTTCTAAACGATTCCAATGGCATCGTTATTTTTTAAACGGTTCCAAGTTGGAACCGGTTCTCGATGCCCAACCCTAACTGCCATATATAGGTGTATATATAGTGCAGTATACAGTGCACTAATAGTCTTTTTGAACATTAGAAAAACAAATGTGAAAACTACCCATCCAAAAATACAAGGCTAAATCATCTCAGCAAAACAAAACATCGTTCATTTTTATTAATGGAAAGCACACTGATCCATCTTAAAAATAAAAATAAATCAGCAGCAACAGACAGCTGAAACAGATGTCCTGCCTTAAAAAAGTCTTTGAGATGAGATCGCAGGTGGCACTTGTCTTGCATGAGCAGGAGCAACATGGGGTTTTCTAAAATGAGACATCTCAAAGGGTCCATGCTGTTTGTTTCAACACTGAACACATGGCACAGATATCTGCATCTACAAATCATCAGGAGCGGATAGAACTCCAGCCACTCAATATTTACATGTTGGCCAGTGTTAAAAACAAGAAAAATGTTCCAACTGATGTCCTTTTCCGGATGTCCCTTATGCACCATTTGTTTTTAATCAGCGATTTTTAACACCGGCATCTGTTTCTAGCTGTACTGTTTTGCACCTAAATTTGGCAGATACATGTTTAAAGATACTCACTGAGTAATATAACATTAATCCTGCATTAAAATCATGGAATAAAGTTATGGAACGACAGACAGAAAGGCCGAACGATCGATCGATCGATAGATTGATAGATAGAACGAACATACAACAATGGATAGAAAGAACAATACGACAAACAGACAGACAGAACAGATGTATACCAGGACATTTCTTGGAAGTTTTGATGAGAAATCAACCAGAAAGTGTAAGAATGACATTGTGATCCCAGCGCTGGGACTGTGTGATTCAAATTGCTCATTTGGGATTCTATGACATTAAAGAGCCCTTGAACTGTGTCTTTGACACCCTGCAGCTAGAACCAGGAACAATTCAAAATCACCCCTAAACACGTATTAGGCAAGTGTGTATTATTTGACGTCCCAGAGAAATGCTGTTCGTTCGTTGCTGGCCAAGTACGTTTCTTCGACTGCAGCTGCCTGCAAATAGCATTTAATAAAACATGACTCAGTGGACATTGAACAGAGAGTCCATTGCGTCCTGCCCCAGACTCCTTGCTTTTCATCATTACATTTTGTTCTTTCGGTGTCCTTTGCTTTAGCAATCTTCTCTTACCAGCTACGTCTAAAAGAAGAAGAAGAAAAAAAGGGGGGCGGGAGAATAAACTTGCCTGTTTTTCTAATAACTCCCCCAACTCGCTGCCCATCCTGTTTTGGAGCAGATCAAAGGTAATAATCCCCCATAATCCTCTGGTGTGCCCTTGCTGTTGTTATGGTCATTATAGGCTGCCGCATTGTTGCTAAGCTATCACGATTGTTCAGAAGAAAGCTACACTGGCTCAGTTTCACAGTGTAATGCCTATTTCACGGATGGACAGCCACTAGGATAATTAGATGGGGCCCGAGCGGACACTGCAATGACATACTTTTTGGACAGAAAACAAGGCCTCGTTTCTGCAAACTAAGGGGTCAGGGGAAGGTACAAAAAAAGTCTGTCAAGAAAGTCGAAAAAGTTAGAGTGGCTGCAAAAACTTAAGAAACCAACCAAAATGAAAACAGTCATGAAAAGAATGGTTGGCATTGACATACACACTTCAGTTTTATAGCACAACAGCCATGTAATAGTTTTACGATCCTTCTATGGTTCCATAACTGTGACATATGGAATAATGATAGCTGCTTTTGTCTTTGCCAGATTTGCTGTCAAAGGATCTGTTACTATTTATTGGCTGCATGCAGTACAAATTCTTTGGATGGAGGAGAATGTGAATTGAAATGACTTCTGCAGATTACCACTGTGTTTAGGGTAAATGCATTCGTGCATAGCCAAGAGATTTCACATTTTTAAATCTGCACCTTTTTCAAGTCCAAGCTTTGATATGCAAGAGCTTCTCTAAGGCTATTGGGTTTGACTTGTGATTCTATAATTAGAGAAAACTTTTGCATTTCAAAATGTTAAGGAAAACAACAAAACTGTTCACTAACAGAAATTCTTTCCAGTATCTTATTGAACACACATTCAATTTTAATAATTCAGTGCTTGCCAAACACTAGTTACTTCCTTTTTTAAAAACTTTTCACAAAGAAAAAAAAAAAGATTTATTTATAGTATTGTTTGCCAACTCCTTTACATATGGTCAACATTGTTACTCTACCTTGAGTTTGACACCAACATAATTGGCAATTTTTTACTTTTTAGCCAAAAACTCCACTTGCTAGCATAAATGCTAAGAGCACATGGCACTAATGAAATCATGGTTGAAAGACTTTCAAACAACCCATTGTGTGATCAGTCATAAACTCGGTTTTCCTTTTGATATTGAGGTAACAATTTTGGCATTTGACAAAGTAACTCTTGGTGTAAGAACTTTTTAGATTAAAATATTTTCTCAGAGAGAGCACATACACTATATTGCCAAAAGTATTGGGACACTCCAAATGATGTAATTCAGGTGTTCCAATCACTTCCATGGCCAAAGGTGTATAAAATCAAGCACTAGGCATGCAGACGCTTCTACAAACATTTGTGAAAGAATGGGTCGCTCTCAGGAGCTCAGTGAATTCAAGCGTGGTACCGTGATAGGTTTCCACCTGTGCAATAAGTAAATTCATAAAATTTCCTCACTACTAAATATTCCACATATTCAACTGTTAGTGGTATTATAACAAAGTGGAAGCAATTGGGAATGACAGCAACTCAGCCACAAAGTGGTAGGCCATTTAAAATCACAGAGTGGGATCAGCGCATGCGGAGGCGCACAGTGAACAGAATTCGCCAACTTTATGCAGAGTCAATAGCTACAGACCTCCAAACTTTGTGTGGCCTTCAGATTAGCTCAAGAACAGTGCGTAGAGAGCTTCATGGAGTGGGTTTCCATGGCCGAGCAGCTGAATCCAAGTCTTACATCACCAAGTGCATTGCAAAGCGTCAGATACAATGGTGTAAAGCACGCCACCACTGGACTCTAGAGCAGTGGAGACGTGTTCTCTGGAGTGATAAATCACACTTCTCTGTCTGGCAATCCGATGGACTGGTCTGGGTTTGGCGGTTGCCAGGAGACCGGTACTTGCCTGACTGCATTGTGCCAAGTGTAAAGTTTGGGATGAATTAGAGCAGAGACTGTAAGTGTCTTCCATGTCTTCTCGTCCAACATCACTGCCTGACCTCACAAATGCGCTTCTAGAAGAATGGTCAAAAATTCCCATAGACACACTCCTAAACCTTGTGGAAAGCCTACCCAGAAGAGTTGAAGCCGTTATAGCTGCAAAGAGCGGGCCAACTCCATATTAAACCCAACGGATTAAAAACTTTTGGCAATATAGTGTATACCTTGTGGGAGATAATTACACCAATTTAAAAGTAAAGTGTGATACGGTGACAGAATTGATGCAAGTTTTTGAAAAAAAAAAAAAAAACGCTTTTATAAAGGGCTTTTATAAGGGCTTTTATAAATAAAATAAAATAAATGAAACATTACCAAAAGAAAAGTAAAAAAAAAATGTTTTGATTACATGCTACATCATGGAAAAAGTACACTGACTAATTCAGACAAGAAATCATGATTTTCAGCTATATAAACACTTTTTACAGTTAATATTGTTAAGGCCTGTAAAATCTTGAGATCCATGACAATGAGTAACAAATTATTTAAATAATTAAAAAATATAACCATTTGAAAAAAAAATAATGACTCTGGACGCCAAATGTACCTGCAATTAAAGAATCAGCAGATACTTTCAGTGCACAACCATTCTAACCAGGTTTGGTGCAATAAGGTATAAAGCAATGAAAGTTATTGCTTTGAGTTTTCGTCCTAACCAGAAATATCCATGACAAGCAATTGCTTAATGCGCTAAAACCTTGGAAGTGATCAATTATTAAACCAACCAATCAACAAGACTGCCGCTAAGCAAAAACCATAGGGATCCATTCTTGATTCCTCCCTGCACAACCTGTTTTTCCCATAAAGACAGTGAAAGTCAACTCACCATTAGAAGGAGGTACAGGGCCTCACAGCAAACCGCTATAGGGGTCGAGTTGGAATCGTTCTCCTGTGGGCAGGAGCCCAAGTCCCATCTCCTTAAGATTTAAACCTCAGCGGCTCTGTATAAGAGGCAGAAAACAAAAGCAGCACATCAGAAGCATGATAACAAAAACAGTGGCCATCATTTTCCAGACCCTACCGTGAGCCGAACAAACTAGCATCTTGCCTGAGAGCCTATGTATAGCCCCACAATTCCCATCGGCACCCTCAGCGGCATGATGCTGGAGGCTCCTAGGGAGGGGGGTGTCTATGTGTAACCTTCATAGCGCTAAAAACATGGAACACTACACGTGCAATTGAATTAACGCATAACATGTGCATTTACACATGTCTGCACACATGGGAGCCCACTTTCTCTCTTGAGAAAAGAAGATAAAGAGTGGGGGGGGGGGGGGAAGAGGTGGAATATGAGTAGAACAGCTGCCAACTTCTTGACAAAAACACCACAAAGCCAACAAAGCATCAATTATCTGTTGGCATAGTTAGCAGTGTTTGCTAAAGCAAGAAACATACCTGTAGACCCTGTGAACAAATGTGCCTCAACCTTCAATTTAGCAAAACTCCAAAAACGTACCTATATTTACAATTCACTACATTTTCCAGCTGAACACCAACTTTTAATCCTTTTCACTCAAATTATGATTACGGAGCAGATTCTCGATTAACAAAGACTTTCACAGTTACTTGAACAATACGTAATGGCCACTAAAACACTTTTACCATAGCGCGTGATTAATAAACGAATACATTGAGGTTTGCATCACATAACCAGCTCCATATGTTTGGCTTTTCTGATGTAGTAAACTTGCTAGTTCACCTGGTAAAGCATTGCATTTGAGATGCGGAGCACTCTAGTCCGAGAAACACAAGTCTGTGAAACAAGTCACGATAAAAGAGCTCAAAGTCTTGCTGAAAACAAGTCTTGTTGCTTTTGTTAATACTATATAATGCTATATTAACCTTTTAACTCCTCTCACCATTTAATTTCCAAACTGCAATGATATGTACAACAACCATATAATATAATATAATACTGCCAGGATCACAGTCATCGTTTTTTGGATAAAGCTGAACAGACATTGGACATTTCACTATGAATGTATGCAATGTACATGAAGCAACATATAATTTTAAATATAATTTTGCAGAAATATCACAACAGCCACGTTTTTCCAGTGAGCATGGGTTAATTATTACTCATACTTAAGGTCAGATTCCCCTTTTCACTTGGGTCAGTAAGTAACAACCCGGCAACTACCCAAAAAACCCTAGCAATTACCCAGAACAGTGGTTTTGCTAGCAACACCCTAGCATCGCGTTGGCAACTTTGCACTAGCAAACACTACTTGCATATTCTTCAGAAAATGTATAAATGTAGCTGGTTTTTAAATATTATGAATAAGACTTCTTGATGTTTGAATGCTTATTATGCATAAATATAATAGAAATAAGTCTTTGTGGTTATGCTGCACCAGCCTGCTGCACTCGTGTTGAAAACTGAAGCCAAAGCGTTTCGATCGCCCCCAGGTGGTTGGTCCCAGCATAGCTCATAAACCCCGCCCCTCCGTGTATTCTAATGGAGGAGAGACAAACTAAACAATCAAATTATACTTCAAAAAAATACATTTCCCCAAAGATGGCTTCTGTCATTTTAGGCAGTTTTTATCACAATGATTTCATTTCAAGTGTTCGTTTTTTAAATAAGTTTGGTTTTAGTTAGTTATTTGATGCTAAAAAAACAGGGGGTGTGACGTCATGATTGACTGCAGAGATAGATGGCTTCTCTGATAGAGGCACTAACAGACTTTTTTTTATGGATTTTCGGGAGGAGATTGGAGCTTTAGCTTTAAATTTCTACATTTACATAACTCTTTATTTCTGCATCTGTGAGAGTGTGGGCGGTTCTACTTCTTGCTCTCTACTGCGCAGACTCCGGTCACAAGGTTACTACCGGCAGAGACTGTCCCAAAATATGCGCAAGATGTCAGTGCCATATTCAGACGTTGGCGGCTTCACTATTCTTCAGTGGAAGGTAGTGAAGATGCGTCGTCCATATTTTTTTACGGTCTATGGTCACAACCAGGACTTTGTTTCCCAAAAGCATCGTAAGCCTAAGTTGATCGTAGAACAATTGCCACCAATGGTCTCTACAATCAACTTAGGCTTACAATGCTTTTAGGAAACAGCCCTGCCTAGCAACAGCAACATTGACTGGACCAATGGCAGGTGGGGGAGTGTTCATGAATCCTGTTTGTAATTCCTTTGTGGTGACAGTAGTGTAGAAATTACCTCATACTCATACTCATACTCATACTCATACTCATACTCATACTCATACTCATACTCATACTCATACTCATACTCATACTCATACTCATACTCATACTCATACTCATACTCATACTCATACTCATACTCATACTCATAGTTTTATTTTATATTTTTACAAATGCATTTTCCAGACAGCTGTCGGAGGCTCTGGTGAGTAGAGGGCAAACAAACTTCTCGTCTTTCCGTGCTGATATGCGGCTCTGTTGTGTGTATTGTGTGGGTGATACCTGAACCCCTTACAGCATGGAGAAGGGACACGGATACTGCAAACCATAGCCAAAACATGAGGCCCGACAGATGAGACGCGCCTTACATTACCTGCAGACCATGTGTGTGGGTGACATCTGCCAATGTCAGCAGCACCTTCGATGAGATGATAAAGAACATTTTGCTTTTTCAAAATAAAGGGATCTGAAGTTGATATGACTGATAAGATCATTAAAAAAAAAAGTACATTTTAAAGTGGGTGTGAAATTGGAGTGGGTAAACTAAACGTTTAGTATGGCCAGATGCTGTCTGAACATATTATAAAGTGAGACAAAACAAAGAATGCGTCATGTTTTATTTAGTAATGACAATGTTTTGTTTTGTGTCCTCATTGTCATTATGTAGCAGCTAAAAATTCATGTTTGAGGAATGACTATGTACTTTATGTTGAAGAACAAAATGTCAAAGTCTCAATTTAAGTAATGAGCCCTTAATTTACTCAGAACCACCATTCTAAAAACCCATAGGGAATGCACAGTGAATTAGCCTTCTGGGTTGGCCTACAAATTAACATCATGACTGAACTCAGCTCTTTTCTGTTGGGTTACATTAGTGGTTCAGAAACCTTTTATTACCTCTTATTTTTTTAAATGTGTAATGTTTTTATCTATAGTTTTAAATTGCTCTGTAAATAATTTTGCATTTCATTTAATTTTAGAAAACACTTTTTTCTTATAGAGTGTAACAGTGCCGGCCCACTTTTTCAGCGGCCTTGGTTACGCAAGTATTTTTCCCACAGGATTTTTTAAAAATTCTATTTTATGTTTATTGCAAAATATACACAGTTCTTCATGGGAGTGAGCAGACTAAAGAGTTCTTTTGGTGCGATTTCTTTCCAGAATCATGGGTAATGTTAGCCTGGTCCTACCAGACTCTCGTACATTTCATTTGTACAGAGAGTCTGGCCACTCTCCATTGACAAGCGTTAACTTCCTTGAAGGCGGGGTACTCTGTTGAAGTTTAAAACTATTGGATATGCTCAAAGCCACTCTGGATCTACCATAACCAATCGCTAACGTTTGGTCATGACGCATGTCATCTCAAACTAGCGCATGACATCAACGTCATCGTTCTCAACCACTCCCTCGGTTCACTGATTGGACCGGTTAAAATTTGACCGGAGAAAAACAGAATATACTGCAATCCCACGGAGTATTGAAGGAAAATTAAAATTGAGCAGAAGTACGTAGGAGGGCGGAGCCAGGCTAGGGTAATGTAGTTTTCACCAAGAATTCTGCTGATAATGGGTCATGAATTGAGAAATCTAATTTTCCTTGACCTTTTGACATATAAGAAGCCATTGTACTATAAAAATATCCTGCAAGTTTCAAAACTCAAAACCTCCTTGTTAGTCTAAAACAGCTTTTATTGAAACCAAGCTGCCAAAATGACTTGTTTCAGATTTTGTCTCAGTCATAGTGTGACAAGAGATCATCTCCGCAGAAGATCAACGTCTACTTCTACATCATTGCCTCTTTATCCCCACCCAACGATTTACGCATATAGTAGGAAGATGCAAACACAGGATTCCTTGACAAAAAAACAAATGAATAGAGATGCCTTTGACGATTACAAGATGTTTTGCAGTGCCAAGTTGTCTTTAGTCTTTGAGTTGTAACACAGACTTTGCACTGCCTTCCTTATGATCCATTAAGAAAAGTTCCAGATCACGTCAGTAAGACACTGCTCATTTGTTCGCTTCATTTCCCTGTGGATTCGTTTTTAAACAAGACACCATTCAATCAATGCAGTCTTTTCAGAGAGACTGAAAACAAAAGATAATGCAGTGACGACTATATTGGATCCGACAGTAATTTTGCAACACACAAGTGTGAGAAACAATCGTGCGTCATAAATTAACAACCTCAGAGCTCACTAAAGGTCTGTCTTTAAAGGCTTACAAGTTATCTTTAAAAATCTGTTTCTCTGTGGAGAAAATGAATGGTATTTTAACTTCCGTAAAAAGACTGTTATGCTCAATATGTAGCTCAACCGCAACAAAAACAATATGAATGTACAATTATGTGCAATTCTAATAAAGCACATTAAAGCTGCTGTCTGTAACTTTGTGTTCAAGATTTACAAAAATTATATAATGAGAATGTACAACATGAATCCATTTTCCAAACCGTGTTTTTGTCTTACCCTGAATCATTATGGTACACTTATAATAAGTGTTTATATTGGGACTATTTCAGGCCAGACTGTAGGATCCGCTGCGGAGGAGCACAGTCCCTGCGTGACTCGCCATAGACATAAACAGAGCGAAGTAGCCCCGGCTGCAATGTTCTTCAGCAAAACGTATGCAGTTCTGTTTATTAACCGCTAGAGCTCAAAAAGTTATGGACTGCAGCTTTAAAACTGCACTTGAAAGAGCTAGAGCGACCCATATACTCTCACCCACAGGAATTTTCCATATAAGCATATGCATGCACTTGTAAACATGAAAATAAATGGCATGATTTGCGTAGAACATGTATTCACAACCACACAAATAAACACACATCAACCAGTTCCGTGATATTCTGAGCAACATGTAGCAGAATGTAATTGGCAAGGTGGGAAAGAGGTAATGTGTGAACGTTTGGAGAAAGGAATAAGAAGCAGTTAAAATGTGGGTCATTGTACAACACCAGTAGATTCATAAAATTCTGAGGTCTGGACTAGCTCTGACACACCAAGCATGTGCATTAAATAAGATTATATTAAATAAAGTAAAACAATTAAACAAGATTATGTGTTATACAAAATAAAATGCATAAATAAGTAAATAAACAAAAATAAAACTAATAATAAAAATATAAAATATCAGATTTTATCTTAATTATATTTTTTATATATTTTATCTTTATTTTCATAGCTGTGCCAGAGCTAAAGCAAAACCGCAAGCCCCTATCAGGCAGCAGGTTAGTGAATAATCCACACATTTTTCAGACAAAACCTAACAAAACACCCACCTGGGGTGTTGTCAAATTTCCCAGTTGATCTGAGCATCTACATCTCTCCTCTGCATTTCATGCAGCAAGATAGATAGATAGAGAGAGATAACAAAAGGTGCTCAACAAAACCATCTTCTGTGAGCCTCAGCAGCACTGATCTGATTATAAAAATATTTTGATGTTTTTTTTCTTCTTTTACGGAGCATATATACATACATCTCATGAGAATATGAGGAGCTCCATGGTAACAAGACAGACACACAATAAGCAGGCAAATGAGAACATATGCACTATTAATCAAAGGATGCCATGATGCCAGTTATGCTTTAGATTATCAGTCATTCTTTTTTCACTCGCCTCACAAAAAAAAGAAAAAGCACACTTCATTTCCTTCTTTTTTCTGTGCCTGAACAAGATAGGAGAACTTGCAGATTGCAAGCCAGCTTGATCTAACGTTCTTCTACTGACACTCAAATAATCTAATCCAAGTCTGATTGCTATAGCCGTGATCAGCATCAGGGCTTGAGTGACATTTAAGTTAGCCTGTCATCAGATACCATCAAAGGCAGTGCTGTAGTTATCCATGTAGGGGATACAATCAAGGCTTCAGACAGCAGGTATCTAACATCTCTCATTTCAGCAGCACTACTAAAACAACATCTGGTATGCTGCCGCCCCGTATCTGACTGTCCCTCTAGTCAAACGGCCAGGAGTGGGTGGACGAAAGGATAGGGAGATTGTTCACTTTGTCTAAGGGCAGCCCTTGACTCCTACACAGGCGACGTAATGGACCTCAGTACGTAGGCAGAAAGAATGAGAAATCTGTCACATGTAAATTCACTCAGAGAGATGTTAGGAACAAAACTGCCATTATGTGAAGAGTCAACGCATAGTCTGAGTTAACTAGATTTGGGCGGTGAGAACAACAGATATTTCGGTGACACATGAAGTGGAACGAAAACACCATAAGGGAGAAAGAGAGTTTAAAGTTTAGTTTAATTAAGGGTGTTTTCACACCTATAGATTGTTTGCTTTGTTCCGAAACAGGGACTTAATTTGTTACAATACGGCCTATTCTTCATGGTAGTGGTTCGCTTTCACAAGGCAACATGTCAAAGCGTGCCAAAATGTGTTCACGTAAGTCACATGCGAGTACAACTATATTCTAATTGCTCATTGGTCCGCAGCATCATCCATCAACATGATTGACAAGTTCGCTCCAAGAGCTTATTGTGGCTTTATTTGTAACGACAAATAAAGTTTTTTTTTATTTTTTATTTTTTTTTATATTTAAATTTTTATATTTTTTTTTTTATCTTATTTCCTATTTTTATCTTTTACTTGATTTATTTATAATTCTACTTATGTTAATACTTTTTATTCTAATTTTATTCTATTTCTATTTTAATTTCTTGTAACTGTTATTTGCACTGTCCATGGAGCGGACCTGTTTACATTTCACTGCCAGTTGTATATTGTGTATATAACTGTGTATGTGACAAATAAAACTCTTGAATCTTGAATCTTGAAACAAACACTGTACGATGGCAGCCGTCATTCCTGCGGTTACATTATATACTAAATTCCTATTAAAACTGGAGCAAATTCAAACACACTCTCTCTGGATCTAGCGCTGTCTAGTCAAGACACACACAAACACTGTCAAACCTTCATCAGGACAGCATTCTCGCAAAGAGAAGCGCGATTACACAACATTTTAAGCTGAAGAGGGATTCTTTTGGTTTTCAACTGTGATAATAAATGTGCTCACTCACAGAATCAGACACTATTGCTATTCTAGCACTTTTCCCGTTAAGAAATATAATACCACTTGGTTCGTTGGTCAGTTGGGTCGGATTGCTTTCACACCTCAAGCGAACCGCTCTAGAGTTTGTTTGCAATTGGGCCGAGACCACCTCAGTCTCGGAGCGATTGTTTTGGTGCGTTTCCGAGCACGATTGCAGTGTTCACATGTCTAAACGAACCGACCCAACGGGAGAAACCGCACCAGGTTCCGAAACAATTGCTCCGGTGTGAAAGCACCCTAAAATGTAGTCTTGTTGGATATTCATTTTTATTAATAATAATATAATTGGTGTGAATAATATAATACAATTAGTGGCACTTTAGAAATAAAATAAGGAAACACACATTTTAAATATAATAGAAAAATTTATAACATTATGGATGGCTAAAGGCATCTACAACAGGCTCTTAATGAGTCTGACCCTACCCACAATCCAAATACACCCAGACAAGCCATATACATAACTTTCCAAGCACATGATAGCAGGCAAACACACTGCGAGTCAAAACACCATGACTCACAATAGCGGTCTTCTCAAGCAAAGTTCTTCCATCTAAGGCATATCAAATAGAGAGGAATATAGTCTGGGTTATATTACTTGGCTGCCTAATATAACACTCTATTATCAGATTCAGAAATGCTTTTAATGTGATGGCAGATAGATAATGAGATCCTCTGACAGAAGGCGGTGTTAACAATTCCCTTACCTTCAAAGTCCTGACGTTTTTTTGGTTTGACTGCTCCCACTCACACTGCAGGCTTTGTCCAAAGTCCCAGTTGAAGTGGGGCAAAAAATGAGGTGTAATGGAATGCAACAATGAGGATAATAAGGGCCAGCAAGCCACCAGTCTCAAAGGCGGCCTTATGTCCAGCCATGAATAGGTCCCATCCAAGGCGCCAATTCAGGCTCTGACTAAACAGAGAGGAGGACACGTGTCCCGCCACTTGCTACGGCCAATTCACGAGCCAGCTGATAATGAGAGCGTGTCATGCCTGCTCTTCTTTTCTTTTCAAGTCTTGTGGTTTAAATTAAAATATGGCCTTGTCTCATTACTCAAGGCATTCATTGTATGAAAGAGGTTTTTTTTCTTCAAAAGGACTTAAAAACCCTTGAGAACTCTTACATTGGGCTGGCTTTAAAATGCACAGCATTATCAGAAGTATAAAAAAATGTTGTTGCTTTCGATTTTTTTAGATTTTGAGGAACCCAAAAGACAGGATGCAGTTCTACGAAAAGCTCTGCAATGTGTTGAGCTAGTTTTAGCAGCATAGGGATAGGGGTACTTGAGGATGGATGACCCTAATTCCACTGGGACATGCAGGTTTGGAGGAGAACGGGGGGGCCCTGTCATTCCTAGATGAGGCGGATAACTCAAGTCTAGACAAACACTTGGGCCCAGGGCTCAGGATCCAGCAAGAGGATCGGGAGGGGGGGGGCTGCGGCTGGCATCCTGGAAAACCATCTGCCTCAGATCTGATAAATCTTGATTACAGCATGTTGGGAAGTAGGGGAGGAAAGGATGGAAAAATGCATCACCAGTCTATCTAGGCCGAGGGTGCATTGTACATGCTCAAACAGCTGCCTTGAATTTCAGACAAGGTGATGGACACCAAAAATCACAAAAAGGGGAAACAAATTGTCAAAATCATTCTTAAAAGAGGCAATATTATGCTATTGTATTATTATTATTATTTTAGGCTTACACGAATAGGTTTTCATGCTTAAAATGTTCAGAACACAAATTATGTTTCTCAAATTGTATATTATTGCAGCACCTCTCTTCCTAGTCTGTCAGTAATGCTCTGTTTATTCTCTATGAAGCCCCTCCTTCCTAAAAAAGGGCAATGTGATCCGATTAGTCAGCTGGACCAGTGTGCTGGGATTGGTCAACCAGGCCTCGCCCTTTTTGTGCATATGCCTTGGGCGGGAATTATTTAAACGAGGAATGTTGTGATGTGTATGTTCCCAGAAGAAAAATCTGGGCTACAATCGAGGGAGTTTCAGGGAGTTCAGAAACGGTGCTTACTGATATAGAGAACTTCCTTTGAAGTGTCTTTGTGCTTTGTAACTTTTCAGGCCTTTTCCAACCAGCAACATTACACAATACACAGTAAAGAAAGTTAACCCTTAAATGCATAAATGTTTTACCAATCATTATTACATATTCGGGTCCTTAGCAACCCGCATCTATATCTAACACAGAAGATGGATCTCTACCTGTCGCAATAACATAAAACTCTCCTGAGTAACAATTACAGAAGAATAAAATAAAGCATATTTTGTTACCTTTTGGAGCATGTAAGGGCTCAGTTTGAGCATATGTTTTACCATACCATCATCACTGTCCTCGTCAGAGCCAATTTCCCAGTACATTTAGCATCTGGCTCATATTCGCCATCTTAAACATATTCACAAAACTATCATTTTAAACATATTCAAAATCAATATTTTGATCGCTGACAGCTTCTTCACCAGATCCACCATCAAGTTTTGTAGGGTTAGAAAAGCAGTATTACAGGTGTCCTTTAAAGTTATAAATTCATATTTATAATAAAAATGCCAGTTTTTGTAAAACTATAGTCTGTGAAATCGTATATAAAATATTGTTCCATCTACCTGTATGAATCTTTTACATTTTGTCTGATTCCACTGCAAGAATGCGAAAACAGACCTCACCAATACATGACAAAATACACCAAACATACTGTCAATCAAGGTTGATACAAAGGTCATAAAAATAGACCATCAGCCAGATATTAAGATGAAAAACATATTGAGTCCACATATCTATCAGGTTCGAATCACTGAACTAAGCATTCTGTAGTTTGTCATGTAGAATACTCAATTACAGAACCTGTAATTTCCTCACAAGGTCAATGTAATCTTATTCCCAACAACAAAACGGCAGTGACAAATTCACTGGCCACTGTGCCCAGAGCTAAACACATTTATCACAACAAAAACAACATTACATTTGCTGCCCAGTAGGCCACTATGAGCATCCACAATCACACACACGTTGCCAGCTACATCATGGCATCATATCCCACTTCTGAAAACAAAACATCTCCATCTTCTTTGTCCTTTAGGCTTGTGGGTTTACTGACTTTAACACCCCAGGCAAGAAGGGTAAGAGGGGGTCACTCCACTCCTATGACATGCCCTTTGCTCTCAAAAACAGCAAAAAACGAGACTGAACGAAAAGAGCTAAAATAGCTGTAAAAAAAACTAAAATAAAACTACAAACATTACAGATGAAATAAATATTTTTTTGTTTCAATTCAGAGGACTGGTACTTGGAATAGAACTGGAAATGTACAATTAACATTTTTATTCAATTATTTAATCCAAACCGATTAGCCTGTTAACTGCAAGTTCATCCTAAAGAAAGAGAAAAAAAAGTAGACGAGCATTTACATCTGAATTATTACCACATTAAAAGGACAGTTAAAAGTTGAAATGGGGAATCATTATCGATCAGTATTCTGTTAAATGCATTAGCAAACTTGACATAGAAGGAATCAAAACAAGATTGAATCAAAGCAAATCCACCCTCACGAACCAGTCACCCTTTCAGGGTTAAGGGGGACTCAAAAGGACACCCGCCAGGTCACAACACCCTGAGACATTTAATCCAGATCTTTCAGATCATTAATTCGGTAGGACAAACAGAATTGTGCTTTACATCCATCTGTGCCATCACAAGCTTTAACTTGACATCTTATGAACCATTAATAAACCACACTAAAACCCCAGCCAACAAAACATTGCATTCGTCCCATTAACACATTTGAGAGGAGCTGTCATTATACTGCCGAAGAGCTGTGGAGTTCTGACTATTACACATAAAACATGGTGCCTAATTTGGCAGCTGAACAAGGTGCAAGACAGGTGGAATGGAAAAAAGGTATTTTACTGTAAACAACAAATTACCAAAGACCCAACTGGTGTACAGGTAATTGCAACTAAGTTTACAGCTGTATTACAGAGGAAAAAGCCATTGATGTTATATAGCACTGCTTCAGGACTGTTTTTTTGCTTCAGAATTGGCTTTTAACAAATACTTCATAAAAGGTGAAGAGTGCTTGAAGAAAAAGAGGACAACAAGGAAGGCTGTGCTCAGACTGCAGGACAAAGTGGCCCAAATATAAAAAAAAAAATTATCATATGCGACTTGGACCTGTTTTTTTGTTTGTTTGTTTTTTCATAACCGTGTGAACAGCACGAACCACATAAGTTAGTCAGTTGAGGGACTGAGTTGTTATACTCATAAGTATTATGGTGAAAGCTATACAAGCAAAACTTGAGGGAAAAACTTTTTGCGTCCTCCTTATTGCATATGCACAAATCCACTGGCTTCCGTGGCACATGTCCAGACCGGCAAAAGGTCTTTCATTGGCCAAGGACCTCCCCAGAGGCCATCTGACTGACATGTAAAGCAACCAATCACAGTTTGTTTTGTTCCGCGTCATGATTAGGAGAGTGAAAATGTAATGTTGATGTCCCTACAATAACAGACTGGTGTGTAACACTATTGGGTGTATAGAGTCTTTGACATGACGGCATTCTTCTTCCATTCACCCCGACTGAGCCTGGTTTCTCCCAAGGTTTATTTTTCTCCATTAGGTCACCTGATGGGTTTTGGTTTCCTTGCCACTGTTGCCTCTGGCTTGGTTTGCTCAGTTGGGGACAAAATTTTTCTAAATCTTTCAACTAAATATCCAAATAAATCTAATTATTAAACTAAATTAACCATATAAACTAAATTACTGATCTAATTACTGATCTAAAGCCCACACTGTCAGTGTACGGTAATTGAAATGAACTGATGACATCACCGTTTTCTCCAGAATGGCTATACGGCTGAATAAAATTCTGTTGCATTATTTTCCTGTTTAACACTGTAAAGCTGCTTTGAAACAATCTGCATTGTTAAAAGCACTATATAAATAAAGTTGACTTGACTTAAGGGGTTTGGCGTCGCTGCATCTTTGTTTCCAGGCGGACTGTTAAAGAACGCGACACACGCGTCTCTAGGAAATACCACAGAATTCAACCAGCCAGATGACGACTTCGAAACTCCAGAAGTGTTTCAAGTTGTGTGTGCCTTATGCATCAGATGTTTATCCAACGGTCCGTGAGCGTGACATATGAGGCTGAGACTAATAACTTTATAAATGAACGCGTAAATGCTGACTTCAGTGACCTCCATGTTTACTTCTGTATAATTCCATGCTGCGCGTCATCTTTGTTATTGTTCTTTTTCGCAAGCGAGTCAGATCAGGATCACAATCTGATCACACACTTAAATTTAATAATAGCCACATTAAAAAAAAAATCTGAATTGAGCAAGGCTTGCAGTGTGAACGTAGCCATGTTTCCTTCAAGAAACAAAAGACACTGAAAGAGTGGCCTTTGGAAAAGAGCCCTCTTGTAAACTCCTCCTCCTAAATGCTGTCTCTTTACATCAATTTCTCATTAATGCATCAACCAGGCGGAAAATTGCAATTTCACACCCAGCTCGGAATGACAATGTAGGTCAGCCTTGAAGCTGTTGTATGTGTAATGGGAAGGTCAAAGGTCACACTGAGATGGAAGTCAGGAGGACATCGTGATCTTGATCCAATTGAAGGGTAATCGTACAAAGCTAGACTTAACTAAACAGCATTAACTAAGTCTGTTTCACCATACAGCTCACCTACTTGAAATGAAAGAAACCATTTGAACAATACTTCTAGTAGAAGATCTATTAAAACAACCTAACCCTAACCATAATTTAATTCAAAATAAATTTTTCCACAACATTCAGGACATGGTTCCACTCTAGAAAAGGACAGTCAATAAATATCATGTCATGACGCGTTGAGGAGGCAGGAACTTCACCTCAACCGCAAGGATCATAAACAGCGATGACACATTTAGGTAATACGAAGCCGCTAATCCATCACTAATTTCATAACAACTCAGTCACCTAGTGCTCTTGGCGAGGAACATGGTGATATTCTGTCTCTCTTCCCTTTACCGAACATGAACAGGCTCTATTGTCACAGGTTAGTTCCCAAATCTTCTCTGAAACTAGATACTTCATCCTCCTCCAGGTATGTGTAGAAGTGAAAAGCTTATTTGCCATCACATACTGTCTGTTTGACCCATTGGAACAAGCTAAATACACATTAATCAATCACATAAATAAGAAACCAAGGAAAGTTAAGACTTCAGGCTACTAGTTATTAAGGTATGCATAATATCAACATTGTCTGTTGATATTTGAGCTTATGTCAGTGAGTCATACGAATCCAACCATTTCATAGTATGGAGACATAGGAACATATAACGCAACTACATGGAACAAACAGACAGACTGCAACACATCTTCTGATTCAGGAAGTGACTAAATAACTTAATGTATTGTAATGAAATTCATATAGGAAAAAACAGGACTTTTGCAACCAATCTAGATGGGAAATGAGTCATTTGAAAAGACCTGAATAACCTGAAGATGACACACCCAAAGTCCTGTGAGGAGTTCACTGCTCCAAGTTTATGCTCATTTTTACATTATAAACACAAGCCAGGTTTTTACCAACTCATTTTGTATGTGATGAAAATGCCCTTTAACTCATTTTGCTTGGCATTTAACTTGTAACATGATTTTTGACAAAATAAATACAAATTAATTTAAATGTAGGCCTATTAAAAGGTGCACTGTGTAATATTAAGGAGGATCTATTGACAGAAATGTAATATAATATACATAACTATGTTTTCAGTGG
Organism: Gobio gobio; assembly: GCF_949357685.1. Classification (NCBI taxonomy): domain Eukaryota; kingdom Metazoa; phylum Chordata; class Actinopteri; order Cypriniformes; family Gobionidae; genus Gobio; species Gobio gobio. The sequence continues at coordinate 43,547,995 of NC_137097.1, forward strand.
TGTATAAAGACCTTACATAATGAAGTTATGTTTTTATACTCTTAGAATGAGCCATTTCTATCTACATACACCAGGGGTCCCTTAAAGTGAAGTCCCCATTTTGCGGCATCATGTTTCAACAGTAGCTCTAAACGGACAAACTTCTCTACAGACCGCTAGTCACTCTTTGTCCTGTGTCAGCCACCGTAGCTTCTCTATGTGCTTCGAAAGGAAGGGATGAGCAGTGGGAGGTTGCAATTCGCAACCTCACCACTAGATGCCGCTAAAATTTACACACTGAACCTTTAAATTAGAATTATCATTATGGGTTTTCATTTTGTTTTTCATCTTTTATGTTTTTTTGACAACATTGTCTACATGTTATTTTCCTTTAAATAAAACTAATGCCTTGATTCATTAACTTGCAACCAGATTTGTCCCACAGATGATCTCGGGGAGGAATCCCTCTGAGAATCAGGCTGCATGAATGCTCTCCTGAGATGTCTTCATTTGTGGTGAGGTGCGCAACAGAGACATCTCTTTACAACTCAATTAAGGACTCATTAGCATGTCCATTAGAAGCCATCACTCCTTCAGGCCGCTGACTTTGGAGGACATTTAATCCTGAAATTTAAAACTGCATAAAACTGTAAAAAGGTAAAAGGTTTCCGATTAGCACAGCAGCTCCCATAAAGTCTGCCTTTTGTTAAATATAGGACAAGCTAATGGGCGCATAATCACACAGTGAGTCAGATGTTATTTCATTTAGTGATTCAGTGAAAGAGTCAATAGAATGATTCAATCCGATAACTTTGTGAGTTTTTGAGTCTTTTTGTCCATTTCATTAACAGAACCATAGTTGTAACTCGAGTTGATCACTTGTGGATTAAACTACTACTGTTTTCAATAGGAGCGCGTTTTTTTTTTTTAAATGGTAGCAGCGTGATAAACTGCTGCGCATCTATTTCACGCTTAGCCTGCAGCGCTCGCCGTTATTTATTGTTCAATGTTAGGTAAAACGCAGCGCTCATCACGGTCACTTTTTACCTAGCTGTCCAATCACAGTGGAGGAGGGGCGGGACAAATGTCACACCGACCAACCGCCTCATCCTACTTGTACAACAAGCATAATAACAGGAGAAACTAATTTAAAACAAGAGCCAGAGCAAACACTTTACTTTTCTATCCACATTTTTATATTCAGAAACTATCTGGGAAATCAGATACTACGAAACACTTCTGTGGATATTCCATATATAGCATTAATTTAGTGTCTCAATTGGAAAAAAATAGCGGCACCACCAAAGCGCCCACAGAAAGCCGTTTTTAGAAGAGCGCTGGCATTTTCAGCTGGCTAAAAACACTTTGGAGGACACAGCTTTATTTTCAATTCGGACTGCCACAAGAACTAACAACTATACCATAATTCCAATAAAATTTGAATTTAATTCATTTTGACATGGTGCTGAAGATCCAGCAACTATATAGCATTTGAAAGTAAGAACAAGACTCAAAACTGACACTAATAATGATTGATCAATTATCGGTCTACATCTACAAACTTCAATATTTGAAAATGTTTTATGGGTAAAATTATAATAAAAGATATCTGTTTCTGAACAGCACCGATCACGTCACATCAAGACAATTAGGTCTTGATGTTTAATTTTTCACATTAGGTGAAATCAGTCCCATTACACATAGCTGTATACTAACATCAAATCTGACAAGTCATGATTTTCAGTGCATTTAGTGTGGGTAGAAAAGTTAGCTAAAGTTACACACCTGGCTACTACACAATGTTAGGCTGGAGTTACTGCGCACACCTACATCATTGGTATTAGTAATGTTTTAATGTTCTCAGTATGACAAATCTCCAGCCCTGTATTCGCCGTCACTCCTGGGGGTGGAAGAATCTCAGCAGGAACACAAAAGAAAGAGCCGGAGTTCACTCAAACCCCTTTTCTTATCTCTCACCCACCCTCAGTGCCTTTTGGTCTCCCTTCCTCGCTCCTTCTCTAGCCCACACTGGGCAGTGGATGCTGAGCCAAGGGGGTGGAGAGTATTTTTAGCAAGCACAGTGTGCTGAAACAGTGGAGAGCGTTGTGCCCTCACAAGGACAAATCTTACCAACCGGGAGAGAAAGTGAGAGAGAGAAAAAAAAAAAAAGACATTTTCTTCCCTTCCCTACAGAAATAAAGGGTTTTAAGGAAAAGAGAAGCTGTCACATCTCAGAAACATCAGCCATCAGATCAAACACCTCTCTCTCTCTTTTCACTCGATTCATGACACTATTTCTCTGAGTTTCTGCAGAGGAGGATGTCAGCCCATAGTTATTTAACATTCAGTTGAAAGCGGTCTTCAAGCTGCTGGAAAGAGGATTCTAGGCAGCCAAAGACCTTTAAGAGCACAATGTTGAAACCTCTACAGTATAGAAATGTCACAGTGTCATAAAACCACTACTATATATATATATATATATTGCATTCTTGCTGAAAAATATTCAGTTTATATATATATATATATATATATATAAACTGAATATTTTTCAGCAAGAATGCATTAAATTGATCAAAAGTAATTGCATTTATAATGCAGCACAACTGTTTTCAACATTGATAAGAAGAAGAAATGTTTGAGCATCAAATCATTATATTAGAATGTGATGTGGCGCTGAAGACCAGAGTAAATTACTTTTTATAGTATATTAACATGGAAAACTTACATTTTTAATTGTAATATTTTTTAAATATTACTGTATTTGGTGTATTTTTAAATCAAAGACATACAGCCTTTGGTGACCAAAAGAGACGCATTTCAAAAAAACGAATCCAAACTTTTGAACTGTAGTAATATAATATAATTCATATAATATAATCCCTTAATCATATCCTATCGGACATGACAGAAAAATAATAACTTTGGCACTGATTCTATAAAAATTGGCACATATGAATCATGCGTTCATGAATGGGATATTATGGCTTAAGCAAAAGAAAAATGCTGACAAACAGTGAATTCGACTTTAGATATTCTCAAAAACATTACATTTTTAATGCCACCATTTTAGTCTCAGTCTGGTGCCCTATAAAAGCGTTGTGTGAAGATTTCCTCTTTCATCTCCTCATGCCGTTATTTGTATACCGAAAAGCATTAGTCACTTCAAAAGGACCCAGAAATGACAGTGCCATGGAGGACGAGGAAACGGTCATTGACTTCTTTTGACCGCTCCATGGTGGCGTATGGCTCCTAGGGACACAATTTCCACTTCAAAACCGGCGCTCTAGAGCTGAAATGGGGTTCGCTATCATGCTCCGCTTTGCTGTGATTCCCTAGTGGTATTAGATGTTAAACGTTCCCCCCATGGCAGAGGGAGGAATTCCACTGCTGGAGTCTGAAGTGGGGGGAGGACGCTGGTGATTTGAGCCACTCCAGATGTTATCAGCCTCCAGGGCTAATGCTAGCAAGCCTGCATAAGGATCTCCAGGTTTGGCAAGTAGTTTAAAAATGGTCACACACACACACCAACACAAACACACACACACACACACACACAACTCTATGCGTCACAGTTGAGCTTTATCAGAACAATGTGTCTGAGCGCCTGAAGGTGGCTGTTTACAACAGTGCCTCTCTCTCTGTGTGTGTTTGGCTTCTGCCCTTCTTTCCCTTCACTTTTTAGCTTCCTTTCCTTTCTATTTGTTCTTCTCTCACTCTAATGCTACAGTACACACTTGATTACATCAGATTGGGATTTTGTGCGTTCATAATCGGTAACACTTTAAAATAAGGTATATTAGTTAACATGAACTAATAATGAACTGCACTTATAAAGGCATTTATTTATCTTTGTTAATGTTAATTTCAACATTTACTAATACTGTAACAAATGTACTGCTCGTGGTTAGTTCATGTTAGTTAATACATTAACTAATGTTAACTAATGAAACCTTATTGTAAAGTGTTACCTCATAATCTGTAATAAAGATAGTTGTTAGGGCTGCATGATTAATTTAAATAAAATCGAAATGTGATAAGGCTTAAAATCACAAAGGCTGTGATTTAATTCAATAAATGTGTGCACTGCATGTTTCAGGATTTAGCATGGCATTGTGTTCTTTTACATTTGAGTAGGTCATGTTCCCTTGTCAGACTGCCTCAGTTCATAGTAAAAGCTGCTCATCTCTGCATTAGCTCTCAGTTTGGGTCACTTATGACGTGCACTTGGCAAAACACAACATAACTTACATACTGTGCCTTTAAATGTTAACTTTGTCGCTGGAGGTTGCTTCTTAAAAACAATAACAACGGCGTAGCTTGATGACGGCGTAAATGAGCATGGGATCATGGGAGTTGTCATCTTCACTTCCACAGCCGATGGAGAGCAATCGGATGGGACTCAAACAAAAATCATGTTCATGGATGAGCTAATGTATTAAAGTTTTATTAACGTTACTGTGCTATGAAGCCAAGCGGGGCCGAGAGCCTGGGACATTTTACGTTGCTGCTTTATTATGCTTTTTTGCCGCAGTCGGCCAGTGCTGCTCCTTTCGTTTTATTGTTTACTTGTATTTTATGAATAAAGTTACATTTAATGTCTGCCACCTGCTTCCATGAACTTGAATGTTGTTACAGTTACGTTTAAATTAACATTGTTTTGCTTTATTTCATCCTAATGAAATAGCCGAAAAGTGCTGAATTACTACTCATATAGGTCTGTTTTACTTGGTCAAAACAGTCATACTAAAAATATATTTGAGTGTGTTGAAAGTTATTGACAAAATAGCATCTCTGAGACATGGTACAAATATGTTACTTGCAGTAAATCAAGAAAACGAGATTCAAACAATTCGACTAACTGTATTGAGCTATGTAACAACGATTTGTTTTCTGATAAAAGTATCCAAACAGTTGCTCACCTTTCGTAAATCAAGGGTAACACGGATATGAGTAGTAGTAGTAGTGGGGACTGCATCCCCAAATCATGCAGTCCTAAGCAAAGTATATAATAAACTACTACTTGACAATCTATGAGTCACCGATCCACAGTCAAAATGCGTAATTCATAAAATACGTAAAAATCACCAACTTAAAGTGCAGGCAGTGCATCTCACAAACGAACAGGATAAGTGTTGCTCTGTATTGTGAAAATTATACGGTTTCACTGAAAAACGAATTGCCATCTTCCTCTCACATTTTTCCTGGGCTAAGAAACACATTGTAACATGTGAATCCATTCATGCCACCTGTCCCCGCTGTTAAACTGATGTGACTACCTTGCGGGAGCCTTGTCACCGTCAGGAACAGCTAAACGGATAGAGGAGTAGAAAAGAACAAAGAGGATGAAGATAAAGAAGTGTGGGGCATAGAAAAAAAAAACACTTGTTTAAAACAGAATCCAGTACTGGTCCAGTTACAGTTCGCTTTAAATCCAGTTTTCCACAGACTTCTTCTGGCAGACCCCGGTTTGAAAACTACTGGCATAGATGATTAACATGCACCTTCATTTGTCTTCATAAAATCTTCCCACGCGTTCCTGATCCGTTTAATATCATATGATATTAAATTATTTAATGACACATTACGGAAGTAAAATGGGAACCAAATGTCATTTCATGTCTATCTGTTTAATGTTGACATGTGCGCAAAATGTTTAATAATGTATCTACATAAAACAACAGCTTGATTCAAACTCAAGTTCTATGCAACAACTGAAACGGTGCCCAAACATTACAGAGAAACTAGATCATGTGAAACACAGAGACGATAACGCAAGCAATAGGAATCCAGAGAAAAGGCATTTATGATGTGCCAGCGAGTGAGCTATAGCTCTGGAACAAATATTCTGTAAAACTTTCTTGAAAACAACAAGGGGGAATGTAACAAGCAAGACCTCTTGTCTGATAAAGACTTTTAAGACTAAACATTCTATTAGCCGTTTCTAGCTAACCCAAGTGTGACAATGGCAAACGTCTAACTGATGATGCCTAACAATGAGGTTCCTTAAAGGGTTAGTTCACCCAAAAATGAAAATTATGTCATTAATTACTTACCCTCATGTCGTTCGACACCCGTCAGACCTCCGTTCATCTTCGGAACACAAATGAAGATATTTTAGTTGAAATCTGATGGCTCTGAAAGTCCTCCATTGGCACAATGCACGGTTCACTCTCAAGACCCTTAAAAGGTACTAAAGACGTCGTTACAAAGTCCATCTCACTAAAGTGGTTCTAAAATAACTTTATGAATCGGCGACAATAGTTTTTGTGCGCAAAAAAACCCTAAATAACGACTTACATAGTGATGATGATTTCAAAACAAAGCATCATGAAGCTTCGAAGCGTTATGAATCACTGAGCTGAATGATGATTCGGATTGCGTGTCAAAACTGCTGAAATTTGGCGATTCAAACCGCTGAATCGACTCAGTGATTCATAACGCTTCGAAGCTTCATGATGCTTTGTTTTGAAATCGTCATCACTATGTAATGTTGACAAATAGCCTAGCTCTTATCCGTTACTCTCTGAAAGAACCCACCCTTCCGAGTGGTTTGTGTACGTCCACATCTTTCTCCACATCTAGCTTTACATAATTTTCTTCAGGGAAGAACATTGCAGTGATAAGCCTACCTACCCACAACTTCATCCTAAACTTTCCTGAAAAAGCTCCAACAACTGGTCATTTAGTACAGTCCTAATATGGAAGAAAGAGAAGTACCAACTCACTTTACAACCATATTGGTGACACGTTTGAAAGACATGTGTGAAGATGTGTGATCATGGTGTATTTCATGAATAGATTTTACTAAGCCTTTAAAATTCATTAAAAAGTTGTTCATTTGTGAAGGTTATCTTTCTTAACCAACCATGCAAGAATCGTAAACTTTTGTTAGGTCACAAAACCGTATTTTCTGTAATAATGCAAAAGCCAATGGAAAAAAATCCCCCCAAATTTTGGTTTTATTCCAACTTTTAAACCATTGCCAACAAATACTTTTATAATTTTGTAAAAATTTAAATGGAGAAGAACAACTGCAAGTGATACTACATAAAATGGTCACATCTTGTGCTGCTTTTTGAACATCTCACAAATAGCATTGCATGTTTTAGACAGTGTCAAATTTAAAATAGCTCTTAGCAGTTCAAAAAAGCAGCAAGAAGGTTTACGTCTCTCAGCCCCTGTAGGTTGTGCTCTGCAGATGGATTGTGCCTGACAGAAATCAACAATAGGATTCTAAAGGATTGAATTCGGGAGTGTTAATCCGTGACGAGAATCTAAACAACACGGTGTGACATCATGAGTGAAGATGATGGGAAACAGAGCGAACTCATAAATGTTTCAGCTCGATCCATGGTGTATCTGTACTTCCTTTGTGCATGCTAACAAAGGCAGTCAGAAGCGTTTATTGAAGCTAGTGTAAACAACGTTCAACTGCGCAGGCACATTTTACTCTCCACCACCCCCCGGCACAGCGACACACCCTAAAACACACACAAAACACAGAATGTTTTATCACTAGCTGATTTCCATGCTCGTTGTCATCTCACCTGCCTGCTGGGTGTTGTGGACCAGCCAGTGCATGCTAAACGTTTGTACGTGTTTACAAAGCGTTTCTACTTGACTTTCATTCCTCGCCTTTGTGGCACATTCAATCACAGTCATTCCCATTGCGATACACTCTTTCATTACAATTCTTTCTCTTTATCTTGTTTCCTGAGCTTGCTTTTCTCAGCCACTCCCTTCTTTTTCTCAGTATGTGTGCGCTCTTGTGGTTGAGTTTTCTCTCTCAGCTAGACACTCATTAATAATCCAGCGTAGTGCTGGAATCCACCAGCTCCTCAGAGGGAGTCCATGACTCCAGTGAAGCACAGAGTGCTATCTATCCATCCATCCATCCATCCATCCACTATCACTCTGCTTCTCCACCTGCATGGAGATGGAGAATTTGCACAAACTGTGAGGAGAGAAGTATTCTAGCCATCTAAGCAATGTCATATCAAAGAGCGTTCGTGCAAATCTGCGGATTTGAAGCCGAGGAGGCTGATTGGTTGCTCCCCCAATGAAGTAGACAGAATGAGGACACGCTGGGGCTGGTTCTTCATTCAGCAGCATAATAAACAGCACATGCTGCTCCAGCACTACAGGAGGGGGCGGAGTCACAGACAAACTGAGGAATTAAACATGAGCAGAGAGGAGGTCACACCCACTTATATACTATATCTTTTATGGCTGGCTTTGAGCAGGCAAATGTGCATGTACTATCCTAACCTGAACATTTATGGCCACAAAAAACAGTTATGGCTAATGAATGGCAAGAGCACCGTTTAAAACAGGAAGCAGAAATACTGACAGCAACAAAACTGGGTGCAGTAGATACATGAATGGCTCATTCCCACCGAGCGGTACGGTTCAGTACAGTACGCAATTTTTGCCGTTTCCATTGTCAGAAGTTGTGAAGAGTACCCCAATTCCGGAATGCACCGTACCACTTTTTTGGCACCCTTCCGTTGGGGTACCTAGCACAGTAGTCCGGTACTAAAGGGTGGAGCTAGACTCACTGAAGAACGTTCAATGGTTGACAGCGACTCGTCACTTGCAACGTTTTTTTTGTGTCTGCGTTTCTCCTTGCAGTCTGCAGCAACAAGATCTGCTGTATGCCGTCCATTCTTGTTTACTGTCGTGTTCTTCTTCGCACGAGAATGATGTTGATCGCTACACCACGCCTATCATAAGCTTTCTGTTGCCGGTGGAAACCCAAGCCGGATCAGGGTTTATGCTCATCCTGTACCGTACCGCACCACTTGGTGGAAACGAGCCATTATACACTATATCTTTTATGGCTGGCTTTGAGCAGGCAAATGTGCATTTTCTAGCCTAACCTGAACATTTATGGCCAAAAAACAAAACAAAACAGTTATAGCTGATGAATGGCAAGAGCACCGTTTAAAATAGAAACCAGAGATACTGACGTCAACAAAACTGGGTGCAGTAGATACATTAAGAGAGTCTTACACTTGAGAAAGAGGTCCATTGTTGTGCTCTATTAGGGTACCATCGGACAATCACTCAGTGGGCAGAAGGAAGAGAAAGATGCTATTAAAAGTGCTTCCACTATCTGCATGAGTCTGATTCACCTAATATGTCTCAGGCTTCTCAGGACACAAGCTTGTGATTTGCTAATTATACTGTATGGTCAGTGCTTGGACCCGGCTTAATGTGCTTTAGTTAGACATATTCATGGATAAACATCTTTTTTTGCCTAACATTTTTATCAGGGTTAATATAGTTAACTAAAACTATTAAAAACAATTGTTAATTGAATACATATTGGATAAACTTAAACTAAACAAAATGTTACTAACAAATTGAAACAAGTTTAATATTGAAGCACTGAAATACCAAGTGGAAATAAACTGAAACATTAAACCTAAATTGGTAATAATTTACAATTAAATAAATGAATAAAAGTGACAAAAGCATGCAACAAAATTACTAAAAGAAATAATGAAAACTGATGATATAAAAATAAAAGCAAATTATTGATTTATATTAATAAAAACTATATTGGTATATAAATATTACTATTTTACTATATTAGTATATAAAACAACACAGTTTCTTATCTTTCGTGTTTAGGCTTTGAGTTATGGTTAAGGCCTGGAACAACATCTTTATCAACCAAACACCATCAGTTGGTTTTAGGGGTAGGTTAGTAGGTTAGGTCAATGGTTCTTCTCATTCACTAATAAATGCATAAAAGTGTTACTTATAAGCACAACAAAAGTGTGTAGAGTCATGCTTTAGGATTTTAGGAACAAGTGATCCCAAGTTTATATATTTGTAATTTAATGTATGGCTAGTGAATGAAAATGTTAGATATCAAATAACATTCCTGTCAAAGAGGCATTCAAAGGATGTTGGTCAAGGAATGCATCCCACTGGTGCAAATCACTTGCTTAGCTCAAAACATCACATTTAAGTCCCATTTTATCCATGAAACTGCTTGATGCAAAAACTTAAATCCAGGCCTCAGGTGTTACAGTAAACATGGTATTACATCAGAGTCATACAAGCTGACATCTCTAGCATTGCTTCATAGTGACGATGGCTAAAAGGCTCACAAAAGCCAAAGTTGTCCAACGCAGCTGTGCTAGCACAACAGTGATGGCTCTGTTAGCGTACCTAGCATTGTTTTACACAAAGATGACAGAGCACCTTGCCTGGACACTTCACTATGAAGACTTGTACAAGAAAGCAGTCATTTCTATACTTGCACAGCTGTCCGTTTGAGGATCATGTAAGCCTGAGATTATCTTCAGAGGAAACAGATGTTGTACGGTAGAGAGATATTCTCACACTCTTGGCTCTTTAATAAAGAAAAGAACCCACTTGCGTGGAACAGAAGTCACGGCAGCCTTCCTGTTTGTTCCTTCAGCCCAAAGGGTCTTGTTTCTGCACGGACATTTTCTGAGAAGGAACAGACAGTCACAGCAGAGGTCAAAGGTGTCTTATTTCAAAAAGCATTGAAAGTGTGGGAGTGTGTGAACTGTGAAGGTCACATTTGAAGGTCATGATCACTGCACAAAACATCACATCATTTTAATAAAGAAATGACTGGAAATGGAGCACATTTTTTTGTCTTTTTTTCCAGTAGGGGCAAGTATTTGGTGAATCTTCATGGGCAAAAGTCATTAGAATTCAATTGTAATCCACGCAATCTGGGAACGGGATTCGCCACATTGACCAAAAGAAGCTGCTTGGTTCGAAAGTGACTTCTGTGTGAGCTGTGCTTCATGCGCTGTTACACTATTGACAATAGACAACTGACCTTTTTGGCTCGCAAAATTGTCCTCACAATCTTTCATCAAAATATAACAACTTGCTTCGCCTCTGAAACAATGTCCCTTTTATTCTGATATCACTAAGCGCTTGTATTTGTTTGGCAGGTTGTTGGCACTTTTTCTTGTTGGTTTCAAGAGTTACTTTTTAAACTAGATAAATATGCCAACATCCCTAGTATACATGTGAAAAGCAGTACTGTCATAATAAACAGTATTCATAAACAGTAGGCAAAAACAAAAAAGTGGACATTTCAATAAAAATCTAACTAGGAGGAGTCATATTCGTAAATGGCAGAGAACAACGACACGGCTGACATTGTAGGTCACATAATGGGAACATGGTGAGTTACGTAATCTGGATTGGAATCATACTACATACACTACTGTTCAATATTTTAGGGTCAGAAAGATTAAGAAATTAAAGGAGTAGTTCACTTTTTAAAATGAAAATTACCCCACGATTTACTCACCCTCAAGCCATCCTAGGTGTATATGATATTCTTCTTTTAGTTATATTAATAAATATCCTTCCTGATGCTTCCAAGCTTTATAATAGCAGTGCCGGGTCCATTGAGTTTGAAGTTCAAAAAAGTGTCCCTCATAAATATACTCCACACGTCTCTAAGGCCTTCTGAAGCTTTGTAAGAAAAATATCCATATTTAAAATATATAAAAAGTCAAATATCTAGCTTCCGCCAGACCGCCTTGTGTATTCAACTTACGAAATGACAGAATTTAACTTTTTTGGGTGAACTATCCCTTTAATACGGCCATTATGAATGGCCATAACCGTCAGACTCACAGATCCTCCATGTTTGTATTTTTTAACACCATTCTATTCTATCTAGGATATCCACTCTTGCATTGCATGTTCAAGCATTTTGGTTGCGGAGCAATGAAGGGAGGGGTGTAGGGCTGTGCAATATGGACAGAAAAATCATATTGCGATTTTTTTTTTTTATGAATATTGCAATTGCGATTTTATTTGCGATTTTGGCTATTGTTTTTGCTTTTTCAAACACAAGAAGTGCATAACAACATTTTACAATGAAATAACATTATTCACAACAGTATTAATAGCTTGGTAAACACAACTGTAATAAACTTTAAATGTTTTTAAAACAGAAAACATAAAATAAATTAAGGTTAACTAACCTAAATTCCAGTCATAACAATCAATAAACTTCAAATCCGTAAAACTTATATCCATCGTTCTGCTGGACCAGATATCTGTGGTCGTGGCGTAGTAAATGTATTTTTATGTTATTGTTCACTAGTAACATTTGTTTCATTAAAAACAAATAAATACAGTGCCTTCTAAAATTGGTTGACAGATTATTTTTCAGATTATTTTTGACCGCACAGTACTGAATATAATTTAAATATGTTGCTTTGGAATTATATTCATTGTGAAATGTGAGAAATCTTAAATTAATTATTCATCATGCAAGTGGGTGGTAAAAAAAACTGAATATTAAATATATTTCCAGATCATTTTGCTTTGGCATTAGTGGCAATATAAAAGCTAATTATTCAAGGGTGTAGTTTTGGTACAGTCTATGGTTTGAAGTGAACATTATCTTATTGGTATTAGCTGGCAAAAGAATTACAACAGCAAATAAAAATGAGGTCTGAGTTTCACAAACAAAAACCGAAGACAGGCGGAATGAAAATGTAAATCCACCCTCTGTCAGTAGGTGGCGCTTAGAACAAGAGAAATAGAGCCATTTCCCTGGTAACCTCAGAAAACAAAGCAGTGCTGAGCTTATAAAAAAAACTGTACACGGAGGGAAGAAGAAAAGAAAATGACATCAACCGTTTTCTCAAGGCAGTTATTTCCCTTCAGAGATACATTAATAGAATTAATTCCTACTTCAATTCATATAGGCTAATTTCCCTCTGCACTTGCTTTTAAAGGTTGTAAAACCTCTCACTTCTTTCCGTAAAGAAACCTGCACTGCATGCTGTATCTAGGTGAGACCGTTGCTTACTTACTGTTGCTTAAGTCAAACTAACTTTACATTTTTCTTTTTTTTTTACTATAGCATGATAGGAACGTTGTAGAGTATGCTACGTTGATTCGCGCCGCGCGCCACTAATAAACCGGGTTTCAGCCATGTTGCGCTGATAATCTGTCTTTTCATTTGGTACTTGGTACAGGAACTTAGCGCTTATAAAAGCTCAGAACGCATGGTGCATATTATTCATTGATAGCCTAATTCACTCACCACCATATTTCTCATGCTGTGTCCACTGCAGTGCGCTGCCGCTGAGTCAGCTCTGATTGGGTAACATCTTAAACATGCGCACAAGAACGTTGTAGTATTCTGAATAAAAATCTAAATAAATAAATAAAATCGTAGCCTTACTGTGCGTTCACACCGCCGCCGGCGAGAGCGTCAAAGTGGCCGGAAGTCATTCATCTTCTATGGGAGCCCGGCGGCGAGCTCCGGCGAGAGCTGCGCAGCGCGTCTTGGGCGATTTGGGTGTCGAGGAGAGTTGAAATCAGGTCAACTTTATGGTAATGAGCTGCGACGCGGTTCGGCGGCAACCAATGGGAATGTAGAAGTGCTCCGCTTGAGATGATTCTAGAGAACGCAGTGCTGTAAACTTTAGTTCCGACCACATGGTGCGGCTGGTTTGATAAGAAGACGCACAACATTATTTATACACCACACAAATGGCTTTTAATTGGTTTATTTCGTTAGCAAACATGTAACTATAATTGTTAAGTTCTTTCCATCGATCTGCTTTTTTTTAACTTTCACATTTAATTGGTTTCATGAGGTTATCTTATACGGTTATACCCTACCTGTGCTCAGTTTGCATAAACGCGATCAAATATAATTGTTTGCTTTGCAGCCCCTTTAAATGCCATTTCAAAAAAGACCAAGCATTCGATCTACGTCAGAGAGGCAGCGCGTCCACAAATCTTTCTACAGCGTCGATGGCTGGGTGGCCAGAGCGAAGTTTGACGCTCTCGCCAGCGGCGGTGTGAACGCACAGTTTTGCAGTTTAGAAATCGCATGTGCTCAAATCGCGATTGTTTTGCGATTGCGATTAAATTTGTTTGTTTTAGCTGATTTCAAATATGAACAGTGTTTCTCAGAAATCGCTTACTGCACCTTTAACATAATACAGACAGTGTGAAAATTCAGATGCAACTAATATGAAAAGAGCCCAGGGATGTTAGGGAGAGAGGCATGAAACCAAGTGTCAAAACAGTCAAACGTTCTCCAAGTGTTTGCACACACACAGACTTTCCCACACAGGCTCACTCACTGCTGTCACCAGCTTGACCAGGTGGTGATGTTAGCACTAATGAATATGGAAAAATAATGAATTAATGAGCAGCATATTAAAAGAACACCCTCAATTTCCACTAGTTACAGAGATGGACTTACACACATACACACTACGGTTTCACACTTTGAGAGAGGTGAACGATGTTAAACTCAGTAGCCAGAGAAGCAAACACAAAAAAAGAGTGACGTCTGCGTCTTAATTGAAACATGTCCACACTTTCAAATGCAAAACAGAGCCTGTCGTTTAACAGCCTCCCTCCAGCCCTCCAAGACAGGGCAGTTACTGTGGCCTCAAGCAAAGGGGTCAAAGGTGACTGGACAGACATCTGCCACAACAATGACTTAGACTGTCTGACACAACAGACCAGCGCAGATTTACAGCACACATGTTTGAAAAGCCTCCACTTCTCCTTTCTGCTCTGCTTGCTTAACTTCTGGGTTTCAATGGATGATTGTGGAGCTGTGGTCAAAACAAAGAACAAAAGAACACTAAACATGCGGCAATGATTTTTTCATCATCACTTAAACGTCAGCCTTTGTTTGACCAACAGCCTGAATCATGGAAGTCAGCAAATATAAAAGGCACAACCATCAGCAGAATGAGCAAAAGTGCGATAATAAGGATGTGTGACTTACAGATATTTGAAATCACAGGCCATGTGCTACAATTTATGAATTAAATACAAATTTAAAAAAAAATATATTTATAAAAACTATAATTGAAAATAGTCTGTGAATAAAGTTGAGATCTCCAGACAGACAGATTCACCAGTCCCTATACTATAAAGAGACAAGTTCAGAACAAAATTTAAAACACTAGGCATTATACACTTGCCGACTTTGTAAATGGTTACAGAGAAAAACTGGGCATCATACACTAAACGACTGAGGATCACACATGCTACCAGACTTTCAGATCGTTACGGACACAACAAAGGCACACAGAAATAGTGTTAGACCGATATTTTTACGTGTATCGGCCGATACAAGGCTGCCGCGTTCACCGATATATTTTTTTCCCTGCATTATTTACAGACAGGCGTCCACAGGGCAGCTCTCACCGTCTTCAAACTCTCTTGCTCTCCCTCCCTCGCGCATATTAATCAAAATCAATTGAGAATTGACACAATGGTAAAAGGTCGAAAGACTGAAGTTTCACCTGGAGCATTGGGAGATTTTTTTCCTGAATTACCGCTGGTGTTGCTCTACAAGAGATTGAGTTAAGTGCACCTACACTCTAAAAAATGCTGGGTTAAAAATAACCCAAGTTGGGTGGAAAATGGACTAACCCATCAATTGGGTTGTTTTAACCCAGCAATTGGGTGTTTTTAAGCAAACCCAGCATTTAACCCAACCGCTGGGTCAAAACAACCCAATTGCTGGGTTAGTCCCAGTGTAACCATTAAATGACTAGGTTGTAAATAGTTTTAAAATGAATTATAGTACAGTCAGTGTGCACTTTATTAGGCTGCTTGCTTGTTGATACTGTGTGCAATAGTGTAATTATTTTATTTATGCTTAAAAATTTATTTTCACCACTGAACTCTTTTTTTCTTGTTCTACCTCACCTTTTTTTTACTATTTGTTAAATGTATTTTTTTTTTGTTCAATAAATGTTCCTTTTTTTAAATTGTAAATTTTAAATTGTCATCATCCTGATCAGAGTCATTTTTATGTTGTAAATTGAGGGAGCAAAAGCAGTATCGGCTTCAAATATCGGCAGCCCGTATCGGTCATCGGCTAAGGCTGATGAAAAAAAAAAAAATCGGTATCGGCACTAAAAAAATCCATATCGGTCGACCCCTACACAGAAACACGCGCCTCGTTGCTAGGAGATCCACAACAGATTCGCAGGAAATGACCATAGCGGTTGAAAAAAAACAAGGCAAGTGCATTTGGATGTGGTCCTGGCTGGGTAGACACGGTCACAACAACAGATTACAACAGGAGTTATGGGTGAGTGGCATGGTCAGTTGTTTTATCCATGTTGTTAGCGTATATTAATCCATTATTAGTCATATAAATCATTCGCAGCGATTGACGTTCATGTATTTATTCACTGTGCCTGTATATATTCATATATTTATCTATTTATTCACTGTGCCTATCACACACTACACAATTGTCTTTTGGCAAATATTGTTGACTCGTCCAGACTGCAAATCGGGGAAACAAAAGTACTCCCTATGGCTCAAGGGGGTTAATGAATGCCTTCTGAAGTGAATCGATGGGTTCTTGGTAGAAAAATATCCATATTTAACACGTTATAAAGGAAAATATCTAGCCAGACCGCCTTCCTTATTTAACTTACATAAAAAACATAACGTGCGACGGTGTCGGACATAGCGTTTGCATTTTGAAACGCGAGAAAGGCATTACACTTTCTTCATAAGTTGAATACAGAAGCTAGATATTTTACTCGATAAAGTTTTAAATATGGATATTTTTCTTACTAAAATCCATCGATTCACTTCAGAAGGCCTTTATTAACCCCCCGGAGCCATATGGAGTACTTTTATAATGGATGGATGCACTTTTTTTGCTTGGAAGAGCTTGGAAGAGCCAGGAAATTTTTTAATATAACTCCAATTGTATTCGTCTGAAAGAAGAATGTCATATACACCTAGGATGGCTTGAGGGTGAGTAAACCATGGGATAATTTTCATTTTTGGGTGAACTATCCTTTAAACTCTAATTTTTAGAGTGCTGGAACTGGGGTGTAAGATATAACCATTCACACTGAACAAAAGCTTCTCTGGGTGGTTGAGTTCATTCAGCGAAAGCCTGTCAGATCGGAGATGGATCCTGCAGTTAACCTGCAGTCACTGCACACACGCCACTAGCATAACGCGCTAGAACGCTTACGGGGAGCATTCAACTTAACACCACAGCGAGAAGGAGACGGTGTATGCAAGACAAGGAGAAGAATTGGAGTCAAAGAGCCATCAAATCGAATCAGAGGGCTCCGGTCGCCCTCTCCACTGGAGGTGACAGTACAGAAGGCCTGGTCTTTACAAAGGCATGTCTTCAACATTATCGGAGGAAGCTATTTTTCCCGGCCACAGATGCTAAATGACATATATGCTAGCCTAAGATGTATATAATGTCAAAGCAACTTCTCCAGAAACATTTGAGCTGTGGTGATTATGTGGAAAACATTCTTTTGAATGCAGACATTTGTTCCCCGATCTCCCCTCTTTTACCAAGAATTTTTTATCTTAATCTAATATCTATGACAATAAAAAGTAATAAAAAGCTTGTTAAACAGGTTTAGTAGTTCGGGTATTTCAAGTCACATGCTTGTGTTTGCATCAGCAGTATCTCCACTCAAGAGGTGCTTCTCAAAGCAAACACTTCACCCTAAGTAAACGAATACTTGTAGGTAACTGACTAGTGGCTGAGTCGAGGTAGGACATCATCCGGATTAACTGGATTTAAAGGGACAAACTGGTTGTGTCGGATACAAGGGTAATTAGAGGACTTAAAGGGATAGTTCAACCAAAAATAAAAACTCTAAGATCAAAGATATTTTGATGTCGGTAACCAAATAGTTGATGGACCCTATTAACTTCCATAGAAGAAAAGCGTGTTTATGGTGAAGGGCACTCAAGAAGAAAACAGTCCTATGCTAGGGAAAAGTGACTATGGTGAAGGGCACTCAAGAAGGAAACAGTCCTATTCTAGGGAAAAGTGACTTTACATTCAACAGGGAGGAAGTGTGGGAACTGCTGAATGCTGTACATAAGCAAACAGGGAAAAGACATGCAGGTTATTGAATTTGTAGAAACATGACACGTTAGGCAAATATAGTAGGGAAATTATGTGGCTTCAGTGAAAGGTGCTCATATTCACAATCGTTTCCTTGTGAGCAAGTGGTCTGGTCACCCTTCGACCAACCATGTACTTTTACATTTATGCATTTAGCAGACGCTTTTATCCAAAGCGACTTACTTTTGTGTAAAGAAATAATTCACTTGTTATTCATTATTTACTCTTGTTGTTCCAAACTGGTATGACTCTGTTGTTCACGCAAAAGTGGAAAAATACCTCACCACTCTTTTGGATATATTAAAAGTAAATGACGACAGTGGCAAGCTCCAAAATAAAGTTTATGAAATTGCCCACATGACTTGTGCGCTATATTTTACAAGTAGCTTTGTGTGAAAAACATACCAAAATTTAAAAGGATAGCTCATTAAAATTCTGTCATCATTTAATTTGATCCACACCTGTATGACTTTCTTTAGTGGAACACAAAATATGATATTTGAGAATGTTGAGGTCCAAACAACATGATTGTAAACAGTTTTAGTATGAAAAAAAAACGGTAAAAAAAAAAAAAAAAGCTTTTGTGTTCCACAAGATAATTTTTTATATGATTTAATTAATATATTATATATATATATATATATTTTTTTTTTTTTTTTTTTTTTTTTTTTTTCAGATCATTTTGCCACAAAAAGGCATGTTGTTCATAACGATTAACCTACTACAACAATTCGAGATGGAAACATTAAAATCAACTTGCAGATATTACATGTAATCTAAGTCAGATCATTTTCCTTTAATCATAAGGTTAATGAAAGAATTTAGGTCAGTTCCGCCTGCTTCTTTTTTTCCTGCAACAAATTTTAGAGTCAGATCCTGCTTTTCAGCAGATTGTCAAGCTTTACATGCATGGAAGATGCCCTAAAAACAACAACTTCAATTTAACAGGGTTAATTATCTAAGACAAAACAACAGCCAAGCCAAAAAGCAAAGCCTTGGGGATGTCAATGAGTTGAGCAAGACAGCTTTATCAAGCACTACTGTACACAAACGTCATCATAAAGAGTTTTACTAATACTGGCTTAGGAAGTCTAAGGGTGTCTAGGGTATGATCTAGGAACAAAATAATCTAGATGTTTTCTTATTGAAAACTCACTTGTGCCTGGCCGCCATGGACCAAAGTAGCCAATGCTGGCCTGTAGGGCTGTAATCTCCCAGTCGATTAGTCGATTATTAGTCGATACGTTCTGGCTCGACCAAAATTCTGATTGGTCGATTTTTTGCCGCGTTCATTTCATTAGTTTTGCTGCGTTCATTTCATCAGTTTTGCCGCGCCGCGTTCATTTCATCAGGTGGAAAGCACTAATTGCTAATGGGGGTGTTTTCAGAGCACCCCTGTTTCACAGGTAACAGTCTGCCCTCAGAACACCCCCATTGTTTCCACTTCTTTTGGATTAGCCCAACCCACTGGAGAAGAGAAGTCTCTCGCGGGTCCTTTGTTTTTCATTCCCCGCTGGCTCAAACGCACACCCATAGCGGTAAACTTGAGGAACGCCCATCAACATACACATGAGGGGAAGCGTCACAACACCGCGCTATAAGTGGATCTGTACTGTCAGTTTTGTCGCGTTCATTTAATCAGTTTTGCCGAGCCACGTTCATTTCATTACTTTTGCTGCGTTCATTTCATCAGTTTTGCCGCGCCGCGTTCATTTTCATCAGGTGGAAAGCACTAATTGCTAATGGGGGTGTTTTCAGAGCACCCCTGTTTCACTGGTAACAGTCTGTCTTCAGAACACCCACATTGTTTCCACTTCTTTTGGATTAGCCCAACCCACTGTGGAAGAGAGACAGATTGAAGAAGGCTAGTTTTCTTGTATATTATTTATTTAATTGTGAGCGTTTTTTCTGCTCTTGATCTGGCTTGTTAATAAATATTCCCTTTTTATTAAAGTGGACGTGCCTTTTGTGTTTAAGAGTAAAAGCTTTAAGTTAATAGTCCTGTTCGAGCTGCACAGAGCGGCTGAAATGAGTGTATGTCAGTTATTATAATACATATGACAAAAACAATTGTCTAAATTATGTTGCATATTCCTCAAGTTCTTGTGATGATATCTAGTTGACAACACATAAGTACTATATTTTCGGAAGTCATAGTCTATGATATTGCGCAGGTGCACGTGATGCAACGCTGTCAGAGCCGTCAGACTCGTGTGTCAGACTCATTTCAGAGCAAAATAATCAGCTCAAAAACTATTTAATATACTGCAAATAGCCTACTAGTTTTTTATGTTTATTTATAATTAATTTAGGCAGACAACAAGGCTACCAAGTACTGCGCACAGTGTGCAGCTTATTAATTTAAAGTTTTTTTTTTTCCTAACGTCATTTTAGTCGATTTTTAGTCGAAAATTTCAGGACTTCAGTCGACCAAGATTTTCTTTGGTTTATTACAGCCCTACTGGCCTGAACACTTGTTTAAACTGAGAGTAGACAATGGTACAGCAGTGAGCCAAAACACATACAGATTCTCCAGGTTGGCCCTGACATTTGATGCATTTGAGGACCCAAACTTCCTCGCTTTGCAGCTCCGTCACAGATATCAGAGAGAGACTGCCACTGCCACTGACAAATAGGTTAATTGAATCATACCCACAGGAATGTATGAGATAAATGAGAAAATAAGAGTCATGAGACAGACCTCAGGCGTCCCTGGAGTTTGGAGTTTTCTTTGATCAGCCTAAGGGGGCTGGTGGGGCAGATCCTTCAGGATCAGGGTTGGGATTGAACGGAATCAACATGGACTGCAGAATCTGCTCCCAATGTGATGTTGATGAAAGGCTATAAAACTCAACCCAGAGCCGAAGTACCATCCAAATCACTAGGAACCAACACAAACACCTACATGAACTGGCTTGCATTTCCGAACAACAGATCATGTGAAAGGCAGTCTTCTGGAAGAGAAGTGTCAGGTATCAAACTATTATATTTTCAGCATTTTTCTGTCTGGCTCAGATAGACATCATTGAGGATCCTGATAAGGGTGATGATGACTGAAGCTTTCAGGCATCAAAAAGTCATCTTGATGATTAAATCCCCAAAACCCAAGGAGGGAAGATTAAAAAAAAAGTCTAATGCCTGGTTATGTGAGTGGATAAAGACACAAGGCAAAAAAAAAATGGTAAGTGAAAGCAAAAATTAAAACACAATCAATCAACTACAAAATATGGCGGTAGATGAGGCAAGACATTTCAATGCGTTTAAATCACCGTGGGTTTTTCTACAGCTGCACACCACTCTAAGCTGCCCTACATCTGTTGCTTCTCGCATAATTAAAGTGACCCCGGTCTGGAGAGCAAAAGTTTGGGGACCAAATCCCACCAATTCACCACAGGACTCTGCTTCGGCTTCATAGACTCCGCCTTGCATTTGCTTTTTTTAATTGATTTCCACAGATATATTACAGTCTTAAAAATTAAGGTTCCAAAAGTGTTTTCATAGTGATGCCAGAAGAACCATTTTTGGTTCCCAAAAGGACCTTGCTTAATGTGAAGAACATTTTGAACAAACAAAAGATTCCATGGAAGGTTCTTCATGGATCCATCGATGCCAATAAAGAACCTTTATTGTATAGAGTGTATGTATCAATCAATCCACACACACACACACCAATATAGGGTTCCTATGAGTTCCGTGATGGAGAAAAAGACAGATTCCTGGAATCCAGCCATGTAATTTGGCAAAATTTGGTAGAATGAATCAAAAGGATGTAAACTTCCAAGTCAACAGATACACTCAACGTTCTTCACTACAACCCGCCAAAATAAACGTTTGGTTTAATTTGAAGAAATTATGACAGAATTATATTAATATTGTACAGTGTATTTGATTTCTGGGGGATAGGACACAATTGTTGTTAAAATTGTAATAAAATATTAAATTGTTAAAGGTTTTTGAATCCAACTAATAGGATGTCTATTTAGTTTAATTCAAAAACCTTTAACAATTTAACATTTTATTACAATTTTAGCAATAATAATTGTCATTTAATTAAACCATTAAAATGAATTTAAACAACAACAAACAAAACATGGAATATGGGAAAAATATGGATTTTTTTAGGGCCCTACAAATATATAATAAAGCTCATAGGGGGTATTTTCAAACCCGCAACCAACTAGCATCCTGGTTACACTCATGACAAGCACAGAGACAATGTGTCCCTGACCATGTGCAGCAAAAAGGACGAAAACAGACCCCATAAAAGGTCCCCATAGGGGTGCGGAAGCTTCAAAGGCACAAATGTTAAAGAGCAACACCTGGCATGCTTGCCTTTGTGGCGACTTGTTGCCTTGGCGACGGGCCCTCCTGTCTGATACTCGGTGTCTGATACATGCTCGTTTGAAATTATGGGAATGAGATTATGGAGAAAGTTCTCTATAGATCACTGCAAGGGACATTCAATGTAAACAACACTGCAGTCGCAGAACAAATTCTGGCATGTTTGCTAGGTTTCAGATAACTCTTCCTTAGTAGTGTAAAGCAAGTTATGAAAGACAAAATTCCCAAGATTTGATCTGAAAAGGGGCAACCCCAATCGTTGTTCGGGGTCAAAACAACACGCTCTGGAATTAACTTTGGGAAAACCAATTTGAACAGTGTCAAATCTATCAGTTCCCTCCAGGCCCTTTGTGCTTCCGTCAATTTTGAATTGAATTGCACTTGCCTTGCGGCTGAAATGTGCCGTATAAGAAAATATACCAGTCAAATGCCTCTTCTCTCCAAAACAAGAGCAAAAGTTCTCCTACTTCACTGATGTTTAGCTAAGGACCCCTGGGCCTATTCATCCTGCTCACACACACACACACACTACACCGGCCAGCCGGTGAATCAATTTGCAGCGTTTAATTACGATTGGGTGATTTTCTCAGCTGATGCCCTCCGGACCAGAGAAGACATTTCTCATGTGGTTGCCGGTGTGGAGACACAGCGGAGATGATTTTCTGTGGAAAACTCTCAACCCCCCAAAACCCAGACGGCACACGGAAATCCGTAATCACTTCACCACAGCTGTTATCACGGACAGCCAATCATGTAGAAATTAATATTAACCACGCCAATCAGGTCTAAGGAGGAGTGATTGACCCTTACCACACCTATTTTTCCACAATGTTGGGATCATTATGCTTCAATGCAACTTCCCTCTCAAGAAGGAATAACCATCTGTGATGATATAAACGACACTCACATGAAGTATAAAATTAAAAGCCTTTGTTGGAATAAGGATACTACGTTAAAAACCCCAATCAACCCGCTACGGCTAGCCTAGAAGAGCCATCATCAGGTGTGCTTAAGGGACAATGATTAGGTAAATTCTTTGGCACTCAAGTTCAAAAGTGTGGCGCCACACCTGCCAAGGACTCCTTAACATTAGGGTTGTAGTAAAGCAGGTGATCTGCTGCATGAAAGCCAATCAGAGATCTAAAGATGACAAGGCCAAGGACGTCAATACACAGTTGTGGTCTGAACTCCCACATTGCGCCCCAGTCAGTGCTGATGCAGAAGGAATTGCCCTCGTGCACTATTCTCTGCATGAACACAATAAATTAATGCAATAAATGACACAAGGAGGGCTTCCCACCCTAACACTCCATGTACTATGAGATACAAGCACATTTTCAGATTAATAGCAATTCAAGGATGATCAGGGCACTATGAAATATCAGTATATTTGAACACATTTCCAGAAGACTGGAAACCCCATTGAGATGTTTACATGCAGTTATGACCCATATTAACCTCTACTTCTTATAAATGCATTGGACTAATGTGTGTGTGTTAAATTAAATGTTTATGTATAATAAATAAATAATATAAAAATAATAAAAACAACCAATTGATGAACGCCCCAAGCCTGCCATGCGTCTGTGCCATACAGTGCACGCGCAGCAATGTTGCCAAATAAAAGCTGCATCTCCGGCTATGGGAGACTCATTCAAGCTTTCAAAGGAGAAAAATTAGAGCTGAAGGTCTAACTGTATAACCAGCACTGAGATATTATTCATAACGTTGTTAATAAACTGAATGATTCGTTGATTTTAATTCATCAAACACGATGAACGCCGCTAGGAAACGCCGTGTAACGTTAACCGTCGCCCATTTCATGTCAACACGCTGTGTGTTATTTCATATAACGTTAGTCATTTGCAGATTGGACCTACCCGTTACGTTCATATGCAGTCGTATGGATTTCGATCTGCTGCTCTTTTGGGCTGGTGTCCGTGTATTATGAACCGCTGGAGATGAAGAACACCTTCGCCAAGTGTAAACGCTTCGTCCTTCTGTTTTCCTTTCCTATTAAACGGTAGCTCCTAGTTTTCGTGCTTCACCGGCCAGCACGAAGCACATGTAAACGACCTGTGATCAGAAGACCACGGTAAATCAAGAGCGCAGCAGCCCCGTCGCGTCCGCGGACGGAAGGACCTCTGTATGTATCAACTGTAGCGACGCGGTTCGGGTATGATTTGAAGAAGCCGTGCGCATACGGGCGCTCTGCAACAGCTTCTGCGCTTGGTGGGCGGAGCTTTGTGCATTATTCATGAGGAGGCGGGGAGTACGTCTGCCTCTCGTTCTCCACAGGCTGCGCGTTAACCTATATATGTGATGCAGAATAATTAACGATAGACTCATATCGACTTTGACACCATGTTTCAATATTTTTTTTAAACGTTCGTTTTTTTGAGTTTCTAAAATGTATAAATAATAACAAATGCTTTTAAGGATATAGGATTCATTAATTGCATTGCATTTTAAATGCATGTACGGTATCTAAAATCAACAGACTTATCCAGCAGTAGCCTACTGTTACTTACATTTATCACTAAAGATATTTAAGTTGGGGGGTCTATAGCAAATGTGCCAAATGTAGTTTTTAGTCTGTTTTTGGTTTGTTTGTTTGTTTGTTTGTTCATTGATCTTATCTGATCTTCTGTTGCTCAAACTTGCCTATGGGCATCAAAGCCTTTCTGAAGCTAATCCCAACCTCTGCATCATTACTCATGTTTTCCACTTATATCTGACATTTAACTCTTAAAGATGAAAAGGGTATTAATGGATTATAGGATAGCCTATAATGCACAAGACTTTCTGAATATCTAAGGGCTGAGAGTTGTAAATGGAAGTCTTTGGCATTTCTGAGGAATTTGCAGATTGCTTGTTTTAATGGAGTCTTTCCCTGTGTGCTGTGGTTGAATCAAAAAACATTTCTGTGTAAAATCTTTAAAGGTGTAAAAATGACTGAGAACAGGCCAATGCATAAAATGTGCTTTATTTGGGATCCATTTTCTGGTATTTGCCTTGATGAAAGGGGGAAAAACACTACAGAAAGAATTCATTAAAGGTTTTTTCCCCCTTATAAAATTCTGCGTCTGAGGCCATATATGGATTTACTGAATATGCATCTTGCTACACCCTTTTAAGAAACTTTGTAGGCCAATTGCTTCTGCAATTCTTGGAACACTGTTTTCGTTTGAACATCATTCTCTGACTAACAAAAGTGTATATTTTTTATGTATTTTCTCATTCATTTATATGTATAGATTATATTTAATGATCTACATAAAAAATAACCCACAAACTTAAAAGGATAGTTCACCCAAAAAATGAACACTCATTTACTCACCCTCAAGTTGTTCTAAACCTGTATGAATTTCTTTCTTCTGCTGAACACAAAACAAGATATTTTGGAAGAATACGAGTAACCAAACAGTTGATGGACTCCATTGACTTTCATATATAGAGAGAGAAAAAAAGATTTGCAAGTCAATGGGACCCATCAACTGTTTAGCGACAGTCTTCAAAGTAACTTCTTTGGTGTTCAGCAGAAGACAGAAACTCACACAGGATTAGAACAACTTGAGGGTGAGTAAATGATGACAGAGTTTTCATTTTTGGGTGAACTATCCCTTTAACACAAATAACATAACACATAAGAACAGTAAGAACACAAGAACTGTGATTCTCACTGATATAAATATATAATTCAGATTAAAAATGGAAAGTTCAGTGGAAAATTTTATATTAGACCTACTGTATACACATCTAGCCCGCTTTGAAGAATACACATCTTAGACGGTTCTGGCACGGTGAGACGAGGCCTGTCGGATGCACTGGACAAAGCATTAACAAAGAAAGCGTCTAATGCGAAATAGATTAGATTTCTAGTTGCTTAGTGCCAACACTTAATTGAGTAAAAGTCTAACTGCTCTGATTGATATGTCAACTGGATGGGTTTGCTGGCAGAATCTCTGAGACGTTACACACGGTGGAATGACTACTAAATGGAAGCAAATTTAATGCAGAAAACAGAATGTTTCCGATCAGATTTCCTCATTTTAACCACCTCGGGGTTGGTGGATTCCATGAATGCAGATAGATCTTAGACAGTTATTGGTGGGGGTTGAGAGTGAATTTTAATTGCATTGCTAGTTTGTTGCTGGGGTGTTTTAAGTCAAAATAACCACAAAATAAATCCTTAATCTACTGTTTATTTTTGACTATTTTGTAACCACCACTTGTTTTTGCACGTTTTGACCTTTTTCGGAAACTCAAATCGTTATATTTACTTATTTATTCTAAATAAATCAATAAAAACATTGATTTATTATGCATCTGGTCACACCTTCGATATGGGATTTATCACCCATTTTATCATGTCAAACAAAAACCACAAGTCCTTTCCTCAACAAGCCGTGTGATTTGAGGTATCATTCATGTCCGTAGCACAAATGCTGCAAATTATTCACCAAAGGATTACGGGTTTGTTCAAATCCTTAACCATAAGTATGAGCAGCAATAACAGTGATGGTTTTCTTCACAAGCACCAATAAATTACCATTGAATTTAAAATAGTAGCTTAAAAGCCAGGCCATCTGGACATAAAAAAAGCATTACACTCCTTGATTAAGACAGATGTCTTTTTAGAGGCTTTTTCACTTAATAGTTTATGTGCCACAGTTTGAAATTTTTTATAGGGTATAATAAGGAAATGTTCCCATCTCTCCTTAAGTGTTTGTGGTTGTTATAGCTGTAAAAACAAACTATAATGTATACGTAAGATGTAAATATAATGTAAAATGTGCTAATAGAGACAAAGCACCAAAATGACCCTTAAAAATACTTTTTAAAAGTCTCTTCCTGGAGTGGGACACAGTTTTTGCCCATAATCAAAGGGCAAGAGAGTATATAGAGAAAACATTGAATCTGATAGGTGGCAAATGTGTAACTAAACTGCTGAAAAAATCCTCTTGTTGCCATAAATGTGTCTCCAGGCATTAGAGGACAAATTGCGCAATCACGAGATGCAGCTCCTCTACACGGACATATTCTAAAATGCTGCTTCATTGCTTTTATGGCACATTCAGAGAAAGTGAAACCAGCCTCTGCTTCACACCGTATTACCGCAATGATTAGACTGTCCAGATTTTGCAAATGAAACTCAAAACTCCCATGAGGCCCCATCCGCTCAGCCAAAACTATCTGCCAACGTCTCGAAGACAACTGTTCCATCAATGTCTGCAGAGGTAGATATTAGGCAGGCTCTGATATTAGGTAACCAACGAACCATTTCCCCATTTATAGAAATCAGGCTTTGTGAGATCACCAAGCTCCAATCAAACGGCTCGCTCTGCTGGAAGCACGTTTGACGAATGAG
Source organism: Gobio gobio (assembly GCF_949357685.1). NCBI lineage: Eukaryota > Metazoa > Chordata > Actinopteri > Cypriniformes > Gobionidae > Gobio > Gobio gobio. The sequence continues at coordinate 43,575,600 of NC_137097.1, forward strand.
ACAGCTGTTCATAAGCTTGCTTAATCAATTGCTTATCAATAAATCCTCAAGGCTACATCAAAATGAGATCTCAGGCTCCACAACAGAGCTCCTCCGGCCTGTGGTGAGCTGCTTCGTACAATTAAACGTAAAAACAAACACAGGGCGTGTCGCCACATTCATGCTTTTCATCAACATAGAGATTATACCTTGCAGTCGACCAAGACTCCTTATTAAACTCGCAAAGTCTGTGATTTTCAAGCTCCTTAGTCCCACGGGTGGCAAAAGCAGACCGGTGCAATAATCTAAATTGAATTTCCTTTACGCAAGGCTGCATGTTGCATGCTACCTCCTCCACCCTCTATAATCTCGCTGGGTTATACTCATGTGGCCACCCTGACCCTGAGACTGAGTTGATTGTTTACTTTCAGGACAACTCGTTTTAAGTCAAGACAATAGAGGGAAAATAACTGCTGTTGTTTTTGTTTTGTTTTTTTCATGCACTGGTCAATTTTGGGATTTTGTGGTATTTTGCTTCTTTCAAAATAGTAGAAAGAAAACATAAAATACACATTTAAGAGTCTATTTTATTACACTTTATTTAATATTTTTTATAGGATATTTGATCAAAATGAGTTTTTTCTCAATATAATATTTAGTGAAAATCTAATTTACAATTAACTGGTTCATATAACATTTGCCTCCTTTACATAACATTCATACCTAAAAACATATCCCTAAAAAATGTGGACTGTTGACAGTATTGTCTCATTTATATTGTGATAAAAAGAGATATCTAAAATCCCCTCTTTAAATCTGCATTTTAATTGGATAATGACTTATTTTGCATATTTAAACATAATATTTAAGAAAACTTGTAATACAAGATGTGATCAATTAACTGGGGAAGTATGGTGATATCTAATAGCTCAAAGTTTACCTGTGGTGTCTTGCTTTAAAAGGAAGAAAGAGAGAACTGGATCCACTCTTTGATGCCAAAACAGAAGTTAGCTCAGTCTCATGGGAAGTCAACAGCTTTTGGATTACAAAAGCTATTAGGCTACTATAGTGGCTACTCTGTCCTTGATCAACGCAGCTGAGAGACTAAGACAGGGACTATGCATTTGTGACGCATAAACAAAATATCGATGAAGCAAAATTATCTTGTTGCAAAACTTTTTTTAACTGGAAACGGTGGTGCGTTGAACACCCTGTTTTGATAAGGCAAGAGTTGCAACTATGGCAGCTGAGATGGCCATTCTTTGTGTTCTTTTTGAAGAATTTTCAGAGCCTGATGAAATCGGTATAAATACTGCAAAATACGCTCGATTCAATCACTGCCCTTGCCGTCCAGAATAAAAGAGAGCATCCCCATCCCATTTAATTAAACTTTTTTTATCCCCTGGTAATCAATTCTAATTTAAATCATTTTGTTTCTAGTTCTTACTTTTTTAATACCTTGTATTTTCTTTCTCATTTTTTATGTAAAGCACTTAATTAGCCTACCATTATGAAATTTGGTATATAAATAAACTTGCCTTGCAATGAAGCTAAAAATATAAACAACTACATCATGTTGATATGTTATTTTTTTTACTATAAAACTCTTACGACAATCATGTCTTCTAATATCTTCAATTGTTGCGTATATTGAGCTGTAGCAGATACATTTTGTAAACAACTTTACTTGGACCCATTGTGCAAACTGTCTCTTTAATACCACATGGTTTATTTACATGTTGCTGCTGATTGGGCTAACATATATGACACACCCACCAAACGAGAGAAAACGCATCTCAAACTGTAGCAAAACATTGCGCACCGGTTTGAGCTTTGAACGTGCCCCAGGTGACTGATATTCCCATTCCTACCTATTCATGTGACCCCTCACCGGGATATCACCGTGATAATGTGACATAAATAAAAATCCACTAACCCTTTCACGTAGCCAAGAAATCTAGATGCAACCTAGCGGCAGCAAATCTAATTTGCAGCCAGGGTAGTCTAGCAACTCTCCGTTGGCTTGCGAGCTGGAAAAACCAAACTCTGGTCAGGCCAATCACAACGTGTATAGAGTCGGTGGGCGGGCTTAACATAATGACGGCAGAGTTGCGGCGGTTCCAAGTGCTACTTGTAAGCTGGCGAACAGCTGTCTTTCGAATCGGCTTTGGCCGCGACTCTGGAAGTCTTGGAGTTAAGCTTTTCTTTGAAAAAAGAACGGCACTGAAGTCATTCTTAAAAAAGGAAGATGTGTTCTCAGTTTTGCCGTCCAGATACGGCAAAAGTTTAATCTATCAACTAGCTCAGCTTCACCACCTTTGTTGCTCTGGTTGGTTGTAGCGCTATCCTATTGCGTGCAGAGGGAATTTGAAAGACAACCGTTTATCCCGCCCCTCGGATTGAGCCCTGCCAATGGTGTGTTCCCAGACCCAACATCTTGATGTGGGTCTGGCTTGACAGGCTACCTTTCATGTCTACAACAGGCTACTTTGAATTTAGATTTTAGTAAATGTGATTTTCTTCCTTCCTTCCATGCCTAACTATCCATAATGCAAGAAAACAAACATTCTTCGTCTTCTAGCGTGTTAAATCTGCCTTGGTCTCCAGGATCCCTCTGGCTCTCCCGGTAATTAGTGAAGGTGAAGTGATATGGGGGCCTGGGACACGAAAGGCAGGGGGGAGAAGAAGAGGAGGGTGGGGAAGCTGAGAAATGTCACTCGCCGCTCTTTGTGGGTGCCAGAGATAGGAGGCTTACCGGCCGCTCCAGGCAGCGTTGCTCCCCATGGCCTTGCAGCAATGTGCTGCGATTGCAATATGCCATTGACTCCTCCTTAATCGCTTTTTCTGGATCTGCCACGTCTGCTTACAGCAGCCTGCGTGACTCCCGTCAGTGAAACCGAGAGATCAATACAATGTGGGAGATGGCTATTACTGAGCGTTATTGCATCCTAGCTAGCCATTCTTTGTTTCCTTGGTGTATGTTAAGAGAGAGATGTGCACTGTATCTTTTCCTTTTTTAAATCATATTGTTATTGAGGATTTTCTACCTTCATTCTGACCCTCTGTCTGAAGTGAGCTGTTGTTAAGGGGCGGCTACTTTAAAGGTCACATGATGTGGATTTTTAAAATTATTCTATAATGTTTCCAGAGGTGTACTTATATTGTTAGTATGATTTTTTACATCATAAAATGTCATAATTTTTAAATAAAGGCATTTTTCTATCCTGATTTTAGCCCTCTGGCTTGAATGCTCTATTTGAAGGGACGTGTCTGCTGTGAGACTTCAGTGTAAACGCCAACTGTTGTGATTGGCTGACATCTTTGCATTTGAAATGCATTTTTTTTTTACTATAACACTTGTCGAGATTAACAAATCGTGAAAGTGTTGATTATAGCATTATTTTTAGATCTTTTCCAATGACATGAAAGGCTGCAGTGATGAGCATTGAGTAGCCTACACACACAGTCTATTGATCGCGTGAATGCAGTGATCTCGTCATTGCAATGCTTTTTCTCTTATATTTTTCTCTTTCATTATAACGGGAGTTTGGGTAAGTGTGCAAATACACTTGCGACATGTGATTGACAGCTTCAGCCATTATAAAGAGAGTGTTCTTTGATCGCTCTCTGTAGTTTAATTACAATTTAAATAACAGATTTGTTTCATGCTACTAAGGGAAACAATGTGAAGTTGATCGTTTAGTCACTGGCTTGATTCACTGATGCATAAACAGTATTAAACGATTTAGAAAGAAAGTCTTTGTGAACTTGAATATTTAGCAACACATCAGAAGTCACTGATCACAGATCAGGCATTAATGAACACTGTTACTCACTGTTTGAGGCGGCGCTTTCGAATCCATATGGTAAAAGTCTGTTTGTAAAGCCTGTGCTGACATCGCGACTGATAAACTGAATCCATTTCACTCTGGGCGGGCAAAGCAAAGAAAGGGGAGGTAACCTTTCCCCGTATGATAACATATAGGGAAGATTCCAGATTGGCCCATCTGAGCTTTCATTTTCTCAAAGGCAAAGCAGGATACTCAGGGCTTGGTTTACACCAAGCGGCAACCTCCCCCAGTTCTCTTGAAGCCAATACGGAAGTGATTTAAACTGCAATTCATCGACTGCATGGCTCCAGAAGGGAGCAGAATCTCATTGAGCTCCATGTTAAAATGCCCAACTTTACAGCAGAAAAAAAAACTTGTTTACAGCCTGGTAAAAATTGTGGTTTTGGTCTATATATCTAATTTTGCCCTTCATGATAATTGTGAGGGGGGTGATTTTTTTTATAACTCATTCATTTACATTATATAAAGCCTTAAAGTTTGCATAATTAAGGGCGTGGCCACTTTGAGTTACAGGTGGATAGCCGTTTGTCTGCTGTCTGTTAGTCATCACGTCACCTGAGCTCCACCCACGTCCCACCTTTTTGCCCATTTTCTGTTATCCGGGAGTGATGCGCGATGACTCGCTGCCAAGATGGCAACAGCCATCTCGACCCTACTGCTCTTCAGAATCCTATGGGTGACGTCACGGACTCTACGTCCATATTTTTTTTACAGTCTATGGTTTACACCTATCGCCATTACTAGCCACTGGGGGACCTAGGCAGACTAGGGCAACTCATATTAATGTTAAAAAACCTCATTAAGTCAAATTTTCATGTCATGGGACCTTTAAAGCTTGTCAGTAAACGGCCACTGTTATAATTGGCTAACGTCACTGCATAGGAAACAGAATTAATGCCCACTCGCATGTGAGTAAGTGTTTTGAAAATATTATCCATATAAAACCATCATTTACAGACAAAGCATTATGCAATCATTTATTTACCATTTGTGATGTAGCTGCTGTCGGATCCAATACATACATTTTTCCCAAAAAGTTTCTTTGCTAACTCTCCATTACACTGTACCTCGTTTACAAACCAAAATGCTCCTAACAAACATATAATCCTGCAATGTGATCCGGGACGCCATTACACTAAGTGCAAATAGTCCGGCTTGTTGGCAAATGCTATTTACACTAACTCCACCCACTGACGTCTGGTTGGGCCAGTCAAAATTATGGAAGACACTGGATTGTTTACAGCAGCAAAAGTGTAGGGGGCTAGGAGCAGAACGTTTTGATGCAATCAACCAGATGTTTAAATCCGCCTTTTGCCGAACTTGCTCTACTCATTTTTCCCATCACATATCAGATCAGAAAGGCATTTATTTTCAATAAAATGGATATAAAGTGGATATAAAGTGTCTAACGTGTTTAATAATAAAGTGTTTATTGGTTAGGGGTAGGTTTAGGTAGGGCTTTATTGTCCCAATAGGTGGCATCCATTTAATAATTTTAAAGGAATAGTTCACCCAAAAATGAAAATGAAATTACTGCAGACTGTGAATGCAATCAAATATTAGCGTCACAGTCACTTGATGGTGGCTCTGGTGATGAAGCTGTCAAGGCCTTCTGAAAAGAAGCGATGTGTTTGTATAAGAAAAATATCCATATTTAAAACTTTACAAACTGTAATCTCTAACTTTCGTTAACTGTCGTACGCGCATTCACGAGAGACTGGCGTTCCAGCGTGACAAACTGTTAATGGAGCATCTCCATTTGATGTCGAAGCACGTAATCTTGAGACATTTGCACGATCACTTCCGCGTTTTGTCTCAGACCGCCCACTAACATCCGGCACAGCGCCGGAAGCCGTTTTCGCCATTGGTTAATTATGGAGACAGCACAGAAGATATTTTTACACTCCCGGTTTAAAAGAGTGTTAATGCACTGAGGAATAGCCAAGGATATAAAACCTGCGGGCATAAATGCAGTCTGACACTAGTGTTTACTCATCAATATTTTGACCATGCTTTTATTAAGGTCATTGTGCTGAAACGAAGTAGATATTCTACTATAATAAGGTGAATAGCCGTTAATATGTAAACTTTCAGAATGCAATAACTACAATGACATTATATGTTATATTTATAACGATACTTATCTAGAAAATGCTAGCATAATTATTTTTGTTTGCAATATACGTCAGGAAAAAGCTCTGCCGCTAGTACACTCAGAGCTATACGGAAGTGGAGTCGCTGTCTGAGATTCTACCGGAAATACGTAAGCAGCGTCCGTGCTATTCAATTCTTCACATGGATGTCGTTCGATGTCAACAAACGTGGTTCTCGCGAGAACTAGCATATTCTCACCGGAGCATCCTACGTCATACGCTGGAACGCCAGTCTCTCTCGTGCGAACGACAGTTAGCGGAAGTTAGAGATTACGGTTTGTAAAGTTTTAAACATGGATATTTTCCTTACACAAACTCATGGCTTCACTTCAGAAGGCCTTTATGAACCCCCTCGGAGCCGTGTGGAGCACTTTTATGATGGATAGATGCACTTTTATGGACTTAAAGGCCCACTGAAGTGCCTTGGAACGCGCAGCATTATTCAATGTGTTGACGTAATTTCCCCTCAAACGGCTCCAGCTGTTAGCAGCTCCTCCCCTTTTTTGAAACAGCTAATAGCGTTCCGTTATTTCCTCAATTTGACTAGAGCCTTTCTGTTTTTTTAATGCCAGTTTCCTCCAAATCTAACCGTTTATCATCATAATCTCCTCCATATCTCCTTGAAATACAGCATTCTGTGCAGCATTTAAATGGGTCTGATATGTTTTGTTGTCTGCGCCGACTCGCGCATATGATCCACGGTGTGCTCTCACTTATGTAGTCAACGGCTCTGGTCTAGACTATGTGTGTGTGTGCTGCTGCGGTGCGTGAAACTATCGTGAACCCAGACTTAATTTGCCTCAATTGAAAACATAGTTACACTGTCTGAATCGTTTCCTATCGCATATATAGTGCGCTATGTGCCATTCACCATGTAGAAAATAGTAAATGCGTGAACAACTGACCGTTTTCAGACGCAGTTCAGCCTCTATTTATAGTGTAGGGGGCGTGACGCTTCAGATTCTAGAGACCGTTTGATTGGACAGAAGATGTGATGAGAAGATGAAGTCTGCGATGATGTCATCAAAATCTGTGATTCGTTTTAACGGAAGTGAGAGACTGTAAGTTTTGAATGCTTATATCTCCTAAACGCAAATTTTGTCATTGTTTTGGAACACACCAGCTTATTCATAACCTTAAGGCTAACATAGTCATACTAAAAGCTAAAAAACTTCCATTTTGAGTTCAGGGGGCCTTTAACAGCCATTCACTGCCATTATAAAGCTTGGAAGACATTTTTTATATTACTCCGATTGTATTAGTCTGGAAGAAGCATGTCATATACGCCTAGGATGGCTTAAAGGTAAGTAAATCATGGGATAATTTTTTGGGTGAACTATCCCTTTATCCATCCCACTATTTGTCTGTCCATCTGTCTATTCGTCTGTATATCCATCCATACATCCATCCATCCCACTAAAAATGTACAATGTGTTATTACTGTTATTACCGGTAGGCCTATTGCATACTGTTAAATGTACAACAACACTGAGGTGCAAATAGTATCTGCCACTAAAATCATCTAACTATTACACTTATTGCAAAGAAAATACTGCTATTTTTACATATTGTAAATGGAATATAACTGTGGCAAGCAGTCGAGGCCGAGGGACCGTGAGAACGGGGCGAGGCCGGTGGCGTGAGTGATAATGAGCGCCAGCCGCGTGCCGCAGTGGTCTCGTGTCTCACAGTCCCTTGGCCTTGACTGCTTGCCACAATAACGCTATTTTTACTTAGTGTAAATAGCATCTATTGAGCAGAAAATATGCTATTTTTGCACTTAGTGCAAATAGCCGCTGCCTTAAAATAAACCATCCATGTGTTTCTGATGCATCCTTTTGAAGTCGTGCTGTTTAAACCAGGTGCATCAAAGTGAGTTTCCACTCTTCCATTTTTCCTGTTGTCAAACATGCATCTACTGTTTATCCAGTGTAGACAGTGTCAGGGATTATAATGGGTAAAAAATACTACTTCATTCTATTTCAGTCAATCGTTTCTTTGTAATTATTTGTGAAATTCACTAGCAATTTTTTAATTGTTTCGACCTTTGTTTCCACCACTGTTTTTCAGTGCATATACTACTACTGCACACGCATAAACACACCACTCACATATGCATGTATACAGTGTGTGTGTGTGTGTGTGTGTGTGTGTGTATCATCACCTGCTGCCACCAACCATCAGTGGGTCATATTGGCCTTTAACACATCACTCTCTGTGAATTACATAGCTGTGCATATCTGAGAGTGTCTGCGGAGGCGATTAGGAAAGGTTCTTGCGTGAAGCTCCTTGCATGGCAACAAGGCGGCTTAGCTACCGGTTGCCAAGGACCAAATCAGAGGCGAGCCCCTCTGAGGAGATTCTGTGCCAAAAAGGCGGAATCCCCCCCTCCGTGGCAGCACTATAAAATGCCACTGCTGGGTTACCATGGTGACCACATGGAGTCAATGAAGGAGAGAATGGGGCCACATGTGTCTGTTAAGGGTGGCAGATTGGCAGATCCGAGATGTATCCTGTTGTGGAGGAGAACGCTGTGAAACACATCGGGTCTGGATTAACCAGACAGCACAGTAGCTGGCAGTCTCAATGTGACAAATGGGGCAGTTTTGCCCCTAACTGACTGCATTCATTTTGAATTAGCGACAAATGTGGAATGGAGCAGATAGTAGAAGACCCTTTTTTAATGTATAATCAATATGCTTGCCATAATATAAAAGAATGCAACTACATAGCTGGTCAATATATTAGCCTACTAGAAAAAAAGCACTATCATCTTAGGTTGTCTCCTCACACCACACCTCCCATTCTGAACATAGGCAAACCCTTTGTAACTGCATCAGGGTTATTATTTTGAAACCATATAATTATTAACATGCAGCCTCGTCATTGGCTGCATCTTAACACTACTACCAAACACCAACAAATAATGTTTCATATGCATGCATTAGCGTATTATGCTAAATTCATGACGTTTTTTTCAGTTTGTAATTTTAGTACTTCAACGTAAACTTATTTTAGCCATTTAATGTATCCAATATTTATGTTTTAGTTTAAGTTTTTCATCTAATATTTTTTATTTTTTTTATTTTACTACAGCAGTATTTCAACTAACAAATTACTAAACAACTTACTAACAAATACTTATAGTTTTAGTTATCGATAACAACACTGGTTCACAGTTTATATTTAGTCAGGGTGGACGTCTAATTAAATGACATCTACCCTGAAAGAGAAGTGAAAACTGCCACGAAGTGTTAGTGCAAGGGGTTGTGAGTAGCCTACGGTTCCAAAAATCCGTCTGGGCACCTTTGTCGCTTACTTGTCAACGCGCCGTTTTTTTTGTTACTAATTCTGATCTCACATACTATTTATTTATTATGAAAAAATTGGAATACAGTGATAACCCACGTTTGCCATTGTGATCAAACTTAAGACGGAAAGAGAGTCTTTACTGACCTCTAGTGGCCGTGAGGTGAAAGCACAACAAAGTTCAGTTATAGTTTAGTTCTTCACAGATGTTTTTTTTTCCCAACCCATATTTCTATATTGATGCAACAATACACTAACGCATGACTTCATCACCCCAGTCATTCCCTTCTGCTGAATAAGTAGAAATAGTATTCTTTTTTCTTCTTTATGGTTGTGCTTTTGGCCAATACGACAGTTTGAAACCATAAACAGAGCAGCAAGAAGGCTCATTTCCAAACATGGACATATTCAAGCCATTACATGATTTTATGGCCAACATCCGACCAAACTGTCAAACTGGATCATTAAACAAAGAAGGAACAATCTACAGGCAACCCGCTGAGTCCTCGATGTTGTTTTTGGATGGAGCTGGTTTTGGTTTATTGCTCTTTGGCTGTACTGCAGTATAATGACGCATTTACGCTACACAATGTGATGATGACCTGAATCAACCTAGTTTAGGAACAATAGGGTACTAAAAATACCACTCTCCTCATCCTACTACAGGACAGGCCAGTACAGATGATGTTTTTGGACGGTGAGACTGAGCCTGAGATCTATCTGGGGAATGCATGCAGTTATAAATAACATCTGCTCAATGCCAAGCAGAACATTCCTGTTTGGATTTCTTTAAGAAAAAAAAGAAAAGAAAACACCCAAAACGAAAATTTTGGCCATCAGGCCATCCAAATTATAGGTGACTTTTTTGTTCTTCACTTGGACAGTAAAGAAAAAAAACGTGGCGTTTGGGGATTCATAGGCTAATGCAAGTCAAAAGCTATCATCACTTTGAGATAAAAAAACATACAGGCAAAACTTGGATGGTAAATTCACGGCATATTTTCATTTTTGGAGGAACTATTCCTGGAAATAAAGTTTCTAGATTTTTTTTTTTTTATATATGTAGGTTCTACAATATTTCTAGATCACTAATCTATAATGCACAATTGTGACAAGGTGAGATATACCTGCAAATACCATTTTAACTTTACGTTTGAACCATATTGTTATGCTGATACTATAATTCAGTTTTAAAATTTGAAAAATGTTGTAATAATTTGGAAAAGTATTAGAGCAATACATTGGAATTGGAAATTGGTAAAGTATGCAAACATAAGCATTTTTACCACTTTTCTCAGACCTTTGGACCCCAGCCTATATGACATATTTATACAGTATTAATCTCAGGACACATTTGCTTGTTTGTGAATCATTATTTATTTGTAAATTTACAACAATCATCTTTCATCCAGGAATCAGTAAAAAAAAAAAAAAAATCTGCATAATATAAATACAGCTTTTCTTTTTATCTAAATATAATATATATATAAAGTTTTGCTTGCTGTGCTGTAGAACACACCTGCTTCTCCCATCAAACACAGATACTTTAAGGCAATAATTGTTCAAACTTCACAGCTTTTCAGTTGTCAATGTTTCTGTTTGTCTTCACACATTAATATATTAATATAAAATCGCTGCACACGCAAAGGAATTTAATCCTAGACACGCTGCAATTCATACCTGTCCATATTTACAGATCATCTACTGGCAAATATCTTGCAGAAAAGTGCAATGTGTCAGTTGTTTGCTTGTATTTCGTCTTTCAATGAATAAAACACGAGTTAACATTATTAACTAATAAGATATGAATAGCAAAACAACAAGCATTAAGACAGACGAGTTTCAAAGCAAATTCAGGAGGAATTCAATTCTTAATCAGTACGTATACAAAAATTACAACTAAATCTATAATTACAATTTATAATTTAGAAAAAAAATGGCAGTAAGGGTATTTAATAAACTGCAACTGTGATTGTCCACTATTCACTATTCTCTGAAAATTTGGATTTAGATACTTTGTTTAGATTGATACCTCCAGAAATCCATTTACTCGAAATGAGATTTGATTGACAAGCACATTTAAATACGTGATGTGGTTACTCACAACATCTACAATAATCTTAGAGAAATTTGCGGCATCAGAGTTCTATATCAAAAAAGAGAAATACAATCGTTGTCAATACTGCGAGTTATGGGAATTTAAAAACAACTATTTTGTGCAATTGGTGTGTGTGCAAAATATTTCAGAAACAAAGTCACATTTGAACTGTAATCTATGATGAACGTTTTTACAATTTGTCCAATATATATACATGATACTGTTTTATGTAAAAGCAAACCTGCAGTGAGGCCTAAAAGTTCTTATAAGGATTGCATCACAATTTTACGAAAGAAAAAAGTTAATTTGTTTACAGTACCGATTCGCTCAGGTATTTTTGACTGCCTGGGAGTTTGAAAATAAATATTAACTCACTAGATGAGCTATAATTAATGCAATATGGACAAAATTACAAAGAAAAGAGCAACCACGTGGACTGCCTAATAATTGGAAACACATTTGCAATTTACACATTCAACCACCGGGGGTGCTATAGCTGAAAATGAGATCAGCTACATCGCATTTCTAAACGCGTTTCATGTACCACGCTTATAAATAACCTGTCTCTTCAGAAAGCTCACTAGGTAAGCAAGTCATTCTTAGAATACCATGCAGAGGTATACTGGTTAAAAATATTCACATCACAGCCTGTGAAGAACACACTCCTTTCGTGATACTACAATGTGCTCACAAACATTGGCAGTTGCATGAGAAAGCATTGTCACTTCAATCCACAAGTAGAGCAGGATGAGGGCCAAAGAGCTCCTTAGCAAAATAAATCACTGTTGGAAAGATAAAAAAAGAAGGTCAGTGCATCTAGCATAGCATCTAGAAGGAGCATTTCATTAGCGGGGGTAAAGAACAAACTAAAAAAAAAAAAATAGGTAAGAAACATAATAATCAATAAAAGCAAACAGAAGGTATGTGGTAACACTCACAATTCTTCCGTAATCGGTGGCAAAGGTCACTCCTTTATTGGTCCTCTCTTGTGAACCACTGCTGCTGCCGCTCACAGAGTTCTTCCGTATGATACCTGAAGTGAGTTTGTGGAAATTACATTAACACGCATGTATGAGTTACTACCATTTATGCTGTCATTTATAACCAATAAAAGGCTGTTATTATAAATATATATATTACTTTGTAAAAAAACAAACAAAAAAAAACAACTGCATTTGTGTGGGTCTGAAGCAGACATGCACATTTCAAAGTATCATTAAATGCACACAGGAACTCTGATGTGCTCTTGAAGGGAAAACTCCTTGAAAGGGATAGTTCACCCAAAAATGATCACGATTCTGTCACGATTTTGAAATTTGGCTGACAATTAATTGTCAAAAAATTGCGGTTATGCCGATTAATTGTCTGTTTTAGGGCTTTGTCATTCTATTTTTGTGTGTGCTTCATTCATTAAATAATTGTGATGAATTTTAATCCTTTGTATGTTATAATTTTGCAGCGCAAGATTACAGTTAACACCTTTTAAATATTAAAAGAAATGTATTAAATTCAGTGCATAACTGAAACAATCAGAAGAAATTGGCCAATAACAGAAAAGGCCATAAAATGTATCATTCATACACAGTATGAACTAATGGTCACTTTTTTAGTTGGTAAATACAATCCAGAATCCACTAAATACACACTAAATACAACTTTGTTGTAGAGAAAAACAACATATTAATACAAATATATAATCATAAGCTATATAAGCAATAAACTCCAGCAAAAGATGTCATTTTATGCAAATCCACAGCCCTTTACCTACAGATCTAGTATTATAATGGGTCGGGACTGTTTGAATGCTGAATGTGGAATGATTGACAGCCACAGCGAAGGGAAGACGAGTTTTCGTCAACTTGAATTGAACGATGTAAATATTCTTCTGTCACTCACATTAAGCTATGGAATGCCTCCAAATGACTTTGAATATATTTGAACTTAATAATTAGTGCTTGTCTATTTCTTTTGTCCCGTAACGTTAGGCCTATAAAAGAGCGCTATAAGATTAGATCAAATAACAGCGATAAGACTGTTATTTAATAATCGCGACAGGCCTAATCATTTACTCACCCTCAAGCTGTTCCAAACCTGTATGACTTTCTTCCGCTGAACACAAAACAAGATATTTTGAAAAATGTCGGAAACCAAACAGTTTATGGACCCCATTGACTTCCAAAGTATGGAGGAAAGAAAATACTATGCAAGTCAAAGGGGTCCATAAACTGTTTGGTTTCCGTCATTCTTCAAAATATCTTTTGTGTTCAGCAGAACAAAGAAACTCGTACAGGTTTGGAACAACTTGAGGGTGAGTAAACAGTGACAGTTTTCATTTTTGGGTGAACTGTCCCTTTAAGGGATGCACTTAACAGTTGATTGCTTATCAGTTAATACACTTAATCGCTGTCCCTTTAAATCAGTGCTAGATGATGAAATATGTCCAGTATCAGAATGTCTGCTGATGTCAAATAATAAAAACATTTATTGATAATACTGCAGCTGTCAGCTAATAATTAATATGCTGTGGATATTTTGTACATCCCAAATGCCAAAGTAATATTTATTCCAAATGTAATTTCTGAAACAACCATTCTTTGCAGTTGACATCATCGAGCCCTCTTATTTTTAAACCTCATCAACAACTTGACCTCATTGTGGCATGAAGTGCCCACTTTTCATGATCCAATCCATTCCTGATGAATACAATTAAAGGATTAGTTCACTTTAAAAAGAAAGTTACCCCATGATTTCCTGACCCTCAAGCCATCCTAGGTGTATATGACTTTCTTCTTTCTGATGAACACAATCGGAGTTATATTAATAAATATCCTTTTGTTTCCAAGCTTTACAATGGCAGTGAACAGGGCTCACGAGTTTGAAGCTCAAAAAAGTGCATCCATTCTTCATAAACATACTCCACACGGCTCCGGGGGTTAATAAGGGCCTTCTAAAGCGAAGCGATGCGTTTGTGTAAGAAGAAAGTCACACATACACATAGGATGTGTATATGACTGTGTATAGGATGTGTACTAACCAGCCGCAACGGCGATCATGACGATTCTACTTTACAAACAGTTTTTATTTCTGCGGCGTTGTGGCTGGAACAACAAGTGAAGATTATGCGTTTTATTTAATGTAAAAAGAATTTAAAATGAGTTTGAATTTCATTTGTCGTGACCCTTATAGACGTAGCCTTACTGAAAGCAACAATGGATAATTCACCTCAGATCTTGAAAATAAATTTAAGGAAACAGCTATGTTCATACTGTCAACTCAAGGTGAAACAAGTGTATTCTATAGTAAAAAAAAATAGTTTCAGTCACTCAGTATGTATTTTTAATCATGCTAAAATGGTGTAAGATTTAGGAATCCAATATAGTTCATCCATTTCGTAGCAAATGCAGTCAGCCCACCCACACGCTCTTCTGATTAGCTGTGATTTTTGATTGATTGATCTTGGGATTGATTGATTGATTGATTAGCCATTTGCATAAAGTTGAAATTTCGCTTGATATTATATTGACATTCTGTCGCCAACGATCACTGTCGCTCGTGTAGCCGGAAGTCGCCAGCGCTCCATTGAAATGAATGGGATCATGTCGCTGCGTGTCGTTGGCGGTGTGAACGAGGATGAACGAGAACCGTTTAAATTTGCTATTCAAAGCTGCAACAGAATTAATGAACAGCATCGAGCTGTTTATTTCCCCTGCTTGTCTGAATGCCTGGGTATGGCAACTGCCATACTCTGCCATACGTAAACGCCGCCCCTCTTTATGGGTGACTAATTTTAATTTGAAAGTGAACTAATCCTAAGTCCCACCCTATATTTCTCTTCAGTTTCACATTATTCAAGTATAAAATAGATTGTGAATGCATTTCCGAGTTGAAATGTGGTTTAAAGCAATAAAAAAACTTTGTAACTTCACCTATGGTACCTGAAGGTGGCAATATGTCCAGTCTTTGCAGGCTATTTCGGCGAGAGGTGGGGTACCCTCCGCTCTTAGACAGGCGACGCTGGCGGCTGGACAGCATGGCAGCTGGAGACACGATTCCCGGAGGGGGCACTTTACCCATCCGTTTGTAGAGCTCTTCAATCTCTTGCTTTTGAGAGGCCTGGAGAGTCTGAACCTCTGCCAAATGTCTGAGAAAGAGGGAGCAGGAAAGAGAAATGATGAGGAAAAGGATAGGAAGACAACATTCTCAAGTCGGTGCTTTTTCAACTTTGTCAAAAATGAATGTGGACGGATCAATTCATTATTTGAATAATTATTTAAAATAAATATTTGACTAATTTAGGTTTAGATTACTGGTAACCTAGTAGATCTCCTTCACCAATATATCACAGGATATAGAACGTGTTTTTCTGTATTTTTGCATATTTTTACACTGTCATCAGATCTTCAACCAAGATATATGATATAAAATGTATATGATTATATAGGGCATAAATGTGACTCTTCATTAACAAAAAAATAACATTTTATATTTATTTATATTCTTAGTTGAATGATGGCAAGGCGTTCAGGTTCTGATGCAGCAAAGCATCTCCATACCATTAAACTACCACCAACATGCTTCTTAGTATGAGGTTCTTTATATTAAACGCAGGGTTTGGTTTTTGCCAAACATAGCAAGTCCCACGTGTGCCAAAAAGCTCCGCTTTTGATTCATTTGTCCATAAAACAAAGCAAAGACTGAAAACCTTTCACAGCACTGAACATGTTTGGACATATCCAAAAAATGATTTGGGATGATTTGGGACAAAAATAATTAGAGTTTGCTGCTTAACAGGTTTTACATTATGCTGAGCCACACAGTTGAAATGTGATTAAGCTCTTCGTAAAATGTGCAAAATGTATAATGGCCTGAGGGGTTGTTTAATAGACAAAGGCAACCCACGGAACATACTATAGGCTCACCTCTCTCTGAGTTCCTGTAGCTCCTCATACATTCCCTCGTCTTCACTCTCCGTCTCGTCGCTGCTGGCGTATGATGTGCTGCGCGTGTAGCTCATCCACGGCTGATTTAGATTGAACTGAGGACTCCCGGTTGAACTGTCCAGCAAACTCACACTTATCCTCCTCCGCCTCCTTTCTGTCTCCTCCTCCGCCTCCTCCTCTTCTTCACCTCCACGCCCCTCGTCTGGTTCTACAACTTTTCTGTCCAGGGTTTTAGTTTCTGCGGTCCACAAGGGGGCACTGTCTGAGCTGCGAATAGTCTCACTAGGCTGTTTGCTAAGTGGTGGTGATTCATTCAGAGAGCTGGGACTGCTTTCTGATCCCCCCTGTATGTCTGTGCTGCTGCCTGATTGGCTGTTGTGTGTGGGGTGCGTGGTTTGGGGAACTTTTATAGGACATGTTAAAGTTGGCATGGATGTTGGCGTAGCTGTAGGGGTGGGAGTTGGCGTCGTGTTGGGAGTTGGAATAGGAATCTCCTTGCTTGGACTGACTTGGAACCGTCCCACTGTGACAATAGACTTTTTCTCTGTAGACAAGGAGATAAGGATATTGTTTTTCTATCACAACAATGTGGACGTGTTATAACAGCAAGACAATCGAGAACTAGATTTTTACATATTCTAAACACAATTGGAGTGGTAATAAAGGTTATAAAATGCATAACTGAACAATGTGCTTAGTATGCAGTGAGCTCTTACAGTCACTAGATGGCAGCTGTGTGTTTTTATTTTAGCCACTGGCAACACAATTGGACATTATCTAGGAACTTGTGACACTATAAATTGGTATACTTAAAGTCAAATTGGAACAACTAATTTTGTACTAAAGGCATTTTAGTAGTACAAAAGCAGTGCTAAAGTTCAACTAAAGTTATATTAAATAGACTTGTTTGTGCTAAAGTGGAACTATTCCAAATATACTTAAGTACAATTTAAATATACTCTTGTATTTAAGTTTTGAAATGCAGAATTCACTCAGCATAAACTTCAAATGTATTTTGGTGACATTACAACTGCAATTCAATTACACTGTAAGAGTGTTGAACATACATTAATATTATACTGATAACAAACTTTTAGTGATTTTAGAACACATTGCAATGCCATTCCAAGTAAACTTGCTTCATTATAGTGTGTTTCAAATTGGCTACATTAAAGTAACCTTTATAAATAACGACACAGCTTATGAATTTGCCTTTTGCCGACATTTTTTGCCGACTTGCTTATCCGGTGAACATCAGTGAGACAATGTCATTGAATGTAGGAACCATTACGGACTGGAATCAAACCCGGGTCGCTGCCACACAAGTGCACTCGCTTTACCAGTTACGCCACCACGCAGATTGTTGGACCATGCAAAACTTCTTTAATACTGTTACATAAGTAGCCTACTGCTATAAGCAAATGATATGGATTTAAATACTGTGAATCGCAGAGAAAAGTCTCAATATGGGCGCAGTAAGGTGTGCATGAAAATAACTGCAAAAACGGCCTGTATAGAACATTAAAGTGCATTTAACTTGGAGCAATAAATAAAGCCAGCAGACACAACATTAAATATCATCTGCAGAATGTTTCGCTTCCCTTTTACCTGACATGACGCATAAACCGCCATAACTTTTTATTCTTGTGCACGCACTAAAACACAGACAGTTGGTGGAAGAATGTGAACGTGCAGATGCAGAACTGCTTGTGTTTCAGTGTGTGCGGATGGAATAAAAACATCTCTGCCGTTGTCTCTGCACGCTTCAACTCTCGATGCACTGCACATCTGCTCCTGATGTAAAACGCAATGAAATGATTTGCCAATCTTGTATTACGCTGCAGATTTAAATGTGATACTTTTAATGATTTACTTTTCATGCAGTTAACGTTTCTGAATTTATTTGACATTTTAACTTTTTGTGTAATTTTTGAGGACTGGTCTGGATCATTTTAATAAACATAATGCAACGGGCGATTAAAGTACCATTAATGGGAAAAGTGTTTTAGTACAGGTGCATTGGAGTGTATTAGGAATACACTAATTTTGTCATAATTAGATTACATATATTAACTTTTGTAACTATGTCTGTAAAGCTGTTTTGCAACCATGTACAATTGTGGAAAGTGCTATAAATTAATTTTAATTGAATTAAACAATAGTCTACCTGATATTCAAAGTGTGGGCAAATTATTGAAAAGGTTAAGGTCATAATTATAAAACTTGAAACATGAATATTTTCATCCCAAAACATTTCCTGTAAACTTTTATCTAGGCCTATACTGTTTTTATACTCCACAAGTAAAACTCAAATACAGTTCATTGAATTTGACATTTAATCATAACAGGTCAACAGAGGATGACTGAAGTAGTACTTAAATATCTAAGAAATTTAATCATTTTATTTGCAAATTGCTTATTATTACATTTGCGCTGTAAGCAAAAGTTGTGTTTGGAAATTCTGCCCTGAATTGAAACTAGATGTTTCAGTTCATACCTTACATTTCTTTTGGTATGCACAAAAAGAAAGTCTACATAGCATCATCTAAAAATAATTTCATCATTTTCAGATTTGAAATACATGGTGAGACTTGTGTTTAGCTGCAGTTCGTTTCTTGACTCTTTCCTTCTGAGAAATGTGCCAAATCTGCAATATTCTCTAGCGAGTTTAGTTATTTAGCAAAAGTACAGCAAAACCGATTATTGGCGAGTGTGCGAAACATTGATCAAGCATAGCGGTCTGACGTGTCAACTTCTGGTTCAGCCAATGGTAGGACGTTGGTTTAGCTTCGACAGTTACAATGTTTTCAAGTCATGTCAGAAAGAATGTATTTATGAGTTAAAATGCACATGAACATCAGCCCACTCGTAATTATGAGTTTTGGTAACTTTGGATTTTCAGAGCTCGGTGCGTGACAATGGATGGCCTACATTTATTTCATACTAACCATTCTACAAACCCTTTAATATATTTACATACATATTGCTTGAGACATACTGATATAAATATTATAATTAAACTTTATTTGGAGTTCTTCTTTATTGCACAATGCATATTTCTTAATATTAAGCCTAAAATGTGTTCAATATCACTATTACTAAGGATAGTATGATCACTGTATAATTGAAATGCAAGATATTTAAAATATACCTAAACTATGTACTTTAGTATATCTTTAGTTGGACCTCAGCACTATTTATGGATAACTAAAGTGCGTTAAATACAAAAATACTTTTAAGTATACCAATTTAGTAAACAGTTGCAGGGTATTTATATTTAATACATAAATATAAATGTATTTGTAGTATATTTAGCATAAAATAAATGGATTTCAAATACATTTTAGGATATTTATTTTTTACTAGGGTTCAGAAAGACAGCAAAAACCTTAGATTCAGAGTGGACTACCGCTCAAAGTTTTGGGTTTAAGATTTAAGTTTTTGAAATAAGTCTATTATGCTCCTCAATGTTGGATTTGTTTGATTTAAAAATACAGTAAAAACGAGACAACTTCTGTGTCTTTGTGTACATGGAACATAGGGTGTGTGTGGCTTGTTTATGGGTGTGTGTGTGTTTGACAGATGGAAAGAGTGCAACTCACCTTCAGATATAGGTGAGAGTCTGGATTTGGCTGCAATGGTATTTGTTTCAGACACTGCCAGGGACATGGATAGAGTGGGGGAGGACCTTGGGACAGGCGGGGACACCTTTTAAAACAAGTTGAAAAACATTAATAAAAGTGTCAACCCCAGACGTCTTTCTACAGGTGCTTTAAGACATTCAGTATAATAACAGACAACACCCATGTCAAATAATTTACATGCTCAGAACAGGTTTGTCTGAGTATGCTAACAAAGATTTTCCCTTTCATATCATATATATTGACAGAAACACTTAAAAGAACTTCTTGCGTCTTGTGTCTGTTTAAATGGTACACATCAATAGAGTTTGGCTTTAGAATACTTTTAAGTGATAGTTCACTGCCAAAAAATAAACTTTAGTAATTTTTTCTCACCCTCATGTTGTTGCAAACTGATGTTGAAAGACTTGTTTTCTTGAGTGGAACACAAATTAAAAATGTCTTTCTATATTACAGATTTTAAAAAATCAACCTAAATATATTTCATATGGCTATATATATCTGTGTTGAATGACTTGGACAGTCCTGGACTAGATCAACGGGGTGTCACTAAATTGGTACGTACGAGAATTATATTGTTATATTAATACAAGTAAAACAGAGATTATATTCGGGTCATATAATGTCTGTTGTTATTCATATTGAAAAATCAGACAGGTTAAAACATACAAGTATTTAGGAGTGATGATAGATGATATGTTATCTTGGAAAGGTCATATTAATACTCTCTGTAAAAGAATAATGCAGAGAATCTACTTCCTTCATCATCCTAGGTCGTTTGGAGTAAGAAAGCAGATTCTTCTGTTATTTCTGTGATTATGAGTATACTATAATATTGCAATTCCATATGGTACAAGAGTTTGTCTGTTATGCTAAAAACAAAGTTGTTTAATCAAATTGTAGGTCAGTCTCTTTAAAAGTTATATATTTTATCTTATTACAACAATTTGTTAAGGCTGGCTAATAATATAGTCTCTGACCCTAATCATGTCCTGTATAATGAGTTTATATTATTACCATCAAACCAGAGGTACAGGGTTCCAAGATCCAACAGAGTGAGGCTGAAACACTTTTTTTGTGCATCAGGCTATCTTAGAGTTGAATAAAACACTTAAATACAAAATTAAGAGTATAAGAAGCGAAGGTGTTGTAATTTTATAAGCGTAGTATAAGAGAGTAAGGTGTAATGTAATGATTAAGAGGGTGTTATGTGTGAATACATGTTTTAATTGTAAATTGTATTGTGTGGATCAAGTGTGTGTTGATGTTTATTGGATGTTGATTGTTGTGAACATAGATACCGTCATGCGAGATAAATTTCAGACTTGTCTGACAATAAAGTATTTTTGTGTGTATGTGTCGGTTCAAGCGCAAGTAAATGCGAAAGAGGAATCAATACGGTGTTCGAGCGTCGCCTCTCTTTTTATCTTTAACAAAACGGCACATGAGTCCCGGTTTTCGCATCTTCTTCCATTTTTTAAATCTTTTGAATGTGTAAATTGGCAAGAAAAAACACATCCAAATGATAAACTTTCACTCTATGATGGTTAAACTTGGCAGTTAATCTGCAAACCACATGTGTGCTGAACCATTGGGTCCGGTCCGTAACTGTGATCCGTTGCACCCTTAATAATTAATGTACACACTCATAATCATGATTGCTTTCTTACCAGAGATGGAGAAATATCCAACTCCCGTAAGCAAAGTGTCCCTGTCCCCAAAAATGTTGGTAGTCAAAAGCGATTCACCTCGTAATGAGTCTCGTAACTGAATGTGATGATCTAAATTTGAATATTTGTGAGCAGACAGAAGATTCTGCAATATTTCTCGTTTTGTGTTCCATAGAAGAAGAAAAAAAATCATACAGGTTTGGCATGTTCGAAAATGCCTCAGAATTCTCATTTTTTTCTGAACTATATGTTTATGAAAAAGTTGTTAATGTGTGTTATTTCGAACACTCACAGTGTTTTGCGGGCTGGTGGATGTGGAGGATGCTGGTGAGCTTGTGAGGGATGGGGCGCGGGTGCTTGATGCTGAACTGTCTGCCCGTTCTCTGAGGTTAGACTGGCTATCCGCAAGTGGGCTACTTCTGGACACTGGAGAAGAGCTTGGGTTTGTAGGAACTGTTTGTTTAATCTCCGGAGTGGTGCTCGTTCTTAGCTCCCCAGGAGAGACTACTGGTGCTTGGTTCCCTTCTTGAGGTTCAGGAACTGGTGCCGGAACCTGCGTATGAGCATCAGGGTATTGAAACATATCCATATACTGTCCGTTCATTGCCCCCTGGTGGTATGGAGCATCGGCGTTGCCCATGCTTGCATGCTGAGCTGGATACATTGGGCCATACCCTGGTTGAGGGGTCATTTGGAAACCTTGAGGGATGGATCCAGCGGGTATAATGGATTGTGCAAAGTTCATAGCTAGAGAAAGAACATTGGCCAGGGAAATAAAGGGCTGCTGGGAAGGTGATGGCCACATCCCTGCAGCTTGCGGACCAGATGGAGGGGCAACTGGAAGCGGCAGATTGTTGGTTTCTGCTTGAGGCGCCATCTCGTAGCACTGCTGTACTGGTGAAACGACAGAAGAGGACGAAGAGGAGGAGAAGAAGTTTGGGTTGCTGGGAACACGGGTGAGTGGACTTGGGTTGAGGGAACTTTTGAGGGAGGCGGGATCCATTTGGTAGGGGTAGGCGAAGTGGGTGTTCTGAACGTAAGGTGGTTTGGTGAACTGAGGAGGCATGGCAGACATCTGGTTTGACAGATATGGCAGAAAATCAGGGTGGCCGTACTGCGTGTAGTTGGGCACAGAAGACTGATAGGTCTGTGAGGAACCTGCAGGAAACAGAAATAGAAAGAGAAAAACTGGGTTAAGCTCTATACACATAGCAGCAATTAAATCATTCTGGGTGGGGAGAGGTCACCAGCAGTCATTGTCACCCATGTATAGTAAGAAGTGGTGTGGCATTGTGGCTAAAACTTAGGACAAGAAAGAAGTTGCGGATTCGAGTATCACGAATGACAAGCCATGACCCGCTTTGAAAAACAGGCAGGCAGTGGAATGGGGGGAATAAAACTCAAGGCCTCGAGGTGCATTTTTTAAAAGTTTAACAACTTTAAACTTGAACGCCATGTTTTTGAGAATGCCATATCATGAGTGAGACGCTGCAAAAGACATCAGAAGCAAAACGCGAGCACAAAGGTAGCACATGTTTACACAGAAACACGATGGAAAAGTTGCGCAGTGGAATGGAAAAACACCTTTTGTTTGAACTGGCCTTGAGGGTATATTCAGACCTGTAGAATATGTTCCAAAACAGAGACTTAATTTGTTACAATGTTGCATTTTCTTCTTGGTCCAGATTGCTTTCACAAGGCAACATTTCAAAGTCTACCAAAAGTCACAGTGTCCTCTCATTAATCAAAGTACACCTGCTTATATTCCGGGATTCCTCTCACAATGCCATCCATCAAGATGGATTGGCCAGTTTGTTCAGTGGGCTTTATCTGAAGCTACCTTTACAAACTCTTATTGTTTTTTATGTAATGCATTTGCCATTATAAATTATGATACCACTTGGTTCACTGGTCCGATGCTTTCTCACCACAACTGAACGGCTCCAGAGTTCATTTTCAATCAGGCCGATACCACCTCATTCAGACGATCTCGGACCAGTTGTTTTGGTTCTGATCCGAGCACGACAGTCGTGTTCAAATATACCGGTTTGTCTCCGCGAATCGCCAACTCTTGTTAAAAATAACTTTTGCTCACTTCGTCAATGTCCATGTGAAAGTACCTAATCACTTTCCAATGTTCAACTTTGTATGTTAAAAAAATGACGTTCTTTGACCTATCATTGCTGTGCTTGACTTTTGGAAAGACTGCATAAACATCATTGTGGCATAAAAATAAAGCCATAAACGGGGATGTGACCTCTCTCCTGTGGAGCTAACCACTTTGGAGCATTTATCAAACTCCCTGTGCCAGTCCTCGACGTCCTGTGCGGATACAGTTACACAATGATTTGTCACCATAAAGTATGCATCGTTAAAGAAAAGAAAAGACTAGTCATCTCGAAGTAGAGCTTTTATACTGCGCACAGGCTCTGTAATACGTGTAGTTTGTTCTCACAGAAATCTACTTGTTCATTTTGAAGTAGCAGGTGTCAAAAGCAAATCCTGAGATGCGTCAACAATGACATTGGCGTAAAAACCTGGTCTCCATGGGGATGGGCGTTCAGAAAGCCAATTGCAGAGTGGGATACACAAGATATCAAGTTTGCTCCAGTAGCCTCACAGCTAATGGTGTGCAGACATAGTGCTCTCAGTAACAATGTCATCACCGAAGGAAACAAGATGAAAGAACAAGACAGAGTGAATGTTCATTATGATGGCCCTCATAGACTGAACGTCCTCAAAGGGGTCCGGACTGTACTGATGGGTTGTGTGTCCGAACATAGCGCTCGTTACCTGGAGAGACCAAAGATGATTGGTTCTGATATTGAAAGCTGGTGGTGATCTGAAAAAATTGTAAATCACCTTCATGCTAAAAATATAAAAATTTTGGCCTGGTTTCACAGACAGGGCTTAGTTTAAGCCAGGATTAGATTAGTTCAATAAGGACATTTAAGTAGCTTTTATTAACATCCCTTAGAAAAAACATTACTGGTGTGCATCTTGAGACAAAACAATGACACTGACATATTTTAAGATACGTCAGAGCAAGTTGCTTTCAGTTAAAACAGCTCAACGATGCACTTTATTGTGGGACTGTAGGCTTAAGCCTTGTCTGTGAAAATGGGTTAATATGTTAATCTGATTCATTAATACTCCGCAGAGATGGAAAGAGTACCTGAAAAACATACTCGAGTAAATTTACAGCAAACATGACTCCATTACAAGTTATAAGTCACTAATTCCAATACGACTTTAGTAAAAGTCTTACTGATTTTAACAGAACTTAAAGGGTTAGTTCACCCAAACATGAAAATTCTGTCATTAATTCCTCACCCTCATGTCGTTCCAAACCCATAAGACCTTCGCTCATCTTTGGAACACAAATTAAGATATTTTAATGAAATCCGAGAGCTCTCTGACCTCTACATAGATAGCAATTTAATGAACACTTTCAAGATCCAGAAAGGTAGTAACAACATTGTTAAAATAGTCCATGTGACTCCAGTGGTTCAACCTTATTTTAATGAAGCGACGAGAATACTGTGCAAAAACAAAAAAATAATGACTTTATTCAACAATTTTGTTCTGGCCTGTGCCAGTCTCCTACATAGTTTACATTGTAAATACAGCGCTCCTGTGCATGTGTCGTGTTGCTCACGTTGATTCTTACTATTAATTAAATAGCGGTTTATGGAGGGGCCTGAGAGCTCTCGGATTTACTCAAAAATATCTTAATTTGTGTTCCGAAGATGAGCGAAGGCCTTACGGGTTTGGAACGACATGAGGGTGAGGAATTAATGACAGAATTTGAATTTTTTTGGTGAACTATCCTTTTAATTATTTTACTCATACTGAACATCTATTGGACTTGATTTAAGTTGCATGCAAAAACAGGTACAAAACACTTTCTATTCAGTAAATCTGACTGAATCTATATTATCTAACAAGTTTATAGCTACACTTTTGGGTTTGCATTCAGTTCCATGTAGTATAATTACTATTTGGATACAAATTTGACCTCGTTCTCATGTAAATTACATTTCAGCATGATCAAGTTTGTATTGTAGTAATTATTAATGGGCCATTCCAATAACCATGTTATCATTTATGGCTGTTATCAACACAAATTCTCAAAGTAGGCAGAGCTGCTTAGGAACATTGTGTACTGTAAAAACTAAGCACAATACAAAATTAAAGGAAAGAAGTGCATGATGCCTAAAGAAGAAAAGTGGTTTATTGTGTAGACAGATGAATGTACCTGTAGTGTGGAAGGATTGTGAACGCAGGGGCCGGACGGGTGGAACAGCATCAGGATCGACGTAAAAATCGGCGCTCAGAGAAGGAGAAGAACCACGGGTCACTGGACCTATACTGGTACCAGCATAATCTGAAGGACATACACACAAACAGGTTTATATCATATTTGACACTTGTGTTGTTTTATATTAAGCAAATTAAATGTTCAATACCCTAACCCTTAGAGAAAGCTTTAGATTTTAAAGTAAACTCTTTCTAGATTTGAATGAAGACATTATTTAGTCCCTTCCTTAAACCATTTTTGTGAGAACCAAATACATTAATAAAAAGATTCAAGACTCTATACTGATGTAGAGCATACTGTATGTTCATAATTATTATCCATCCATGTCTTCACACATGCTTTATATGATCAGTATTTGTGTGCACGTGTGTGTATGTGGCCTGCATGTGTGCATGTTTGTTACCTGGCAACGAGGAGGAGGAGTGTGTGCGAGCGAGGCCCTGTGTGTAGAGATTGGGCTGTGGGGAAAAACAAAGCGCACGTTGGCATTAACGTCATTATCTAGCAAAGTGACAAAGTTAGCAACACGTGTGTGTGAAATGATAAGATTGATTGTCCCTCAAGCACGAATAAAGTCTCCAATCAAGCTGTTCCAGAGGCCTTTCTCACTAATGACTGTTGAATATTGATGACTAAGTTCTCTTATTCCAATTAGTGAGCGGAACAGTGAGAGGAACGCGTCTTTGTGAATGGTTATCTCTAACATGATGACATCAGGGGTCAGTCGTTCAAAAGTAATCTGATCGGATTGGATCAAATCTTGAAAATGGGTTGTTCAAAAGAAGAAAAAGGATTCTGAAATCAGATAAGATGACAAAATCCAATCTTGGCTTTGATCAGGATCAAATCATCAGTGTGTTGTTCAAAATTTTTTAGTAAGACTGGGATACCTTTGATCCAAACAATCAGGATTATACTGATCCCAGCAGTAGGGTGGATTGCAGGGAAAGAAATTGAATAAAACTTCAAAACTGGTCAAAAAAATACAACATTTGTATCATGTAATATAACCACATTTTTTATTTTGCTCTTGATTAGTATTAGAAGTAGACATTAGGCTACTTGCAGTAAAGTAAAAAAGAGATTTTGGTGCCATAAAATAATCCCCAAACAGCTGTAAATATCAAACAAAATTATTATATTAAATTGAAAGTGTTATTTATCACTGTTTCTAAACTACATTGGCACAATCACAAGAGATGAACCAGTCAAAAGGCGAACACAACGTTTTTTCATCACCATGTCCCTTTAGGGCCTTCGTAGAGCACTAATAATCCAGATTTGGTAATCTGAAAAAGTGTTTCTGGATCAGGATGACCCGACCCAATCCAATTTTGCTTTGAAAAAAACAGCACAAAAGTAAAATGGATTACATGATCATGGATAGCAAAACATTCTAGATTTACTAGATTCAACTTTTTGAACAACTGGCCCCAGAAGATTGGATTCCTGAACCACATCATCTAAAACCCTTAGATGGTACCTTGACAAAAGCTTGCAGAAAATACATTGATTTTGAGAATCACCCTTCAACCTGATAGTTTACTCAATAAACATAGAAAATATAGATATAGAAAATGCTCAATTGCACGATTAATCGCACAAAAGGGTGTAATTAATCTATTTTCATCTATTGACAGCCCTTACATATTTAAAAAGTAATAATAATGTTTGTAAATTCTTTGAGTGGATACACACCTGTGAAGCAGACAGTGTGCCGACTCCGCTCAGGTAAGGCAGATCAGCGGTTTCTCTCGGACCGAGTGGTTCCAAAGGCTCTCTCCTCATCAGGGCTTCTGCCCGACGGATGATATCCCTCATGCGGTGGATGAATCCCTCTCTCTCCCCAGGTAGGATAAACTCATTATGTACCTAAAAGTGGTGCAAAGAGACGAATAAGTAAATTTTGAGTCTTCTTGCATGATCTGTTGAGCAGACTTTATTAATGAGTTCAAAGGTCTCCTTCAAAGGTACTGGAATTAAACACAGAGCAGTGAACAAAGACATGTACTCATAATGCAGAAAAGAGAAACACCACCGTCTATATTTAAGAGTCCTAAATCCAGTCTCAAGGCCATGGACAGGCTGATCAAAACTACTTTTAGACACAGCTAACACAAAGAAGCCAAAGAAAGCAGCTAACAAAAGTGATGTTCAGAAAACACACTCACCCTAGATTCCATTCTACATAAATATTTTTTGCCTCATATCAATACTGACAAAAAGTTGAACTGTTTTAAACCTAAAAATATACTGCTAATTGTGCGGCTGAAAAAAACAAACACAAACACACAGACAGGTCACAGAGGTCCAACAACACTAAACACTAAAACACTAGTAGCAACACGAAAAAAACATTTTCCAGTGATTTTCAGGGCTAATTGAGAATGTGGTGACAAACATTTAAAAACCAGTTCTTTCTCCTGCATGCTAAAAATATGTCAAATATAGCTGACAAGTCACAACAGACACATAAGAACAGGTTTTCCACTGGTAATTGAAGATGTAAAAAAATGTTTCAGATGAACAGAAATGGAGCGTCGATTTTCCACTGTGCATTCGAGGTTGCAGAGTTTGTGCAAACACAGAAGCTGAAACATCAACACTTCTCACGGTATAATGCAGTTCTCACAAAAAGGGCCACTTTATCTGTGTCCTTGTGTCCGCTTTGACGTCCATAACGTTCCCCTTACAGACATTCAGTGAAGTAGTAGTGGAGAACAGGGGCAATTGTAACATGCTTTATATTTTCCTTTAATACAGACTACAGAAATTGTAAAAGTACTTACAATTTATTAGACAATTACAATTTTTTATTTCTATTTTTTATTTTATATTGTATTTCATTTGATTATTTTCGCTGTGTTGCTAGCTCACCATCACTGTAGCAATGTCTTCTGGGTTGTCTCCATCCAGATCGAATTTAAATGTCACCATCTTGCTGTTGTGGGTCTGTAGTTGACACTCTACGACCCGATCCACTTTATCTGATAGCTAAGACACAGGCAGGGAATGAGGTGAGAACATTTATGTTAGTGCATTTTAAAAAAAGCTATTGATTTGGAAAGTTTGACACATTTACATCCCCAGTCTTAGCAGACCGTAAGGTTGGGAGCCACGTATGAACAGTTAATTAAAGCTAGAAAAATTGACTGATGAGTCACCCCAGTGATGCGTAGCCGTGAGCGAGCTCTCTTCCTGAGCAGCTTGGTTCCTGTGCGTTTGTTCTGACCTTTCCCGCTCCTCTCCGATAGACCCTCGTTTCCGTCACTCAAACCAGAGGTGACATCAGAAGCGTAGCTGTTCCGAGAGGAAAGGATACAAAACACACGGTGATGTTCCGAGTTCCTGAATTTCACAGAACTCGACTTCACAGAACATTTCTTTAATCAGTTCACCATTAGCACATAAAGGCCAAGTCATTTACGATAGATCCTCTAAATCAGGTTGAGCTAATTCAGTATAATGCAGCTGTGTTCTTGTGTACCCATTTTACCATATGCTTTACCTTTGATTTGAACAGAAATGCTTTTTAGGGTAAATTGGTCCCCTGAGCTAAATCATTCCCATTAATGCATTTACCGCTGGGGTATGTGTAGTGTATGTGTGTGTGCTTGTAAATGAGAAAGAAACTGCTCTCCACTGGAGCTTTACAGCCACCGTGGGTATATACACGTGGCATGATGTTGGTCAGTTGGTCAGTAAGATTACAGCTCTCACAGCTGGGATCAGATCCACATTTTCTTGACGTCAAAACAAAAGCCACACATTCACACACACACACACACACACTGAGGGAGGTATTTATTTAAACAACAGCCTTTTTATTATATACAGGGAGAGCAGAATTATTAGGCACGTTGATTTTCTGATCATATTTTTTTTCCAGGCACATTTGACCAATTCCAAACCACAGTAATCCTAATAACTACTATTGATTTAGTATTTAATAATGTATAAGTGATATATAATTGTTCATGAAGGCTGGAAATGAAAATCACCTTATATTCAGGTGTGCAGAATTATTAGGCATGTTTTCTTTTACAGATAAATTGAGCCAAAAAAGAGATTTAACTCAGACTGAAAAGTCAAAACGTATTTAATGCCCATGAGAAGGATGCAATACTAATGCAATACTAGACATTGCAGTTAAGGCATGACCATTGGACAGTGAAATGCTCGTTGGGTCAGCAGGATCTGACAAAAACATGTGGCGGAGAAAAGACACCTGTTAACCGCAAAAGAATTAAGAATTAAGGTGAAGAATTAAGGGTGAAACCATCAGGAACCCTTTAGTCTCCAGCGCCACCATTTTCCAGAGCTGCAACCTACCTGGAGTCTCCAGAAGTGCAAGGTGTCAGGATCTCAGAGACTTCAGTTAGGTAAAGAATCCTAAAAAATGACCCCCACTAGATAAGAATCACAAGCTGAAGTGTTGTAAAATACATGAAGCCTGCTTTTTTATAGGCTTTATAGGTTTTATAGGTTGAGAATGACTCTTGAAGGACCAGCACCACATCCTCTAGTACCACTGTTTGAAGAATTCATCTTCCAGAATCTGGCAGTACGTTTTGAGAGTTCATTTTAGTCCATCCTGAAGTCCGTTTTGCAGAGATGGACTAAAAATGAACTCCCAAAACGTACTGCCAGATTCTGGAAGATGAATTCTTCAAACAGTGGTACTAGAGGATGTGGTGCTGGTCCTTCAAGAGTCACTCTCAACCTATCTGTCCATAAAGCCTATAAAAAAACCTTCTTCATGTATTTTACAACACTTCAGCTTGTGATTCTTATCTAGTGGGGGTCATTTTTTAGGATTCTTTACCTAACTGAAGTCTCTGAGATCCTGACACCTTGCACTTCTGGAGACTCCAGGTAGGTTGCAGCTCTGGAAAATGGTGGCGCTGGAGACTAAAGGGTTCCTGATGGTTTCACCCTTAATTCTTCACCTTAATTCTTAATTCTTTTGCGGTTAATAGGTGTCTTTTCTTCACCACCTGTTTTTGTCTGACCCTGCTGACCCAACGAGCATTTCACTGTCCAATGGTCATGCCTTAACTGCAATGTCTAGTATTGCATTAGTATTGCATCCTTCTCATGGGCATTTAATACTTTTTGACTTTTCAGTCTGAGTTAAATCTCTTTTTTGGCTCAATTTATCTGTAAAAGAAAACATGCCTAATAATTCTGCACACCTGAATATAAGGTGATTTTCATTTCCAGCCTTCATGAACAATTATATATCACTTATACATTATTAAATACTAAATCAATAGTAGTTATTAGGATTACTGTGGTTTGGAATTGGTCAAATGTGCCTGGAAAAAAAATATGATCAGAAAATCAACGTGCCTAATAATTCTGCACTCCCTGTATATATATATATATATGTTTAGTGTGTAGGTAACTGTTAATCAGAACTCAACTTACCTGTCGACAGGAGAGGAAAAACCACTGGCACTTCCTGACTGGGTCTTCTCTGTATTTTGGGACACAGCAATGCTCTGTGTGTGGACCAATGGCAAAGAAAAATTCTTAGCAATTCAAATCATTACTCAGTTTAGCTAAACCTCATTCAAATGAGCATTTTTTTAAATCATTTAAAAAAATGTGGGGCATTTTAGAGCTGCTTTTTCATAATCGCTGTAGTATCACACTGTAAAAAGTGATCAGTTGACTTAACTTAAAAAAAGAGAGGAAACCCATTGCCTTAAAATTATCGAGTAAATAAACCATGTGTTTTTGAAACATTTTTTTTACTTTTATTACTTAATAATTTTGAGGCTACGGGCTTCCTAACTGTTTTCTAAGTTAAGTCAACTGATCATTTTTTACAGTGCAGTCTGAAATCTTACATTTTCCTTTAAATTATTAGTTACGCATACAACCATAGATAAGTTTGGGGTCGTTAGATTTGAATGCTTACCAAGGCAGAATTTATTAGATTTAATATACAGTAAAAACAGCAATACTGTGAAATTATATTACAATTGTTTTCTATTTTAATATATTTTAAAATGTCACTTGTTTATGTGATGGCAAAGCTGAATTTCCCACACCAGTCTTTGTACTGACTCCAAATTTTTAATTGTTAGGGTAGCTGGGATAATATAACAAACAGGGGTGTGACGAGACACTTATCTCACGAGACAAGACGAGACACGAGATTGGGTTCACAATAATGAGATGAGACAAGATTTTTACATAGTATTTTTAAGAATCTTAATGATGAAATACAGTACATGACAAGAAAAATTGTTTGCATTGTTTGTCATTTCAGTTCTACTCTCTCAGTATGAATAATCATATGCAGTAAAAGACAACAAGCACTATAAAAGGTCAAACTCAACCGACTGGCTTCTTTCCTGTACGATTGTCTCTTCAGACCTTAGAACTGCACATGAGCTTCTTTTGACCTCCTAACTGAACTCCTGCCCACAAATTGATCATAGATAATCTCACCCTAACCCTAACCTTTTTCTTCAAGTATGATACAGAGCTAAGAGATGGTTCAAACTAGATAGCTTTCATATTGGGAGATATTTGCATGCCTCAGAGGGCAGCCGCTTTCAAACAGCGGTTGCTTATTGAAATCGTATCTAAATGAGCGCTCCCGTTTACTTTCACTTTCAATTTCGCGATCATGAGTACACTGTGAATAGGGAGCAGTGGTGCTGAACGCGCATTTTAAAATATAAGACAATTGTCTGATGCTTCTGTTGCGCAACTAATCCTCTGCCATGGTCCAGTCAGTCTTCTCGTCACGTGATCAGTGCTGCGCACTATGTACGACTCTAACAGCTCGTTTTGGATGAGCTGATGGAATTAAAGCGACTGTTATCCACCTGAATTAAATTGTTTTTATTTCTATAAAAAGCAAAATGTAAACGTAGCGTTGGCATATTCTATCTTAACTTCACCCTCATGCTCTGTCATGACCAGGGGTCTCATTTATAACCATTGCGTACACACAAAACAGGCCCTGAAAGAGGCGTACGCTACTTCTGACGCATAACTTGTGATTTATAAAAACAAACTTGACGGGAAAATTTGCGCACCTGCATGCAAACTCTGACCCATGCGTACAAACTCTTACAGAGTGACTTATAGAGTGAGAAAATTAATGAAGAAAGAACAATTTAAAACTCTGTTTTTTTTATATACACATTTACAGTATTTATATTAATGTTCCAGTTCCATTAATGGCGATATGCACTAAAATTACAAAGTCATTACTCAGAATTTAAACAAAAATTATATGAATTTAGATAGACATGTGGATGTGCGACTTTTGATCACTTTTCCTCTGACACGCTGTTTTAATGACAGCAAGGATTAAATATAGGCTAATTCCAATAATTCCTCTTTAAACTAAACTGCAGATCTCATGTTCTGACAAAATACTTACTTCAATATTACAGACACTGCAGGATTCAGTGGTCGAACGGTCCATTATCCTGTTTGAACAGGTCCAATGATAATCTTACTGTACAACCACAGCTGCACGGACACGGAGTGTACAGACGTCTTCACAAAATTATGAAAAATACCACTGTATTTGAAGGATACAACTTGAAGAAAAATTTAAGATTTGCACGTTTCCTTTTTTAAAATACTTTGAGTCAGATGATTGTATTTACGATGCAATAAATAAGTAGGCCTATCTGTTTAAATTAAAATAGCCTAAACATCCTATATGTTCACATTATCAGCAAAAATGCATGAATTTGAGTTGAAGGGTTTAAAATTAACAAAATATTTTGAATTAAAATACATTTGACACCAGAGGTGGGTAGTAACGAATTACATTTACTTCGTTACATTTACTTGAGTACATTTTTTGGGTAACTTGTACTTTTAGAGTAGATTTAAAGATGGGTACTTTTACTCTTACTCAAGTAAATTTCTTGTGAAAAAACTGTACTTTTACTTAGTTACATTCGGTGGCGTTCCTCCGTTACTGTCAAATGGTAATAATTATATTATATATATTAAAATAAGTGAATATGACTTTCGCAAGTCTCGCGAAACGTTGGAGAGGCTGCTTCGCGAGAGGACGCATCACCCGCTTATAATTAGCGCGCGTTTAGTCGGAAGATGTGTGTGAGCTACGGGAGGCAGATTGCCCGTGGCCTCAAGTTCAGTCTATGTTTTCACTCCAAGATGTAAAAAATAATAGTTTCATAATGCGATGCATGTTGTGTGCACCAAAACGAACTGACATCTCTCAGCATACAAGAATTCCACCCTGAAAAGAACATGTAGCGGTAAGTGTCACAATGATGCCTATATTTGAACACTATTAACGGTCATTTGGTAACTATGGGAAATTTTCCCTTATTATAATACTATTTCACACACTGTCCGAGTGTTTTCCTCATATGCGCTCTTGTGCAAGCAATGAATCGTTTGAATCCTCCAAACAACACACGTCCACGAACAAACGTTCTCATCTTCACATTTACATATCCTTTTCTTCACAAAACGAAACAAATTGAATAGCCTAATGTGACGTCTTGCATTTATACACAAATCCGGACAGACACCTGTCTGAAGTGTAGAAAATACATACAAATAAAAACGGTATTGTATTTTATTCCTACCTAAAGAATAGCCTATATACTTATACAAATATAAGAACAAAGTATGTTTTAAGAAGAGCTCTAGTTAGCCCAGCACACCATTAATTTACACTGTTTAACCATTAATCACACACACACACACACACACACACACACACACACACACACACACACACACACACACACACACACACACACACACACACACACACACACACACACACACACACACACACACACACACACACACACACACACACACACACACACACACACACACACACACACATATATATATACATATATATATATATATATATATATATATATATATATATATATATATATATATATATATATATATATATATATATATAAGGTTCATTAGCTTACATTAGTTAACATGAACTAATAATGAACTGCACTTATAAAGCACTTATTTATCTTTATGTAAATTTAAACATTTACTAATGCATTATTAAAATATTGTTAACATTAGTCAATGCACTGTGAACTAACATGAATAAACCATGAACAGCTGGATTTTTATGAACTAACGTTGACAAAGATTAACTAATGCTGAACAGAGGTGTTGTTCATGGTTAGTTCATGTTAACTAATACATTAACTAATGTTAACTAATACAACCTTATTGTAAAGTGTTACAGAGAGGTGTGTGAAAGCTCTCCAAGTAGCCTGAAATTCAGGGTTTTCGCTTATCAATCAGATCGAAAGTAACTAGTAACTAACTACTTGAGTAGTTTTCTCATCGATTACTTTTTTACTCTTACTCAAGTAAATATTACGATTGTTACTTTTACTTTTACTTGAGTAAATATTTCAGTAAGTACTTGTACTTTTACTTGAGTACAGATTTTGGCTACTCTACCCACCTCTGTTTGACACATAAAACATTTGGCCCGTGGAAATGAATGAATAAACTTTATTTTTAAAAAAATATCTGAGAAGTATTTTATACAATTTTGTTTTTATGGATATTTTGATATATTTATTCTAAAACATAAAAAGGATATTGGATGATTGTCAGCAATGTACTGTGTAAGGCACAAATGGCATCTATAGTCCGTACCTAATATTTTTCAATGTCTTGTACCTTTGACAGTGTTCAACATGGTGTCACGTGGATGGTAATATGCATGCAAATAATATGCAGATGAGGTTTTGCATAGTAAAACTAGGCGTTGTAAGCTCCATATATGGTGATGTCGGGGAGGAGATGGGGTGGAGATGCACGTATGCACAATATTCTGCTGGCTGTGATTTATAAATCTAGCTTTTGTGCGTACGTACACTTTTAGAATGAAATCTACGCAAAGTTTTATAAATGAGACCCCAGGTCATGACAATATGACGCGAGACAGCTTTTCACCTCGACGAGATCTCGTCACACCCCTAATATAAAACAATCATTGCTCTAATCATTTTAAGCATCTCATGCTCACTGGCAACCTACCGAGGGGAAACGGAGAGCTGGGATTGCAGCAGCTGGAGTGGGATGGGCTTCAGTGGGTGGAGCTTCAATGGGTGGGGTTTCCACACGAGGAGCTCCACTGGTTGGTTGCGGAGCTGTGGAGGGTTGGTTTACTTCAGGTTCCTGAAGCCCAGAGGGGCTGAGGTAGCCATCCGTCTCACAGTCAGCTGCAATGGTAATCGTAATTCAATCAAACAGAAGAAAACTATGCACTTTAGCAGCCTCAATTAGCTGCACACTAACAAACTAGAGACATCATGTGTGACCTGGCAAGGCACAAGATTATTCAGTGACTTTCATGGAGGTTACTCATTTTAAAGGAATTTTCCATTTTCCTTTGGCAGCGGCTATTTGCACCAAGTGAAAATAGCAGTAACCCTGACCGATAAACACTATTATTAAACACACGTTAGACACTTTATGTCCACTTTTGGAATATTTTCTTAATTTTTATTGAAAATAAATGCCTTTCCGATCTGATATGTGATAGGAAAAGCGAGTAGGGCAAGTTCTGCAAAAGGCGGAATCGAACCTCAGATCAATTTGCGAAGTTAGTGTAAATAGCATTTGACAACAAGGTGGGCTATTTGCATTTATGTGTAAATAGAAACAGTTTTTTGAAAGGTATTTTAAAGTCTGTTGAATTATTGAATGAACACTACAGTTCAGTTAAGTTTTTTTGTCTCATTTTTATCAAAGTTAAACAGATGCTTAATATTTTGTGGAATCTGTGATGCATTTTTTTTTCAGGATTCTTTGATGAATAGAAAGATAGAAAAACAGCATGTATTTGAAGTATAAATCTTTTGTAACATTACGTCTTTACTGTCAATTTAATGTATTCTTATTGAAATTCCTTTAAAAAATCTTACTGACCCCAAACTTTTGAACAGAAATGTATTTGAGATATATGATAATAATAAAATTATACATAACATGTTCACTAATTGGAGCCAAATGTAACGAAATGGAAACAAGTGACGAACAAACAGACAGTTATTTATTATTTTTTTATCGAATTCACTCTTTTAAATTGCCATGTACAGTAAGTTAGTAAACATTCTGTACATGCAAACGATCCAGAAATAAATGTTTGCTGACATACAATGTAGCAACTGTTCATCCACTAACAAGTAAATCATGTTTGTTTTAAAGGACATTTGGTCATGAGAAACATGTTTGAAGGTTTGGCTGGTCATGGGAAACATGTGGATCAGTTCTAATGGAACAATATTACAATCAACCAGGCAGATTTGAGGTCAAGGTTTACAGTTATTGTCAAGTTTAGACAACCATGGTTAGAAGCTTCAACACTCATACTACATGCTTATTCACCTATCATTTCCTTCTGATTCTAGAGGTAAGTATGGATAGGATTAAGTTAGGACTATGTTTTTGGACGGGAACATGCCTTGGCAAAATCACTGCAACCACTGCACTACACTGTTTCTGTGTGCACATGTCAGAGTGAGAGTTTTGGGTTTCATTCAGATGTGCTCTCATAGTAAGTTGTGTCCTATGACAAAGTCATGGAAAAATACATTCAGCAAGAAATGGAGATCAACAGCAGATTTGATTTTGGAAAACGTACAACACACACTGAAAGACTGGTTGTTTACTTATTTGAAACGGTTACAACAAATGTGAATGCCTGGAAGAAATCGTGACGTAAATCCAAGTGTAATGGATTATTATAAAAAATGTAAGGCAGGACTGGTTCTATGCATTGGTTGTGGATTGGACTTTGAGTTGCACTTAAAAGTGAAGTCAGATGAACATGAGCTTGCAGGATCAGGGTTGAATTGGATCAAATTAGAAGTTCTGTGTACGTCACATATGCATGGGCAAATTGTTCACAGTAAGATCTAAAACTTGCATTTAGAAACCTGATGCCATTACCATTTAATTCCGAACAGTTAAACTCACATGTTGCTGATGAGTAGCTGGCATGGCGTATGTTGAAATGCTGCCGCTGGTCCGTGTCCGGCTCCTCGGGTTCAGTGGCAAAGCTGGCATTAAAGCCAGAGTCCAGAGATTCGTTTGCAGGCAGGGAAATGGGACCTGACACTGTGACAGTGGGCGGAACTTGTGTAGGGGTGGATACTGCCGTCTCTACAGGAGGTTTGGGAGCCGGTGGGTAAGAGACTGAAGGTTCGGCTTCAAGACTAGGTTCCGGTTCCTCCTCAATCACCTCCTCTTGACGCCGCCTCTGCACCTCTTCAGCCTGACGGCGGCGTTTCTCTCGTTGGCGTTTGATGGTGGTGACGCGGTCACGGATGGCTTTGGCCACAAGCTTGTAGTCGGCCTCACAGACGAAGCCAAGAACAACCTGAAGGACATGGATTAGGCATTATGTTTGCTGATCTGTTCAGTAATGGCATGGCAATTAATTCTCACCGCAAATCTCACCATCTCCTGAGCCACCTCCTCCGGGACATCCTTGTAGAGTTCGAACAGAAACTCGATGGCATTGTTGTCCTTGTATTTGCCATGGAGCTTCTTGGTGTCATCCATCCGAAGCCAGAGTTTAAGGCCAGACTTCACCATGTCGTCTTCCTCGGCCAGCTCAACATGGACACCATTATTCTCCTGGAAGAAAGTGTGCTCTAACAGGTCCTGGATAGTGTACCTAAACAAGATATCAAAAAAACACATGATTATATACTTCTTCTATGTTTTTCAAAAATACATCAAGGTTTTGCTGGTTAGCATGGCCTAGTTAGCTGCTACTATCACTACTATCTTCTTCCCACTAGAAGCCAGTCAAAATTTGCTTAGTATTTTGACCAAACATACAAAATAGTAAATATTTAATTATTATACTGAGCTAGCTATTACTTTAATAAATGCTAATTATTTCCCCAATCTTTTCAGCCAATTTTTAACTATACTGCCTTATTGCAAATACACTATATTGCCAAACGTATTGGGACACGCCTCCAAATCATTGAATTCAGGTGTTGCAATCACTTCCATGGCCACAGGTGTATAAAATCAAGCACCTAGGCATGTAGACTGCTTCTACAAACATTTGTGAAAGAATGGGTCGCTCTCGGGAGCTCAGTGAATTCAAGTGTAGTACTGTGATAGGTTGCTAAATATTCCACGGTCAACTGTTAGTGGTATTATAACAAAGTGGAAGCAATTGGGAACAACAGAAACTCAGCCTCGAAGTGGTAGACCACGTAAAAATCACAGAGCGGGGTCAGCGCATGCTGAGGCGCACAGTGCGCAGAAGTCGCCAACTTTCTGCAGAGTCAATAGCTACAGACTTCCAAACTTCGTGTGGCCTTCAGATTAGCTCAAGAACAGTGTGTAGAGAGCTTTATGAAATGGGTTTCCATGGCCACGCAGCTGCATCCAAGTCTTATATCACCAAGTGCAATGCAAAGCGTCAGATGCAGTGGTGTAGAGCACGCCATCACTGGACTCTAGAGCAGTGGTTCTCAAATAGGGGTACTGCAGGGGGTATGTGAGAGAAAGTGGAAACTGACATTTAGGAATAAATCATGAAAATAGGCTATTGCTATATGCGTTGAAAATGAATTCATAAATTATGTTGAGCAACTGAGTGAATGTCAAAGATCTTAAGAGGACAGGCCAATGTATCCCATTGTAAGGATCTCTGACAAATTAACACAAATGGGCATACTAGACTTGTATAGACATATATGAATACTGAACTGTTAGATAAAACACACTGACACTTAGTTAAAACACATTGAAAAAAAAAAGACTGATTGATTGAACTGAAAAACACAGATTTACCTTTTACTGTTATGTCTAATACTTAAGAGATTTACATAAAACTGGAGTTGCACAAAGCAACACGAAATGTCTTATATAGTTATAAACAGTTTTATATAGCTATATACAGCTTTATAAATGTTAAATACAGAAATGTCTATAAGAAATAAACTTGCTCAGGGGGCATCAGATATAATAACTGTCTCACTGTTATTCTTATTCAGGACTCAAATTGGCACCTGCTGGCTGCTACACTGTTTCTCCAGCCTCTGGGCTCCCTATAATTTCACTGGATTTTAAAGCTAAATGTTGTTGTCTGGTCAAGGGGTACTTGGCTTGAAAAATCATAAAAAAGGAGTACTTAAGGCCAAAAAGTTTGAGAGACACTGCTCTAAAGAGCTTCTCTGTCTGGCAATCTGATGGACGAGTCTGGGTTTGGCGGTTGCCAATTGTAAAGTTTGATGGAGCGGGGATTATGGTGTGGGATTGTTTTTCAGGGGTTGGGCTTGGCCCCTTGTTGTTCCAGTTAAATTAACTCTTAATGCTTCAGCATACCTAGACATTTTGGACAATTTCCTGCTCCCAAATTTGTGGAAACCTTCCTGTTCCAACATGACTGCACACCAGTGCACAAAGCAAGCTCCATAAAGGATTAAGAATGGGGTGTCATTAAAGTTCATGTGCATGAAAATCAGGCGTCCCAAAACTTTTGGCATTATAGCGTATAAGCATAATAAGGTCTCACATCTTATGGGAGATGAGCTGTCAGACAAGCACTCTGAGGTCCTAAAATGACAGAGTAAGAACATTCACCCGCTAAATCTGAAGTTAATTAAATAAACACTATTAATCATAAGAAATGCCTGCTGCTGCTGGATGAAGTGAGTCATTACTAGTGGCTATTGACCAAATGTTTGGTTGGATGACATTAAATGGACCATTATCCAGGCAGAAATGTGTTATGCTGAATTACACCATTTTAAGGGTAGAACACAAGTGGTGTGATTGAGTGATTTCAAGTGGAGAACAGGTTGATTACTGATGGAAACCCACATTTCAGTTACTTCTCTACAGATATATAGAAATATTTGACTCATGTCAATTGTTTTTAGTATAAAAGTGATAAAAACCAATTGATAATTGAAATGCTTATATTTCTTTCACTAAAAACTGTTTAGTTTCACAAAAAATAGAATTTCACACAATATTGGTGCGCTATTGTGTGAATTTTTAGGCATATTAGAGTAACACGAGTACCACAAGTAACACGAGTTATTTATCAGATTACTTTTTTTTCAAGTAACTAGTAAAGTATTGCATTACTTTTAAATTTACAACCAGTAACACAAGTTACTTTTTCCCATTTATTGACTGACCTCTTCAGTCCTCATGTTGAGAGAAATCAGCAGTAAGTTTTGAGGCGTTGTGTGCGCTGTGAACATGATGGTTATTGTAGTTATAGACTAAATATCAGCAGGGGGGGGGGGGGTTGTATTTTTTTGGCAGGGTTCCCTGCAAAAATTTGCATTCCCGGGGCTAAATATCACATAATTGGGGTCGCATCAACCCGCGGACATGAAAAACAGCCCGCGGAAACAGTGTTAAAATAGCCCAATTACGCAGGAAAACCGCGGACTTGGCAACACTGGCTGAAAGGTTTATTTGAGCTGTGCCCTCTACTGTATAGGTATGAATCTGCATTTCCTTCAGCCTGAGGATTATTAATTTACTCATTAATTTGCTCATTCGCATTCATTTACTCATATTTACTTTTAACGAGTGAGGGCATTTCATTTGCCAAAAATATAACTTGTTTTTGTTATTAACAAACAAACATATGGAAGCTGCCATAGAATAAAACATAAAAAAGGTAATTGCAACTTTTTATCTCGCAATTCTGTCTTTTTTCTCAGAATTGCGAGATATAAACTCGCAATTGCGAGTTATAAAGTCAGAATTGCGAGATATAAACTTTTTTCTCAGAATTACGAGTTTATATCTCGCAATTTTAACTTTATAACATGCAATAAAAGGGTTTTCCCTCAGAAATTGGAAATTGTGATTATGTAACAATTCAATGAAAAGAAGTCAAAATTGTGAGATATAAAATTGTGAATTTATATCTCTCAATTCTGACTTTATTTCTTGCAATTGTGAGTTTATTCTGACTTTAAATAGCAATTGTGAGAAAAAAAAAGTCAATTATCTTTTAAATTGTTTTATTCCGTGGCAAAAACTAGCTTCCCAACAAACAAGCAAGCCCAACCCAGGTGAGAAAAAGTAATTTAAAAGTAACGCAAGGCAATACTTTTCGTAAAAAGTTAAGTTATTTTTTAAAGAGTAACACAATATTGTAACTCATTACTTTTAAAAGTAACATTTTAAAATAGCCCAAAAATATATTAATAATGTGAATGAAATTAGCTGGGAGTCAAAAAGACGGCCAGGAATATTTTAGTAACTCTGAGTGTAACTCTCTTAAGCGACCCAAAGCCCTCTGATACCACAGAGGTCATGCCAAACAACCCAGGGGAGAATGTTTATGCCCCAGTAACACCGTGAAAAAGTCTGTGTCAGTGTCTTTGACACTGTTGATTCTGCAACATGTGTCAACTGACCAATGTAGGGTGGAACAGAAATATCAACCAGTGGAGCTGGGTAAAAACATAGTGGCGTGCAGGGCTCTCTGAGGATCCTGTATGGTATTGTTTAAAAGCTAAAGGGACAAGAATCAGGGTATTGTTGTTTTAATGTGCACACAGTAAAAACTCGTCTGGCGGGTGTTAAAACATTACAGCAGCTGCTGGCGCACATACACAACTTGGCAGTTCTTTGGTTACAGATTTTCCTGTTTGTTGAATGACCTTGTAGACATTATAGTTACCTTTCGTCTTTGTTCGTTCGGATGCATCCCTCAATGATCTCTTTCAGTTCAGGGACTTTCACTTTGTAAAAACTGTCTGGCTTCATTCCCTGAGAGAGAGAGAGTGTACATTTTTATTTATTTATTTATATTGTCATGCTCATATAAATGCTTTGGCAATACAATTTGTCATGCCAATAAAGCTCTTTTGAATTAAATTGAGAGAGAGAGAGAGAGAGAGAGAGAGAGAGAGAGAGAGAGAGAGAGAGAGAGAGAGAGAGAGAGAGAGAGAGAGAAGAGAGAGATGGGTGATGGAGGGAGAAGAAGAAGAAGAAGAGGTAAAAAATATTTTTTGATACTGTAAATGTCACAGGTTTCAATCATTTTGATGGACGGCATGGGCTGGAAAAAAGAGGGAGGGAAGTCAATGCCATAATGGGGAAATCTTTTTGTGTGTGTGTACATTTGTCAAGTGGGCTGACTAAACACACACCATCATCACACAAGAGATCTCTGTATGTTTAGCGTAAATGTTACACTTAGTTATAGCAAGAGATTAGTAAATATAGACCAGACTAGTTTAGAGGTCAGAGTGGCAGAAATCCAGTTAGGAGTATCTCTAAACTGTAAATAAAAGTGTGAATGATGTTGTATGCGCATGTTATTTACAAAATATTACATTTTTAGGGACTCAAATGAGGAAGATACAAATAATATTTTCTGTATTTATAGACTTTCATACAGTTACATACAATGTGGCTCATATTTTGTCAACATTTGGTCCTCACAAGCATAGTAAAGAAAACACCTACAGTACATTGTGTGGACCAGACTTATTAAATATTCTTTTAGTGCTGATTTACACTAATACGCAGAAATTACTTTAGTTAAACATGGCATTTGCATTTCATTTTTTAGTTTTTATTGCTGAAGTAAGAGTGTTCTTCTGACCCTTTAAAACTAATATTTTTTACTTTGAAATGTCACATGCAAAGAGGTTAGCCAATCATAGAAGATATCATTTATGTATAGACGCGGGAAAAGGTCATAAAACGTTTAATGAAGACCTCGACTAACATTATAAGTGGACAGGGGAAGAAAAATAAAATAAAAACCAACTAATGAATATAATACAGGCATGATTAAATTAAGGAAATAAATGTCCTTGGTTTAATACAATTTAATCTCAATTGACAGCATTGATTCATCCCTCAGTTGAAACGTTTCAAATGCGTCTTCTGAGACCACTTGTGTTTGGATTTTGTGGAGACTCTCGCCTCTTTTCTCATCACACTCAACTACATCACTTTCCCTTTTGATATACAAATACTACAGCATGA
This sequence comes from Gobio gobio, assembly GCF_949357685.1. NCBI lineage: Eukaryota > Metazoa > Chordata > Actinopteri > Cypriniformes > Gobionidae > Gobio > Gobio gobio. The sequence goes on from NC_137097.1 coordinate 43,619,586, forward strand.
ATGAGCCAGTGTAGGCAGCTGAATATAATAGCATAACATAATTTGTATTTATTGGCCGTATAAAACTGTAAGCAGTTTTTCCTCATATTTATTCAACAGAACACACCAAGCCAGAAGTACGTTCAGTCCTTCTGGGCTAAACAGATCCATGTTATCAGTGTTATCTGTTGGGCAGCTAATGACAGGAAACAGACGCCATATTGTGGAAAAAACATTGATTATACAAAGCATGCTTTGTGGAATAGAGTTTGGTTGTCTGTTTCCACAACTCTGTTTTACAAGCCTTGTCATCTCAAACACACTTACAAAAGACTACAAAGGACACTTTGATTAAGTCTATACTGGATATTAAAGCAAAACCCTTCATACATAGAAATGCAACTGCACATAAAAAGTATTGTTTTTCAAGAAAAACCTTCACGTTTTCATTTATATGATAATAATCTGGAATCCAAGGAAACGCTCTTTTCACAGTACATCTCCTTTGCTAAGTGTAAAAGCAAAATGAAGTCAAGCTCTCGTTCTGGAAATGCGAGGCAGCTGAAACCACACCGTAAAGTAGATGAGGTGAAAACCACAAAACTGTGACGCTGAGGACATTTTCACAGCATTATACCCACTTCAGAACCAGCTGATTCAAAGTCCTCACCACAGTGATACTGAACTCAAACATGTGAAGTGAACATAACCTAATGTGTGAATACATGTGTGCCATGAACAGTTTTAAATCCATCACTTAAAACGGTGTTCCTAGTCTGAAATTCATGGTGGAAAGCTGTGCCGTAACTTCAGTATTCTTCCAGCCAGGCCTGGTGCCATATGCTCATTGCGAAAGGCATTATGAACTAGATCCATGCTTCTGTTTGACAGAAAATGTTTGTGGCAACAGCAGGCACCTCAATGTTCTGAGCTGGCCAGAAAATACAGAGAGGAACTTGCTGACGTAACCAGGGCGCTTTGGTATTGCTCATTCAGATAATAGGCCCATTGAAATGTTGAGATGGAAAGTAAAAAAGAAAATACAAAACAGAGGTGCGATTCAGCGTAAAGTGGGTGGGGGGCATAAAGTTCTCACCCCTGAAAACCGCTTCTGTCCGAAGCACTGGGCAAAACTGATCTCATAGGCTTTCAACAGGGGTTCAAGAGGCATCCAGACCAGAGTGTTGAAAGGGATTAGCGGAGTATAACAGAATGATTTTTCACTGGTCAGCAACCTCTTGGTGACATCAGTCTTTTGAGGAGACCCCCTTGAGAGCATGAGGCAAAGAACCAAATGAATGAATCTGTTGTGAATAAACCTTCTGTAAGAAGTGAAAACCCTGATATAACCTTCAGTAATCGCATAAATGTCTTCTCTAGAGATCTCAACAGATTATCTGAATCAAAAGTCAATATAAAAGTATGCTGTTTTCACCAAACACATACAATATCAAATTATCGTCGCTATGCTAAACACATTAGTTGGCAACGTTAACACCTGTTAATGTTAATTAATAAAAATACTATTGTTCAGAGCTACAGTAATTCATGTTTGTTCAAAATGCACGAAATTGTTCGGATTTAGTAATGTAGAAATGTGCATTAACCAAGATTAAAAATAAATGCTGTAACAAAAATGTTAACTACTGCATTAACTAATGTTAAACAACTGAATCTTTTTGTAAATTCATTTTACCCATTCATTTCATATCTCTTACTATGTCAGCAACTGTCTCATTTGATTCTTGTTCCTAAGGAATATTTTGGCAAAACATATGATACTTTTATGAAATATAACAGAAAATACCATCCAGTCTTGTTAGCTATCAAAGAGCAAACTCTGAGCATTACGATTCCCTTCCCTGTTGGACACAGTTGCTCTTAGTAAGAAAACATCACAGTTGTAGATATGAAATGACCTTTTCCCCAAGGATTGCAGACAGATATGGCAACCTTTCTAGCTGTCAGCATTAACTCTTGCCCTACCATTGACGATTTATCTTGTCATTTATGAGAAAATACTTCCCTGCCATTGACGAGTTTTTACGTCTTTCCGTGTTTTCACTTTTATAAGGTAGGGGACGCTATTACGCATTTCCTGAATGAGTACAGAATCTCCAGCGGTCCGTTCTTCGTACGTCACTAACTCAGTTAGCTGGATTTGATTGTTGACGATTTGGCATGATCTTGGATTGTTTGGTTCTTCAACGCTCATCCTGGACTTGCTGTCATAGCAACAGGCTCGTAAACTCAAACCTGCTCGGGGAGCAGGCTTATTTCATGTAAAAAGGATTCGGTTGCATCTTTTTAAGCGGCGTTGATACTTAAAATCAGTCCCAGCCACTGCTTCTTTATTACAAGAGTTCCTTACTGAACCAGGGGCAAAAATCATTTTAAATAATAATACATTTGAAAATATTATAACGTTGTATATAATACTACAGACACAGCCACTTTTCAGAGATTTATTTGTGACGGAATAATTACTTTATAATTTTATTGGAGGTTTACACACATGCTGTACAGTTAATATGAGCCGTGCATTAATTTGAGTGATGACGGCTATTATGGGAGTGGCTTGATGCAGTGCAGGGGATCTAAATAACTTGATCTTGACCCTTAAGAAACTTTAATTAATGCGGTCACGTAACAAATCTGCTTCAAATATAAAATTACATGAATTGCTATTTACAGCATTGAAATAAAAATGTAAAGGCTGTAAAAAGACTAGAAATTGTGAATATAAATAATTGGCAATCATGTAAAAAAAAAAAGAAAAAAAAAGGGACATTTAATTTATCTTTTATAACTTTTATGTGATTTTGGTCCCATGGCTGTTTCCTTATTTATAAAGGTCTAGAAATTCGTCAAGTTTTTCGTCAGGTGTCTTTTTTAATTGTATGATGTCATTATGTTGCTGTCTTGCCGGTGTTGTGCTGAATTTCGACCCCCTGCCCGATTATTACCCCCTTTGTTGAAGTCCCTACCTTATTGCCTAATCCTATCCCCAACCCTAATCCTAACCCCTCCCCCCCCACCTACTCCTAAACCTACCAATACAAGGGGGGTAATAATCTGGCAGGGGGTCGAAATTTAGCACATCACCAGCAAGCAATCGCTGCATTGCTGATCGTGGTTTCATTCAAATATCGATGCATCTGCCCTCTTCAAGGGCACAAGAACGCAATAAACTCAGACAACTTAATCCAGATATTTTAATCCAATCCGCAAATACGTTTGAAGAACCAAATTAGCCAGATATCATCACGATTATAAGATCTGGCATCAGTCAAATCATCTCAAATGTATTAAAGGTGGGGTAAGTGATATTTCAAAAATGCTTTAGAAAAGGGGCATGTCTGCTAATGATGGTGAGAAGAGAGTGCTCAGTGCACGTCATTATTCAAAAGACCCGACACACAGGACAGACATTAGCCGAGTGACGACAGAAAGAGAGAGATGGCAGATAAAAAACAAATGTGGAAAATGTCTGTGGAACAAAAGAAGGCTTACGATCAGGCAAGAAGTATCAGCTTTCCAGCACTGGAGAGAACTCAAGGAGCGGGAAGGCCTGCAATCGGACGCAGAGGTTGCTTTATTCTTCTTCTTTTTTTCATTGATTTTGTTTTGTTTCAGAGAACTAATATATGCTGGCTTTTGCTTGAATATGCACTTGTGTCTTGTTCGCTTGTTTGTCCATTTGCAATCGTACTGTCGTTCACTTCAGCGATGATAAAGACCCATTCATTGCCACACTCGATAAGCCTGGAGCATCTAAACCTCCTCCACTGTCTGTTTCAAGCGTCAGCTCCCAAAGTGTGTCCGCAAAGATAATATACTCCTAATATATGTTTGTTTCCTTTGGCTCCTCTTTTCGCGATCGATATAACCCTCTAATCTTGTCATAATTGTAATATGTTGGTGCTCATGCTATAGAGTTGTTCATGAGAACTGTTTGTGTTTTTGGGATGGAAGGGATGACTCTCATTGAACATTCAACCTGGATTACCATAGTAACACGCATTGCTTTCACTTATTGATGACATCATACCCTCGGCCGTCTGGCACAGCAGATTCCGCCATAGTCGTTGCCTGCGTTGCATTCGTATGTGTGGGGTGAAGCTATCACAATAGGGGCGAGACCCTTTTGGGGTAGGGGCGTGTTTGTTTTGGTGATTTGAAAAGCACTTGCTCCACCTTTAAGGGAGGTACGAAGAACGGACCCCAGATCAAAACACAGGCAAAGAAGAGAAACGAGCAATCTCATATGTAGACAGATGCATTATGCATATGAAAAATAATGCGATTATCAACAATAAACAGCATATAAATCAAAACGGCCTAATGTTACAGACTGAAATGATGACCCAAGATGAGCTACAGGACTGTGCAAGCATTAGGGATGTTGATGGACTCTATCTACTCCATCTGTGTTTGTTCAACGCTCTGAATCTGATCTGGATTTTAGACTTGGACAAAAACGCGATTTTCTCATCTTTTTGCTCAAACCGTTGCTTCTTTAATGGAACTTCAAGTGTTGATAAAAAAAGAATACACAAAACTGTTTTTTGTTCGTTTAAAAGCAGAGGGTCTGTTCTTTCTTTTGATATATTGCATGTTCAGATAGTCATACAACAAAATACTCTGGGGGCCATGACATTTCTGTGAAAATGACCAAAAACATGAGTACAAACTTTGGCGGGAAAGAGTTAAAATACCACTTGTTTGTGAACCAAACTGGAAGCTTCACAAACAAACTGTGCTCTACTCTAAATCATTAAATGTACTCATATACTGTACATAAACAAGAACACTACCCCACAAATGTGTACAGAAACCAAGTGTTAAAGGGCCGAGTTGTTTACGTCTAAACATTTTCTCATGAGAACTGTGATAAGGGTTGATTAGCTTGGCTAAATCTTAGTTCATTTTACAAGCAAGATTCATTATGCAAAGCCAATAAATCGACCTAAAAGCTTTTGACTGCAGTGAAAAGGCTGTCAGTTTTCTCCTGCATCTCGGCTAATTGACCAAAATCATCGTACTGGCACGGACCTCGAGCCTGATGGGAAGGCTTTCATCTCCACAGTGCATTTAACATGTGCAGGTAAGCAGCTTGGGGTGAATTGGAAGCTAAATGTACAAAAAACAGCAAGGTAACATGTTTCAGCAAATACATCATGTGTGGCTCAGTGTTCATAAACATGATTTCAGTGTTTTTTTATGGAATCAGAACGGTTTAAGCTGCCATGATGGTGGCTGTGTAAAGTTTAACTCACTTTCTCCCATTTATACATAAATCTCCCAATTATATAATAATACAAATATTTAACCTTACAAGCTGTATGACTTTTAACTTCGGTGGAACACAAAAGAATATATTATGAAAAATGCCTGTGTCTCAGTGGGGCTCTAAACAAAATTTGGCAAAACAGTTCTAACATTCTTCGAAATATCTTTTCTGTTCCATGGATGAAAGGAAGTCAGATAAATACAGGTTTGTTACCTCACGATTCAAGCTACACGTTTCATCAGTACATACATTACCTAGGAATCAAACCTGTCGCACATGCTCTATCATTTGAGCTAATGTGGTACGACCACATGCTTCTGTGACATCACTGGCTCCGCAAAGACTAACAGACATAATTAACGTCTGATCCAGCCTTAATTCTCTTCTGTTTCCCTCTCGTTCTGCATGTCACTCAATTGGCTGCAGATACACTGGAGGTCATACACGGTTGAGAAAGAAAGTTTTCACAGTCATTTTGGAAAAAAACATCACATTCCATGTATGTTTAATATAATGAGGTTTCATCAAAGTTTTATCTATGTTTATGTGTAGGCAGATGAGGAGTGATGTGTACATGGCCTAATTATAGCACTTCTGATATGCAGAGGTGTTACACAATCTTTTGCCCTCCCAATAACATGCACATTAGTAAGTTTGGTCCTAACGCCTCCACAACCTCACGAGAACAGATCTGTCCCCATGGCAATACAGGACCCAGATTCACATCTAAGAGAGACTAATTGTATTACACTTAGCTGGAGCCATGACAACAACAGCATAACATTACTGGAACAACTGATAATTTAGTTTAGATGAACAGACCAAACTGAAATTAAACATACAAAATACACTCATTTACATTTATATAGTAAAATTTGATGCAAGATAATAAACATTACATTTACATCACAATTCAATACCATGTCTGTTGAAAAAAAGAATAAATATAATATTATCAAATAAATTATTTATTAATTTATAAATGGATAAAAATGTCTGTCTGTCTGTCTGTCTCTGTCTGTCTCTGTCTGTCTCTGTCTGTCTCTGTCTGTCTCTGTCTGTCTCTGTCTGTCTCTGTCTGTCTCTGTCTGTCTCTCTGTATATGTCTGCGTCCGTCCGTCCGTCTGTCTGTCTATATCTGTCTCTCTATCTATATCTGTCTCTCTATCTATGTCTATCTGTCTGTCTGTCTGTCTGTCCGTCTGTCTGACCAAATGACTTTCAAAGTGTGAGGCTCTTGAGGGCTGTTAATTTTCAGGAATGAGTCACAGGTGGTTCAAGCGCATTTTTTCACCTTACAATCTTATGACTTTCAGAAGTTAGAAAGAATGACAGGTTAAGAACTAAGTAAGAGACTGTGTTGCCATGGTAACACTAACACACCAAGAGAACCCTGTGGCATAACAACACAAGAATTTTAAGTGCAGGGACAGCAGTTCATAAAGTTGCGTTTGAGGGCCCATCCGCCCAGCCCTATCCGAAAAACAAACACAGTGAGATTGAGGATTGTGTTTGTCGGAGAGCGTGTTGTGCACTTAAGACTCTGAATATTGAAGCTCAACCTCGATCCTCCACAAAATTCATGCGTTTTGTGGTATTTGCACATGGCCTAAAACAAATGTACACAAATAGGACTGCATGGCTGAGGGCAGCCTGTTGTTTGCAATGCTCACCATCTGCCTTTAAATGATTTTCTGTGTGCCTCGTCTCTCTGGGATGCCTGGGATGTGTTGTGTCGAAAAAACAGTTTAAAAAACCCCCCGCTGTTTGTCTTTCTAACTTCCTTTGCTCCAGGAACAATTGAATATTCCTTTTCTCATCTCTCAAAAGCTTGTTAAAGGCTTAAGCAGATCATAAAACCCATTCGCAGTCTAAACAAATCTCACAGCTATCTACAAACAACAGCATCATACATAAACATGCCAGGGTCAAACACCTCCTCCACAGATCACGACCGCTGTATCACAAACCTCACGCTTTCAGCGCCCGGTGACACAGAGGATGATTTTCATTAACCCAGGGAAGGGCAAGGGCCCATCGGGATCAAATATGAATGTGCCTTTGAGACACATTCTCCTATCAGCTGATGATCAGGCACATTGTTCGACCCCCTTTGGGCTCCACTTTGCCCCACTGAACTCCTCTGCGTCCCTCCCAGGCTTGTCAGGGACCATTGCATTGTTTGTGTCCACACTCTTAGATCACGCATAGCTGATCCACTGTGTGCAGTGTGAAAATAAGCAGTCATAATCACTGAATAATGATTGGCTCGAGTCAGTGATAATGTGAATGGACATGCAAATACAGACATTCAAAATACACATGCAAAATACAGATACAAAATCACTGTCTTAGTATTCTTGTCTTTGTCCTAGTAAACGTTTTTAAACAACTATAAAATTATGTAAGATAATAAGGCTTGCTTGAATTACATTAATAATGCACTTTAGACATTCTACTAACTATAAGTAACATTGCAACTACATGTCAACTACCAGTCATTAAGAGTTTAGTAGACAGATTACTAGAGTTTCTAACATTTTTTTTAATGTTCCTCCAGCAGACATTCTACTAACTAGTACTTTCAAGTATGTCAACTTATTCTAGTTATCCTGACCCAAAGCGTCTACTAATACTCTAGTTAGAGTTAGTTGACATGTAGTTGCAAAGTTACTTATAGTTAGTAGCAGGGTTTGACATTAACACCCGCCAACCCACCAAATGTGGGTGGATTTCAGCAGTGGCATATAATGCAGTCACTAGCCACTTTGGCAGGTTGAATTTTATAATATGTAAATATTCATAGTCTTTTAAATGGGCATCTGAAATAATAAAGTGCAATGTAGTGTTGTTAAAAATATAGATTTTTCTATACTGAAATATCTGAAACGCTTCCAATACTAATTTTCCGCAGAATAGATACATTCTCGCTCTTACCGAGTTGCACACAAACCCGCCTCCCCTCACTCACTCGTTTCTTTTGCTAACAATGTGAATATTGTTGGTGTTACAGGGCTTGAATTTCAGTGCACGCACATACAGTAAAATACACTGAAAATAATGTTAAAATGACAGTCTTGGCGAGTCAGGTCTTAAAGTGACAGCAGCCTAAAATATCTTATTACGAGATAATAAAATAAATTACGAGATAATATTGAAAATATCTAAATGGCCACTTTTGCCCATGGTATCGGCATCAAAATTGTGGCCAGTGGAAATGCTGAGTGGCTGGTAACTTTGGAAAACCACTAACCACAGTGGCTGGTGAACAAAAAAGTTAATGTCAAGTCCTGGTTAGTAGAAAGTCTAAAGTGGACTATTGAAATAGAGCGAAACCATATTTTCTAACTCCAAATTATTATTATTGATTTTAACCATAAAATGTAATAAATATAATTATATTTATGTTTATGTTTAAAACAAGAAGAAATGCGATACACTTAATAATGACGTTTTAGATTATTATTATTTTTTTTAGTAAGAATGCATTCAGTTGACCAAAAGTGACACAAAAGACTTTAACAGTTATGTATATGTAAATGTATATTTCAAATAAATGCTCTTGAACTGTCTATTCATCAATGGATCCTTAAAAAAAATGATCACTGTTTCCACAAAAATATTAAGCAGAACAAGTGTTTTCAACATTGATAATAATAAGAAAAATGTCTTGAACAGCTATCTTAAATTGTAATAATATTTAACAATATTACTGTTTTTACTATATTTATAATCAAATAAATGCAGCTTTGGTGAAAATAAGAGACCTCTTAAAAAACATTAAAAAATATCTTACTGACCACAAATATAGATAAATGTAAATATAAAACATATACCACATGTACCACTAAGCTTGCTGCAGTGCTTTCTGGGATTGCATTCACCACAATGGATATATACAACACTAGCTTAGATTTTCTGTTTGCATCAGAAGCAAACCCATAATGTTAAAAATGTTGCCTAGAGGGGCAGCACATTACGTTTTGGAAAAATGCTACTGTCTATCCTTATCGCTTAGTGTTCTGGAAAACAGAAATCCATGTAATTTCTGCATGCCAACTTCAAAGCCACACATGCCACAAATGCACTACTCTATTGTATCAGGAACAGACGGATGAAAGGTGACGTCTGTTTGTCATGTCAGACACACAAATGACGGCAAGCTTCTAATTCACGCTTTCCTTCCTCTTTCCTTATCAGCTGAATATGATATGGCCTAACCTTGACAACACTAATTTGTGAGGGAAAACAGGAACAAAACACAACCAAAAGACGCGCTGATTGAAGACCGAATGGCTGCAATGTCATAAACATTGCGACAATATAATGAATAGGAAAAGTGTTTCTTCAACATGTGTTGTCTATTAAATACATCATAAATGGAACTGAAATACTGAATATCCCCTAGGGCTTCTGTATTCAACAATGCTGCTAGTGTTGTTCTAGAACTGTTTGACTGTGCGGTTTTTGCTTTGTATATTATTCACGTCAACATGCCGATTGGTTGGACTCTTAATGAGTCGTCCCGAGGGAAAAAGTGGAAGAAATAACCATGCAACTCATTGCTCACCCAAGATTGAGGTTAGCATGCATTGCACACAAGTACAATGAAATTACACATTTGCAGCACTGTAATCAGAAATCAACTTGGATTCTGGGGTTAACCAAGGGGTTGATTAGAGACCTGGGCGAGATCAGCTTCTCCTATGTAGAATTACAGCTCAAGAGAGATGCGCTAATTGTCCCCTTGTTGCAAAGAAATGTCACTGAGCGCCTCATAAAGCCCTCACACAACCATTAGTGGACTCATAAAAGCCTTGGAGCCTCTTTGAGGGGAGATGGCCAATGAAGTGGGTGGCAGAGAGCTGAGAATCGGTGCATGGTTTCACAAAATGGCCAACTACGCAAGTTGTAGTACGTGTGAGAGGAAGACAGAGAAAGAGGTGATACATTTCCTGTAACCTGACAAGACAATGTAGTCTGTATTGACGGTAAATAACAGATTAAGTGCAACCCAGGTCAGTGACATCCGTCTCAACTGTGCAATACAGATGCAAGGATTGACTTACACTGGTGACTTTTCGGTAGATCTGCGCAGCGTTTTGGCACTCTGAGTAGGGGTACTCTGACGTGGTCATCTCCAGGATGCACATGCCAAAGGCATAAACATCCACAGCTTCATCATATTTCTCCTCGTACATCTCTGGAGCCATGAACTCTGGGGTTCCTATGTGGAAGCAAAGATCAATGTCAAAAAATAAACATTAAGTAGTCATTTAGCAGACACTTTTATCCCAAGTTTACACGTTTCAAGGACAGTCCTAATGCGGTATCCTGGGTTACAATATCTTGCTCAAGGGCACAGTGGTGATCCCAGAGCTTTTGTTTGGCCCACCAAGTGGCTGAATGTTAAATGTGCAATCATAAACATGCACAATACATTTGAGATCTGAGCTGGTTTCGAGGGCGAATACTTCAGCCGGGTGCACACTGTGCGATTTATAATAGTCCTTTACGTTTCTTACTTGTCAGACTGGACGAACATGATCCCCGCTGTAAGCCATGTCACACTGTAAGATCTAAGCTGTCATTAATGTCAGACTGTACGATAGTCAAGGCGCGCTGAAAACGGATGAATGCAAGAAAACTTGTCAGGAGTTTTATATCATCAATCAATGACACGTTCGGTGACAGTGAGCTGCATACACGCGGGATGGAAATGGTGGCTACTAAGTAATCTGTAGTGCTCATTTTGGTCATAGTTTACCTCAAAAAATTAAGATAATTTGACGTCGTCCTAGGAGAAGTCACACTGCAGGATTGTGCGCCAAATCTTCTGACACTGCTAGAATTTCGTCTGAGGTCAAATTTGATCGCAGCGGTTATTAACCGGCTGCCGGTGAACATGTCAAACTAACGATCAAAGACTTAAGATTTTAGCCTAGGATCAGAGGAATCTTTTAGGATTTGCAAAATTTGTCTAAGACGACCAAATCGTGGTCAAAAATCGCACTGTGTGCACCCGCCTTTCCACAAACACTGAACAAGTAACCCTTGAAAACTCAATTCTGGGAACGTAAGATATTGGTTGGGCTTGCCTGATGTACCAAGTTACACATTCTTTACTTATTCATGCCATTGAACTCTCCTAATCGGAGCATAAGCAGATCAGATTTTAAACTGTGTCGAGTCAATGCTGAGCTAATGAGTTAATGTGATGTATGCAGCACTGTATATAGGCGAGGTGAGAAATCTGTGTCAAGCTCTTGTTGGGGGCATAAAAACAGTTGACGGAGAAAACAAACAAGATAAGCCCATAGTAGAGGCAGCTCAGGGCACTGTTAACAGAAACTCTAGATCTTGTGAAGGTCAAAGAAAGTTCTGCTGGAGTGATTGAAGAGAAATTGTTAACATTGTAACGTTTGAATTTAATAAGTACTAAACTTACATTTTGTGCGCTTTTTAACTTACCAATGACGCTCTTAGCAAACGAGGCACTCTTGAGAGTGGCTAGGCCCAAATCACCAATCTTAACAGATCCAGTGGGGCCAGTGATGAAGATGTTGTCACATTTAAGGTCCCGGTGGATTATGGGAGGTGTCCGGGTGTGCAGGAAGTGAAGGCCCTTGAGGATCTGATTACTCCAACGCTGGAGGAGCTTTAGCTTCATCTCTTTGAACCTTTTCAGATACCTACAGGGAAACAGCAAACAAGAATACCCTCAAGTTTACAGCACCGTAACAAGCAACAATAAGCAAATAAAGGTGCGCTCTGTTCCAAAACCTTGCAAACTGCCTACAAGAGGCAGCATTTTAGGAGGGTGGTAGGCATTTTAGTTATAGTAGGCATATTTTTAGCTAAATTCTGAGGCAACAGTGTATACTTCATGAAGAAGGCAATTCCAGAATGCATTATTAGTAGTCAGCTTAGCAACTTGCTAATGGGGTGAACGTGATTTCACCAAGTACAACATGTTCCTGGATCAACAGCTTTGTTGATCCTGGAACAATATTTCAATCACATTTGAGGGACAAGTTTACAGTATATGTGGACAACCAGGGTTAGGTGCTTCTACATCAGTGTTGCATTTCCCTCTGATTTTAGGGATAACTTATGGGTAGGGTTAGGTTTAGGAGTCAACAAAATATGTTGATCCAAGAACATGTCTTACTAGACAAAATCATGGTGACCGCAGGGGAACCTTCGACAACAATCCGTGAAACATTGTCGAACATTGTGATGCCATTTGGGACAGGACTAATGTTAATGAACAGTGCCAAATGACTTGATATAATATGTGTTTCACTACAGATAAATATTTAATCTACTGTATGGTGGTGGCATAGTTGTGAAAGTTTGGGTTGTTACCTATAGGTTCAGAAGTTGTGATAGAGAGTGAGCCCAATCTTCCAAAACACTTTTCCAAATTACTGCAATTATTCTATGGTTGGCAACTCTTGATAAATGTGTTTGCAAATTGACAAAGTGCAGCTGTTATTCTAGGAAAAAGAATGGAAAAGCAGCTGGGCTTCAGAGCCTCATGTGTGAATGCACAAGAATGAGCAGAAACTCAATTACAAGAGAGACAACTTTTCTTGTCTTCGTACTGGCATCTCTAATGGCCACACCATCTGCAAGTACTTTCGTAGCAATTTTAAACATCTATGCACAGAGTGAACTTACGTCTTCAGCGTCCCTGACGTCATGAGTTCCGTCACAAGGATAATGCACTTCTGCCCTTTCATGGTGGACTTCCAGGAGTCGTAAAAACGGACAATGTTTGGATGCTGCAGGCACTTAAGCATGTCCACCTCTTCACTGAAACGCTGCCGTTCCACTTTCGTCAGCCTTCGGGTCTGTCAAAGAGACATATATTTCAAGTAAATTTATGGGCATTCATACATTCATGTTGGTACATGATGGGACATATAGTATGGTGAGCTCTTGTGCCACATTCAAGTTGAAAGTGACCAGTGGCTGAGAATTCAAAACAACATTTCTTAACCAACCTTCAGGTCTCCACTTAAAGAATTACAACTTAGTCTTTTCTTTTGCCATTTAGTCCATTTTCTTTGAAGTTTAACTTGTTTAATGCAATTTCTCCAAGTAGGACATGTTCCTGGATCAATCTGGCTAATCATGGAACAACATTCCTATTAACCAATGAAATTTTATGCTTAGGTTAAGGGCTGAGGGCTTGAACAATGTTCCTATAAACCAATAATATTCTCCTCATTTCAGGGGAGGTTAGGGTTAGAGTTATGGGTAAGAGGTATGGTTGTTTGATAGAAATATTGTTCCTGGTTCCTAAAAAAATATTTTGGGATAGTTAAATTATCCATATACTTTTCCACTAAACTTCAAAGGTCTCCAAACTGCACTGCAAATAAACTATAAACTGAGATAAAACACCAGAATTCCCTGACAAACCAAAACACAACTTTTCTGTGTTTTTAAAGTATCATAAATGCAGTAGACATCAAAATGTGCCAAATCCATAAGCTGGCTGCTAAAATATTCTGTGCTACACACATGGAAAAACTGACAGTGCTGTCTTATTTCATAACTTTGATTTGTGGCTTTGGGCTTTAAAGGCTGAACTGCATAATTTTCTATAAAAAGAGGAGGTAGTTGACAGAAGTTGTTGGTAAAAACACATATGGCACACCTAAGTTTGTTTGTATTTCCACATCTGGCTCTCCAGACAGCTCGACCTGTCCCACACATGACATTATGTCAAAGGCACAGCCAGATGGTGCCAATAACATTGGGTCCCCTCTCAGTCTCGGTCCCCTGAGACAGGTGACAGGTCAACCGGACCATTGACTGCCTCATGCTCATGTTTGTCAGCCTGTAACCAGCAAAAACAAACTCATATTGGGTATTTTTTGTTTTTCACCTTTAAAACAGAGAACTGATTGTCGAGTTCATGTGTGAGTTATGTGTGTCGGTTCAGGAAGACAATCCTACCGGGGGCGTAAAACTTAGAAATGCTCAGTGAAAAGGCTAATTTTAGGTGTTTAGTCTACTGGAAAACATCTTTCTGATAGAGCTGAAACATCCTGAATGTGGGGCAAAGACAGCTGGTTATGTAGCTAAGGCAGATGAGGACAATCTTGACAGGTTTGGATGAAGTTGGCGGGAGTGAAGGGTGAAGAGTGCATGAGCGTGTTGAGAGTGCATTAATAAGAGTAATGTAGTAATATGGTACTGCAAGGAAAGTAGGGAAGAAGATCCAACGTCTTGTATGTTAGACAGAGCTGCTGAGGAATGCTGTTGCGTCTCTGACAATGCTATTTCAGGAAGTAACCGGTTCAGTCCTGGAAAAACAGATGTGTGAAACTTACTCTCTCCTTCCCTCAGTTGCTTTCTCTGCCCACCCACTATTCCCCTCAGAAAGTGGTTTTTAACTGGTTTTGCTTCACAATAAGTGGTTCTCAACTGGCTTTACTTTACAATAATAATAAAAACATCCATCTTTGGCAAATGACCAATGAATTTGCTCAGTTGAATTTTACTGGACTCACTATTTTTGACATTAACAACAACAAAAAGCACATAGGCCTATTTGAAAGTACATAGGCCTATCGCAGCTGAGAACCAATATCTTATCCAATATCAGTGATCAAACCATCCAGATTTATAAAAAAAAGATGTAACAGCTACAGAACAGTAAAGAGCTTGATGAGAAAATCTAGATAGGTATTTATAACCATTCATAAATAATTCTAGCCGGACAAGCCAGACCCACATCAAGATTTGCACTACCGACTGTTTATCACAGTAACAACTGTTACCTGCGTGAAGTTGGCCCCCCACCCAACGCAAAACGTCGTCAAACTATGCTCAATCGTTTGTGCTCTGTTTGTGCTGGTTTGTGCTGTAAAAAGTTTCGTTTGTGCTGTTTCGGTTTTTTAGATATTAAAAGAATATTTTTAGGTCATTCTGAGGTCACTCAGCCCCCCCACATGCTGCAAATTCACCCAAAATAGTCTCGTTCGTTTGTGCTTCGTTTGTGCTGGTTTGTGCCGGTAAAATTTTCGTTTGTGCTGCGTTGGGTTTTAAAATATCAGAGATTGAATTATAGACGATGACGTCACCAGCCCCCCCACATGCTCCGAATCCACCCAAAATAGACGCAATCGTTTGTGCTCCGTTTGTGCTGGTTTGTGCTGTAAAAAGTTTCGTTTGAGCTGCTTCGGGTTTTTTTAGATATTAAAATAATATTAGGTGGTCATTATGAGGTCAGTCAGCCCCCACATGCTCCAAATTCACTCAAAATAGACTTGTTCGTTTGTGCTCCGTTTGTGCTGGTTTGTGCCGGTAAAATTTTCGTTTGTGCTGCTTTGGGTTTTAAAATATCAGAAATTGAATTATAGACGATGACGTCATCAGCCCCCCCACATGCTCCGAATTCACCCAAAATAGTCTCGTTCGTTTGTGCTCCGTTTGTGCTGGTTTGTGCCGGTAAAATTTTTGTTTGTGCTGCGTTGGGTTTTAAAATATCAGAAATTGAATCAAAGACGATGACGTTACCAGCCAAATCCATCCAAAATAGTCTCAAATTAGTTTGTGCTCCGTTTTGTGCACAACTAACTGAATGGGAGAGACCTAAAGAATCGGCAAACCAAATCACAATATTCCATTAGGTTGTTATCCTGTGCGTTTTCAACTTTTAACGAACACTGCGGATCACAGGATGTGGATGCAACAAACTTCAAGGTAAGTGTTTTTACTTACTGTATGTTGTGTTTTGATAATAACATATATGACAATTGTCACATAAGTTACACGCACCATAATCTGTTTGCTGTGTTTATACACATGTGTGTAAAGGCTTATAGGCTACAGTAGGCTAGGGGTCAAAAGTGTGGATTCTTCTTCTTTTTTTATGTCTCTAAGCTCACTAAGGCTGATTTCTTTTTAATATCACAAATATTATTACAATTTAAAGTAGCTATTTTCGGTTTTAATATACAATGTAATTTTATTCCTGTGATGTAAAAGCTGAATTTTCTGTATCATTAGACCTACTCCAGTTTTCAATTTCACATGATTCTTTTGAAATCATAGTAAAATGTTGAATGTATGCTCAATTATTATTGGTGCTCATTTAAGAAAGGTTCTTAATTTTGATAAATGTTGTCCTTGCTAAATAAAAGTGTTATTTTTTTATATTACTTAACCAAAATCTTTGAATTGTTGTATATATTGGTTTTCAGAAGAAGAAAAGAACAACAATAAGCAGCACAACTGTTTTCAACATTGCTAATGTTTCTTGAGCATCAAATTCATAACATCAGTAGCTATATTAGAATGTTTTCTGAAGGATCATGTGACACTGAACTAATGATGCTAAAATTCAGCTTTGATTACAGGAATAAATTACACTTTACTATATATATTCACGTATAAAACGGCAGTATTACATTGGAATAATATTTCACAATATTACTGTATTTTTGATAAAATAAATATAGCCTAAGTGAGCATAAGGAACATTAAATAAAATAAAAAATAAACTTTTTAAATCTTTTGACTGGTAGGCTACTGTGTGTGAATTTAAGTGTCTGTGTGTGTATATATCATTTAATTAGTACTATTATTATTATGTATGTGGAAACTCATGACTCAATTAAGTCAAAATTATTTAACTTTTGAAATTTAATTATGTACTATTGAACATCCATTAACAAAAAAAAAAAAAAACTTTAAAAACTTAAACTTAAAAACACATTCTGTCTTCAAACCAAAGATGCCACACAAAATAATAGACTTGAGTGCAAATCTCCATAAAATAGAACACTACTTCTCCTAACAGGAGTAGGAAAACAAGGGTGTGTGGCATACAAAAAGTTCAACAAAAATAATTTAACTTGTGAAATTAAATATAAATAGTGCAATCAGTCTTTTGTGTATAATACAGCATGTGGGCATATTTTGTTTTTTTCTGACGCTCCTGTCACTCCACTTCTCAGGTCGTCATACATTTCCCAGACACATGGAGACCTCCTGCAGTAGGCCACATAATGTCCAAGAGCATCCTGGGTTAAGCCTCCTCTAAAAGCAATGACTGCCCGTAAAGTAAATCTCTTTCCCTGGAGCATCAGATTGGAGGGAAATTCACTCAAAGGAAATTCTGTGGAGCTGCTTCCCAGGTCAGTGTCAATCCACATAAGTTCTCCCAGACTGTAACTGTGAGAAACTTTCCCTGCACAGAGTACTTTTTCTGAGGTATCTGGCTTGATTGCAGAGGGACACTGTGACGGACTTTGGATCGGCCTGAGGCAGGGGGACTCCGGAAGGTCAAGGCCTTCTTCCACTGCAGTCTGAAGATGAGCCATGCCAGAAGCCTGCAGTACAGCAACAGAAGTACAAACAAATGCAATTTCCCTTGTGACTTGTTTGCTGAGACCACAATACTGTGAAGAGCACTGTTTTGTTAATGAAGCACAAGTGCGTTTTGTCATTGACTTTTCAATGATAGTGGAGATGTGGCATTGTGCATCGATTTGGAGAGCGCCAGACTTCAGTCGGACAGCTTTGAATATTTCGCTCAGCAGTTCTGCCCTCTGTATGTAGGCCTGTGCATTCAGACCCTTTGTGGTGATGGATTTCACTAGCTGGAGGAGGTTGTTGGAATCCTCATTGCAAACAATATTTTCAAAAGTGACACAATCACAGTAAGCACAACATAAGCATTGACAAAAAGCATCAAATGCACATGTGTTCAGGACAGAGATTCTTGATTTCCTGAGTTTAACAGGCTGTTGATTGTTTCCATTTTTCAACAGGTCCACTTTGAGTCTTTTCCCTCTCACAGATGGATCTGCATGGAGCCATTCAGGACAAGGAGAGAGGTATGAACTCCTCTTCCTCTTTTTGGGTGGAACTGCTAATCCTCTCCAGTTTTCAACAGCTTCTTCATCTGTTGGATGGATTTTTGTGACAGTGTCAGACTTCCCAGAGCAGGAGGCATCCATCTCTGGCCTTCCATCCATCCTGCAGGTTGTGGTGGGTAGTGGATTGACTCCTGTGTCGATCACTGTCGCAACAGCCACATCCTCTTCACCTTTTACCACACTCTTTTGTTTTGCAGAAAAAATACGCATGTTGCCTTCAATGAAGGACAGATGTCGAGCAATGAATCGATCCACTCGAATAGGCAAGTGTTCATGCTTGAAAAGGCTGCGTTTGATGTTTTTAAACTCGGCTTCGACATTGGCTGAACTTGCGGTGATTTTGGAGCTCCGGAAGTGAGGGATCATTACCCCTGTCCAGAGAGGCAAGTAATTTGCAAGCCAGATTATATTTGGAATAATCTCAGGGAGGAAGTGCATATTATCATGATCACCATTAGATGTGGCAAGTGACCTGCTCTCCTCACATATATCTGTTACCCACTGCTTCAGGTCTGTCTGTGTTTGGTCACATGGATCCACGTCTTCCAGGTCCACACCCTCTACATCTGGAATGATGACACACTCTTCTGCAATTCGGGCTTTTAGGTACTTCTTGCACCTTTCTGAAATGAGGGGGGCTCCAGAGCTGTCACTGCCCTCTGTTTCGCTGAGAGCCACAATAGTAATGCATCTTAGTAGCTCTCTTGCATCGTCCATGGATTGTGACATGAGAAGCTGAGCTATTGACCTAACAAAGAAATCTTTAATGCGATGTGGGTTTTTTTTCAAGCAGTCCCACCGGCAGATCATCTTGATGCAGTGTGCAACATCAACCCGCACAAAACAAGGTGGGATTTTTGCTGACTGTCTACCGAGTAAGACACCACAACACTCATTGATGTAGGTCTTAAGATCAGGATGAGGAGTAAAAGCCTTGACCAAAGCTCCGAGCAAAGCCAGAGAAAAGTCACTCACAACCTCTTTTGGAGTAGGTGCACCTGCGCGTAACCATTCTGTCAGCCAATGTGTTATGGCATTAACGTCATGTCTCTCTGACAGCATTTGCACCACTGGGACACTTGAGCTCTCACCCCCTGCCACAACACCCTGATATAGGAATATATGGCCAGACTTGCCATTTGGTCTCTGTAGTTTCCTCACCACTGAGCCAGTTGCATCAAAACTCACAGTGGGGTTAGTAGATGTCTTTGATAATGTCTTGTACATATACATTTGTGTTTGACTCCAATAGTGACAGAAAAACTTGTCTAGTCCAATGTCTTTAATGCTACCACTGTGAGGTGCACTGTATTTTAACATCTGCAATGACAGAATAGGATCCTTGTCGCCTAATTCTAAATCATTTCTCTCCTGCTTTGCTTTGCGCAGAGTGGCCAAATTAGGCAGATGACTTGGCTCAGGATCTCCAAAATCCATCAGCTTTGTTGCCTCTGATGCCCTCCATACATGGGGTTCCTTTCTACCCTCACACAGTTCTTTGGATATCTGCACACGCAAGTTACCAGACATCGCACGCTTGGAACAGCCAGTATGCAGGGAGTCATCAGTGTTTTTAAGTGAACACCTGAACATCATTGTGCTGTTTATTTCAGGCTTTTTGTCACATTTTATGTGAATGTGGCCACGGCACTCCTTACAGTTGCCTCTGATTACAATATATTTGTCTGTGACTGATGGATAGACCTTGGCTCTTTTAAAAGCAAATGTGCAGGGGCATTTCACTTCTTGCCAAATGTGGCGATTTATCACATGCGTCCAGATACCAGGCTTCAAAATTGTGTATTCCCTTTTTTTTGTTTTAGAGAACTTGTTTTTGTATGTTACTTTTTCAGGCATAAATTCAATCCATTTCTGAAATGGAACTTCAAAATCAAAAGTGCAGCAATCTTTTGGACTGGAGGAAAGGGACCCTGGCTCAAAATCAGTGTCATCACTACTGCCACTTGTTTCATGATTACTTTCATGAGTAAACCCTAAAGCATTCCAGATGTTGTGTCTGTTTAATTTAACAAAAGTGTATAGTGCCTTTGCAGTGATCTTGTTGTCTAGCTTTTTACTAAGCTCTGTCCAGATACTCTGATTAGGAGTAGCTATGTTGGCATTTTGGACTATGGCCTCTTTTGATGAACACAGGACTGTGAAGATGGAATCCCTGTCGACTGCTGGTTTCTTGGGCATCTGGTATAAGCAAAACATAATTATCCTCAATTATCCTTACTCTGAAAAAATAGCATGTACAGCATACATTTGTTTTAATATATTACTGTATTGATCTGAATATAAGGATAATATAATATAGTAAGGATAATGTAGATGGATAATATATCTTATATTCGAAACAATATGGTAATGTTGACCCCTAGATTGTCAGTGTTTATTGAACTGAAAACTCTTTGCTAACACTAATATCACTAATTTAGCTATGAAATGTTAAATACAGATGCACATGTGACCCATGGTCGTTTTTTAATACTAAAAGGCAACTTTGTGCAACTGCAATCAGCATTTCATAGCTAAATTAGTAATATAAGTGTTATTAATGAGGTTTCTGTTCAATATCAAGTCATGCCAAGAGCATGCCTAGCTCTCTTGAATGTTGTACAATTATTCTTGAAGCTACTAATATTGTAACTGACAGTTAAAACAATGTATACTTACATTGGCCAGAAATTTGGATCAGTAACGACTTTTGTAGTTTGATTTATATCGACCTTTTCTCCACTAACTCTACACCACTTTATACAAGAGCATTCTTGAACAGAAGTGTCACTTGCACCTAGTGGTGGCAGTGAAGTGTAGCAGATGAAACTCGTAAAAATAAAATACAATCAGGACAGACTGAAGTGAAGATAATTTAAATTGTTTATTGAACAAATTATGTGCTGACAGAACGTCTTTGTCAATTCTACTTTAAAAGTGTGAAAGAGAAAGAAAAAAAAAGTCACATAATGTCTGAACAACATGAAGTTTTTAATAAAGACAACAGGGACTACAAAAACACTGATAAGAAGTTGATGTTCTATTAAATCATCTTTATTAGCATCTAACATTAGAGATTGAATAAATGACAAACCCGAAATAAAATGCTCCTACATCGTAGGCTAGGCTACTGACTAACTTCACACAAAAAGAGCTGTCTATAACTATTTTTCATCTTGTGACCATTGATTGATCTATTTTATTCAGTCAGCCTTGTATAGGCCTAATAAATATCAACATTTGATTCAATTTCTGATATTTTAAAACCCAACGCAGCACAAACAAAAATTTTACCGGCACAAACCAGCACAAACGGAGCACAAACGAACGAGACTATTTTGGGTGAATTCGGAGCATGTGGGGGGGCTGATGACGTCATCGTCTATAATTCAATTTCTGATATTTTAAAACCCAAAGCAGCACAAACGAAAATTTTACCGGCACAAACCAGCACAAACGGAGCACAAACGAACAAGTCTATTTTGAGTGAATTTGGAGCATGTGGGGGCTGACTGACCTCATAATGACCACCTAATATTATTTTAATATCTAAAAAAACCCGAAGCAGCTCAAACGAAACTTTTTACAGCACAAACCAGCACAAACGGAGCACAAACGATTGCGTCTATTTTGGGTGGATTCGGAGCATGTGGGGGGGCTGGTGACGTCATCGTCTATAATTCAATCTCTGATATTTTAAAACCCAACGCAGCACAAACGAAAATTTTACCGGCACAAACCAGCACAAACGAAGCACAAACGAACGAGACTATTTTGGGTGAATTTGCAGCATGTGGGGGGGCTGAGTGACCTCAGAATGACCTAAAAATATTCTTTTAATATCTAAAAAACCGAAACAGCACAAACGAAACTTTTTACAGCACAAACCAGCACAAACAGAGCACAAACGATTGAGCATAGTTTGACGACGTTTTGCGTTGGGTGGGGGGCCAACTTCACGCAGGTACAACAGTTTACATATGCATCTTACACTGCCATATCTTAACTGGATTATGCTCATTTGCACTGCCGACTGTATTTATAGTACCAATGTTTACATTTGCATTTTGCACTGTACTTCTAACTGTAATATGCAACCACTTTCCACTGCACTTTACACTTTTTTTTTTTTTCCGGATAGCTCTGTCCATAATTTATTGCACTACCCTAATCCACTGCTATTCCTCATATTAGCCTAACATATTATTGTATACCTCCATCTGTAAAATTCTGTTTATAGTAATAGCCATCTGTATATTGTATTCATAGTACATATTCACCTGTAAATTCTGTTTATAGTAATAGCCATCTGTATATTTATTCACTGTACATATTCACCTGTAAATTCAGTTCTGTTTATAGTAATAACGTCTCTCTATTTATACATATTTATACATATTCAGTACATATCCATGTCCTGCACTTACGCATCCATTGTATATCCTGCACTTGCTGCTATTGCACTTCTGGTTAGACCTAAACTGCATTTCGTTGCCTTGTACTTGTACTTGTGTAATGACAATAAAGTTGAATCTAATCTAATCTAATCTAAAGATGTAGGGTCTGGGAACACACCATTGGCAGGGCTCAATCCGAGGGGCGTGATAAACGGTTGTCTTTCAAATTCCCTCTGCACACAATAGGATAGCACTACAACCAACCAGAGCAACGAAGAAGGTGAAGCGGAGCTAGTTGATAGATTCAACTTTTGCCGTATCCAGTCGGCAAAACCCCGAACACATTTTCCTTTTTTAAGAATGACTACAGTGCTGTTCTTTGTTAGCAGGGAAGTAGCAGGGAATTCACACGGAACTGTCACAACTCTGCCGATTCAAAAGACCGCTGTTTACCAGCTTCTTTGTTTTCAAGTAGCACGCGGAACCGCCGCAACTCTGCCGTCATTATGTTAAGCCCGCCCACCGACTCTATAGACGATGTGATTGGCCTGACTAGAGTTTGGTTTTTCCAGCTCGCAAGTCAACGGAGAGTTGCTAGAAGCCCTGGCTGCAAACTATATTTGCTGCCGCTAGGGTGTGTCTAGATTTATAGGCGAAAAGAAATAATCTTTCATAGTAAAAGTGTTTAGATAGCTTTAAAAATGGTAACAAAGTAGGTAATGTCCACATGGACATGCTCCTAAGCAAAACACGCTCATGGTATAATTATCTCACTATAAAGATGTCACAAAATGATGCAGTGTCTTTTTTAATCTTTTTAATTTCTAATGTTCATTCCCTCCCATAGTAACAGTCTCAGATTCTAGTGGTTAGTGGATTGCTTCTTAGTTGTGGCTGCCAACAAAACTAACCACTAATGGAACCACATTCAGAATGACTGTCTCTGAGTTTCACCAGAGAGGAGACAGGCCACTCATAGAAATATGAATGGGAGAAATCGCTACAATCAATATGGCCGCCGTAGGAATGCAAGTCTTGTCTTTTATTTAAAAAAGCTCTAACTTTTCAGTAGAGTTTGTTTATGCTACAACGCACATGTGCAGTTTAAAATACATTACTGAAAACTTGGCAGACGTGATTGGTTTAGACATGATTTGTTCTCACAGGCTGCATGCAAAAACAAACATGCAATTATATTAATTAAGAGTATACGAATACGCTTATGAGCCAGTTCTTTTTGGTGACTCAAAAACATACAGCACAACCAGTGTAGCCTGGTTTCCAAAACATCTTAATCTTGTGAAATAAATAGACAAGCTACTTTTAGTTTTGGATCAGTTTGAAAGACTACCGTCGGAATTAGACTCAAATGGAATTAAATCAAGTGCTTGTGAATCTGAACTGAATTAGACATTTCGAACTCACTGATCTACCCACTGAAGAATACAACAGCTCATGACATCGATTTATTTGTTCTTTATACTTTAACAGGGACTTTCCAACCAAGCCGTTTGATGAGTTGAGTTCTTAAGAGTCTGTCCCGCCAGGATTATTAATGAAAGGAAAAAATTGTCCTTGATAGTTAAATAATCTTATTTGTACATTCACCAACCCCAAGTGTGGGAAACTCAGCACCACAAGTCGAAACACTCCATGAGGCCTTATGCAACACAAAAAGGCCATGCAAGCAAGAAAAGGTCTTGAAACATACAGTAAATTGGGGTTTCTTTGCTTCAGCATGCCCAAAAATGCATAAACAGAAAGAATGTGTTAAACTGGACACTGGCTTGGTAAAGAGGAACCTATAATTGTAGTTTATGATGGCGGTTGGTGGTGAACTGTGATTGGGGTTTGTGAGAGCGTTCGTGACGTCAAAGCTAGCATGTAAAGTATTCCAGACACGGGAATAAGCACACACATGTAATATACATTTACAGCGCCAATCATAAACTAGGAAAAAATTGAGGATGTGATGTAATAGGGTTTGAGCATGTGGGTGTGTTAGAAAGACCTGTTCTTTATCAGGAACATGCTGTCAGCTCTAAGATACGCTCAATACGGTCTCAATGGCTCAGTGTTCTTTTAACAGATACACAGAAAACATCACTGACTTCCCACAAATGTGCCTTTGAGATAGCATGATTAATTAAAATAAAAAGACAAAAACTGCCACAATATCTAGGGAATATACTGGACACTATAGGTCTCCTATGCTCACCAAGGCTGCTTTTATTTGTAAAAAACAAAAAACAAAAACAGTAAAAACAGTAATATTGTGAAATATTACAATTTAAAATAAGTGTTTTCTATTTAAATGTATTTTAAAATGTAATTTATTCCTGTGATTTAAAGCTGAATTATCAGCATCATTCTTCCAGTTTTCAGTGTCACATGATCCTTCAGAAATCATTTTAATTTGCCATAAAAAAAAAAAAACATTTAAAAATCTTCTTGATTCTAAACTTTTGAACAGTAGTGTACTATTGAGTAGAAACTTGAAATGTATAATAGTTGTGAATGTTCCAAATGTTTAAAAAGGGATTATGCCAGGAATCTCAGATAGTAATATGTGCAAGAATTTGAATGTGACTGTTTTCAATCACTGTTTGGATCAGCAGCGTTTACTCACTAATATTGTAAGGTCAAAATGAACTTGAACTTGAATTAAATATTACATAATTCATATAAGATATTAATAAAATATGTAAAATAAAATAAAGTTCAGTAATATTTGAAATAGCTGGGACAATTTCTGAAATATTTTAGCCCAAATTTACCACTGGTTTTATTGGTAAAGTAAGCTCTTTTTTTCGTAGCAGATAATGTTCTAAATTGCATTGCATGTTTGCACGCATATGAGAAGAGAAGCTAATGCATTTTTGTAAGTTGTTCTTTTGTAAGAACATCTACTAAATGCCTTAAGCAGAAATCCAAAGCATTTTCAGTCCATACTCTTATTAACAATAATTGGAGCAATTATCTGTCCTTGTACAAGGTCAACAGTTACCATGTCTGTGCAAGTGCTCATCTTACATGGGTCATCAGACTCCACATCTGCTCTGGGCATTGTATTCTTAGCCTTCACTAGAGAGCAATGAATATTTGGCTCTGCATGTCACTCCTACCAAACCCGTATGATAGGGTGTTTATAGACCCTTCACTTGCCTCTGTGCCTTTTACAATGACTGAAGGCCAGGATATGAAGATAATCTATAATGATGAACTGAATAATGGTTAATGCCATGAGATGTACATTAGATAGCAGAATTAAGCTAAACTGCTGTCTAGGAGACAATGTTTTTCTGCATACAGGCCGTAATTCATATTCTGTCATCATTTACTCACTCACTCATATCGTTCCAACCCTTTCTTTTGTTTTTACATTTCTCACTGACACATTTTTCAGAATATCTGCTTTTGTGGTCCACAAAAAGAAGGACTATCCCTTCAGTGTGTGAACTGAAGCACAGTAGCTGTTAATGTAGGTGACAACATCACAAGTTCATCCAGGTTCGCAAATAGGACACTGGAAACTTCTCAGGTTCCTCTCTGGTATCTGAGATGATGTGGCTGATCTCAATGTACAAGTGGAAGCCAAGTACTTCCAAAGATACCCATGGTGATCCATATATTTCCAGGCTCTGATCCACATGATTGGAGTCAGTATTCAAGCGAGGGCTGGTAACCTGCCAGATGGATCACCCGAGATCTCACTATAATCTAGACGTCAAAAAAGGAGAATTGCACACATCACAACCACCTAAGCGAGCACAATGACATGACAATGATGACAGAATGATAATTTGGGTGAACTACTCCTTTAAACCTTCTGTCAGAAAGGAGGAAGTCTGGCATGCTCAAGAAGCCAGAGGAACGATGGATGATTTCTCCATTGCGTAAGAGATGAATAAATCTGGAACTAGCAGAACCAAAGCCCCACTGGAAGCTTCCTCTCTATCTCTCTCTGAATTATGAAAGGCCAAGATTTAACGGATCACCAAAACTCCACAAACTGCCTCTTGCTGTAATACAAAACAGACTGTACAGTTAAAATTGACAAGGTGGAAATGAGGTGTGGAAATATCTGCTCATTTCCACAACACTGGTGTGTTTGTCTGAACAGAACCAGACCCCGAGAAGCCATATCACCAATTTGACATTATTAAACAGTGGCATGTATATGACATCATTCATTGGTCAGAAAACAAGCATGTATTCTAGCACTTGCAAAATATATTACTAAAGCAGGACTGCACAATGCATGAGAAGATAAACATAAAACCCACTAAAATTAAATTTAACTTTAAAGTCCCCATGAAATCAAAGTTTTTTGGCTTTTAGCATGAATATGTTAGCCTAAGGTTAAGCTAATGTTCTCCAAAACAATGAGAAAATTCAAAACGTACAGTCTCTCACTTCTGCCAATATGGATCAACGATTTTGATGACATCACTTCAGCTTCTCATCAGATTTTCTGTCCAATCAAATGCTCTATAGAATCTGAAGCGTTCCGCCCCCTTCACTATAAAAAGCTGCGGCTGAAATCAGTCACATGTTCAGACATTTACTATTTTCTATATAGTGAATGGCACATGTGTTATATATAGAAAATAGGGAATGATTTAGGCAGTGCAAATATGCTTTCCATTGGGGCGAAAGAAGACTGGTTTCACGTTAGCGTCACGCGACACACACACAGTCTGCTCCGGTCCAGAGACACGATAGCACAGAGCGGATGCACGAGTCGCCGCAGACCACAAAACGTATCAGACCCATTTGAATTCTACACAGAATGCTCTATTTTAAAGAGATGTGGTGGAGATTAGGAGAAGAAACGTTTAGACAGACTTGCATTAGAAACAGCACTGACTTTTCAAACTACACATCATGTTCAGTTATATATTAAACCTAAAAGGGAAACGATTAGACTGTGGTTGTCATTTGCTGTCAAATGCGGCTTTGCCAAGCTCAACGACTCTGACCTAGCTGTGATATAAACAAAACGCTATTGGCTATTTTTAAAAAGGGAAGGAGCTTCTCAATATATCCCGCCCTGTCTTCCTGTTTCAGTGGAAATTACGGCAACACATTGAATAAAGCTGCGAGTGTGCTTTTAACCCTTTCCCCACCAGCGTTTCTTAAAAAAAGTTGCCAGCCACCGTCAGCATTTTTGATCATTTTCACAAAATTTTAATGGCCCCCAGAATATTTTGTTGTATGAATATCTGAACATGCAATATATCGAAAGAAAGAACAGACCCTCTGCTTTTAAACAAAAAAAATCAACACTTGAATATGGCTAAGTTTCATAAAAAAGCTACATTTTGAGCAAAAAAGCTGAGAAAAATCATGTTTTTGTCAAAGTTTACATCCAGATCGGATTCAGAATGATGATCAAAACATAAATGGAGTAGATCGAGTCCATCAACACCCCTAATGCTTACACAGTCCTGCTCGTCCTGATCGCCATTACATTCAGTAACATTAAGCAGTTTTGATTTATATGCTGTTTAATATTGGTGATCACATTATTTTACATATGCATATGATATTGCTTGTTTCTGCTTCTTCTCCTGTGTTTTGATCTGGAGATCCTGTAGTCTTTCAGAAAATGTGCCCCCTAGCATAGAACAGTGAAAACACGGAAACACAGAAAATTCTGTGTTTGGCGGGAAAACATTTTCTCACAAATAACGAAAAATGACGTGCCTGCCGGGGAGAAAATTTAGTTAAAACTCTGAAACTTGAGTAAAAATAAAATAAAATAAAAACTCTGTCTAAAAAGACAAATATTAATCAGCATATGAGAAGAATTAGCACTAATATACTAATCAAATAACTAACATAAAACAAACCCCTTGAGAAAACACATTTCATGTGCTGCTTTTATTCCCTTGACAGGAGCTGATAACAAGTTTCTCTATGATCTGCTCTATTTTCTTCCACATAGTGTTAATTTCGTCAGACGAGACTAAATATGTTCGTCAACGACCTTTTTTTCCATGACGAAGACGAGACGATGACGAGACTGCACCAATGTCCAAAAAACGCTGACTAAGACTAAATTAACATGCATTATTGTTGACGAAAAAGGACGAGACTAAAATGTTTTGCATAAAATAAAAACTAAGATAAAATCTCTCTTCATTTTCGTCTACAATTGTCTCTACTTTTTCATCATAAGATGAATATTCAGCTGTTCAAAATATTCCGAGAGAGTTTGCGCTGTTGCTCAAGTACAAGTCTCATACTCCTGTTGCTGCCAGCCTGTCATCGTGCGGCAGCGCGCGCGGTCACGTAGTTCACGGGCGCTGTGTTCTAGCGCTGTGTCATTACATTTGAATGGCTTTAAGCCACGGATACACAACAGCTTCACGACACTATACAGGTGTTTGCAGCAATTTTTGGTAAACAGTACAGCATTGTGTGAATTGATTATTGCGTCAACCACATTTACAGTATCATTATATTTTGGAGAGTGATGGAGATGCAATTTGTTAACATTAATGTTAATGTTTTTCTTGTATTTAGCCCACAGGAATTTCTTACTAATTAGTCACACTTATACTGTGTGACTAATTAGTGGTCAAATGTGACCATACACCTTAACTATTTTAAAATAAATAGCCTATATTTTAGTTCAATAATATTTATTGAATATTTTGAGGAGATATTTTGGTACTAAATACTATTTGTGCAATAATTATGGTCCATTAAGGACCACTTAAAACATTTTTCTTCAAATATTTGTATTATTTATATTACAATTAGTGTAGTAATGAAGGTTAAAATATAGAATTCCAATGCAAAGAGGCAAATTAGAGTTATTAGATTGTGGCTGGAAAAATAATAATTTTAATTTTTAATGCCATTCCCCACTGGTGCCTGTATGGCTCTTTAATAAATATACATGTATCTAGTTGCTCAAAAACATATTGCAGATCATAACTGCTTACTTATTTGTGAAATTTGTGAAATTTTAAAATGGTAATAATAGTGAATAGTAATGAATGCAAGCAAATATAATTTAACCCCCAAAAAGTTTAAAATAGTGCTAAAAGGCAAACTTATGTTTCCTTATATGTACAGTAGGCTATATACATATGAACTGATACTGAATCAAGATCGAAATCGATATTTATGCCCATCTTCTCATAAGCCAATGCTGATTTTAGGCATCTATGCTGTAAATCCACCAGTTAGCTATGGTTTTATTGCACATACATTATGCAGATTATATATATATTTTACGTAACTTATTTTGCCACACAATATATTGAGTTTTCCTTTGACTAAAACTAGACTAAAATGACGAGACTTTTAGTCTACCAAAACTTGACTAACAAAAAAAGATATGTGAATGACTATATATGACTAAAACTAACAAGGACATTTGGCACAAGACTAAGACTAAATTAAAAATAGGTGACAAAATTAACACTACTTCCACATGTTTGTGCTTCGAAGTGATAGTAAGTTAGTTTTTTTTAAGGTGTTGGTTTGACTCATTCCTCTTTACTAGTCGAGAGTGTACGTCTTGCCTGAGGGGAGGGAGGCCGTCTGGTGGCTGTGTGGAATGTCTCATTAAAGCAGCATCTCGCAAATAAAGCTCTCAGATCTTTAAAGGGAACTGAAGATCCAGCACATCTAGATGTTCCCTATTATAAGATTTCATAGGAGCATCTAGCAGCACTTGGACTAGATTACCACATACTCCCAGATAACAGGTAAAGTCAGAGCCAGCAGCAACAACAACAACAATAAAAAGCATCTATCAATCTAGTGATATTTATTTTCTTTTTTTTTATTTGTTCCCTGAGAATAAGGACATTTGCAATAAGCATTTGATCATTTTACGTAGATCAAACAGTTTTTCTTTGGCAACTGCAGGCTGTTAAAACTGTTAAAATACTGGCAGAACAATACTGGCAGAACCATAAGGGTTTATTGTTTTCCAGCAGTAAAGGGGAACAATTTTGCTGCCATTTTCATATTTAAGCATCTGTTTCCTACAGTAGTGAATGATGGTTTTAAGTTAATATATCCAACTGAGCTGTTGTGGCATGTTTAATCCCAAACAGTATTGATAAATGTATTTTTTTTAACCTAAAGCGCCCTACTCTGTGCAATGCGGTGCCAGGCGCAACGCAAGTGTTTTTTTTGTAGTTTCAGCCTGACGCATTTATCATTTTCTTGTCCAGTGCCACTTTGTTTAAATAGCAAATGCACTCGCGGTCATCTGTTCGCCCATGGCAGTATTAATTGTGTTATTTAAAGGGCACGTTAGTAACATGTGCCTATAGGTGGGTGCACAATGCGCGTACACTCTGCTTATTATTATTACAATAGCGACAACACTTTTAGACCATGTGCCTGGCGTGCAGACCGTTTTTCCCGTCGTTAAACTAGCAAAAGTGGATTCGGACATGCCTTAAGTGCACCTGCACCATGCTCTTTAGACCATGCGCTTAGGTTATTAAAATAGGGCCCAAAGTATTTTATACTGGCCCGAGAATAGAAGCTGGGAGCCACTGGATGTGAATAAAAGATGGAAATTATGTTTGACAGACATAAAATGACCAACTACCATTTGCTTTAGGTGCTATGTACTGCAAGTAATTTTGAAATACAGTACCCCCTCAACAATTAATATTGTGATGGCTTTGTGATGGTTTTGAAAACCCTTGAGAAAAGAAAAAAAAAAAAAAACCTGGTTTGCTTTTATTAGCTGGTATGTGGGAGTTTTGGGTACATGAATAAGTTTAGTCCAGTATCAGGAATCACAGTCTGACTGTAAAAGAAAATCATTAGTCATTTCAATCAATTTATGGCAAGAAAAGGATTTATGACTATATATTCCAAATGTCCACTTTGAAACCTAGTGCATTTCCACACTTTAGGAAGGTACTACAGATAACACCACAATAATACACCGGTTCAAATTCAAACATTTTAATTAGCGCTCAAATAACTGCACAGCATGTGGACGCAAAATTTCTAAGCAACCAAATAATATAATACAAACCATTATTACATTAAAATCGTAGATTTATTCACATATCTTAAAGGGGCTATATGCGTTTTTCTGAAATTTAAACTCGCGACTGACACCTGTGGCCAAAAAACAGAACTGCTCTCATTTTCTGCTCGCTCTCGCAGCGGTGGTGACGTCACATCCGCAGACAGCGCGGGAAAAGACGACCCGCCAGAAAATAGGAAAAATAGGATACAGGCTTATAGGTGCACCCACTGTGAGCGGACAAGGTGTCAGTATGCTCATCAGGAGATGTGTGAGTCATAAATGGTCAAATAAAAAGGCTATTGTTACGTTTATTTTGGGGAAAAAGTTGCATATAGCCCCTTTAAGACAATTCCAAAGATTAAAAAATAAATAAATGAAAAATTCTCACAAACCCTGTGACATTCAGTCATCCCTAAGTGTCACTTAATAGAGTTTGAACAAGCGTCACCACATGCAGGGCCCACAGTGGCAAGATCAGGTAATTATATGAATCTACTATGACAAATTACTCTCGCTCATTTATAAATCATTTTCCATCGTGTTATCCATCCATACAGAAGGAACCATGACTCACAGTTCTAATATGCACAGGGTGGGTGTGTGCAATAAATCTTACACAGCAATTCAATAAATACTGTCAGTGTAGCTAACGATCCAGGCAAAAACATGGGAACTCAGTGTGGAACACTAACCTTGGCAGTGTTTTCCAAAATCATCATAAGCCTAAGTAGATCGTTGAACCATTGCCAGAATTTGCCAACAATGGTCTCTACGATCAACTTAGCTCACGATGCTTTTTAGAAACACAGCTCTGATTGCTTCCATCTTAAAATACTACTGTATGTTCTGTAAGTGCAAAAAAACAAAACAGTGAAATACAATTACAAGGCCACATATTCTTTCCTAGACACTTATCTTTTTTATACTGTAAATGTGTCGCTTTTTAGATTTGCACTGAAGTCTACTTATACTGTTATAATATTAGGGTTTTTTTGCACCAAAACGGTCATAATTTTGTAATGAACAATAATTTCCCACTTTCTCTCTGACTAAATGAAATGTATTAAAAGCTTGTTAACCTCTGTTTAATGGCAAATAGTCTTGTCAAAAGAGCAAAGCATATCTATCTGCAGTGCATTCTATTCTGGATATTATAAAGCTTTAGAAGTTTCTAGAAATTAAACACAGTGTCCATGAAGCATGAGCTTACTGTACACATCAGCTTATCCCAGGATACACGGTCACCATGACTGGAAATTACAGGAATAAATATCAATGTCAATGTTTATAAAAAACAATATGACATTGATTTAAATGCAATGCCAACAATAAAGTATCATAAACATCAGGTTTATCTCAGTTTGAACTGTCACTAAAGCAATAAATCAGAACACTTTTTACTAGAGAGTGCTGACGCACTCAATGGTCGAAAATTATTGCGTTCAAGTCATGTTGGAACCATTGAGACAAATTTATTGAGTTGGACTTTCCATGTCACATGAGGAATTATGGTGGGAACAAAATGGCATTGATCTTAAGTTATTAAGTATTGTGAATGTTGATGTAGAATAGCAAAATAACTCGTCCCAAACATACTAAACATCTAGCTGGTTAATGAAGCAATTGACTTATATGACCAAAATGTGCAGTAGTGCTTTAAAAAGAGAGGAAGAAATATCAAATTGGCCACTGTATTCATTTTTCTCCTTCAAAATCAGTTGAACGCACAGCCAAATGCAACTATGGGCTCATAAATACAAACGATCCAGGAGTACTTGAATGCAGCATGAGGTCATTTCAAAATCAATTGGAAGCACATTTAGCAATTAACATTTCACCTGGGATTAACAGAATAATACGGATAACTTAATTCAAGACTAATTGCATCACAACCCTCTGTTTGGGATTCATGTTTGTCATATCACCTCTGGTTAGATCAATATTGTGAAATTATGAAGTGATTATCCTCCTGAAAAGATCTCCCAAAGGAACGTACATTGCTCTTGACCTGAGTGAATAAAAACAAATTAGTCTTGACTCATCATATTGAAAATGAAAAATCAAGTTAATTGCATTTTGGGGGTATAATATTCTACACAGTGTGCTCTGGATGCATGATAGGTCATGTATTGCTATTGCATGCATGCGCATATATATATTAAAATATAAATAAAATATATCCCTTAAAAGGATAGTTCGCCCCCCAAAAATGTTCGATTGTATGAACAGAAACAGTGGAAACTTTCAAAATATCTTCTTGTCATCCAGGTTTGGAACTACAAGACGGTAAGTAATTGATTTTTGGGTGAACTGTCACTTTTAACAGTACGAAACCACAAAGTTAAAGCTTTGGTAAGAGTAATAACCCAAACAACCCATAATCTGTGTCATATCCTCCATGCTTGTTTAGCCAGTGCGGTCACATGTTCTAATTGGGTAATAGATTTAAATGTAAACTCTCACCCTCCATTGAAGACATCTGCTGTTGTTTCATTATACAGAAACAAAACAGTGAGCAGCCATGGCCCTACAAAAGACAGAATGAATGTGTGAACAGGAAGACTGGGTTTGTTTGAATGTGTGGAGGCGTGTGCAAATTGTATGCATGTGTCTAAGGACAAGTTTGCACAGCTGAATTATCGCATGCTGTAATTGTAGTGCATCCTGAATGACGTTAAACGTATAATCTAATATTTCTAAAACTTGTCTTTATCCGATCTAATCCAAATCTGACTGAAATGCATAATTGTGGTTTGTAAAGTTTTTTTTTCGCTATTCAACCTATAAATAAATATAATGGATTTGAATCAGAAAATTCACATTTCTGACTGTTCTATTAAGAAATCACACAAAAAAAAATTAAATACTAATATTAGTTTGCTGAAAACACTACTAGGAAGGCAAAAAAGTCTCTATAAAAGGAGATTAATATGTAAACTGATTTGCAAAATAATGCTATCTAACACATTAATTTAGTAACACTTTGAAGAATAAAGACAGAGATGAAGAGTATTTGTAAATGTATTGCTATCTATCACTGTCAGAAAATAACTTTCCCATTAATCAAAATATTTGCACCCACAAATTGATTTTGAAGGGTATTTTTACCTAGGAATTTGTTTCTAATTTAATAATATGTCATCTTTATTGTTAAATTCTGAAATTCAGTCAATTAAATTAGAATCGTGAGACACTATAGGCTGCTATCAATTAAATCTGTATCAACCAAAAGCACCAAAGTTACTTTTAGGCTATTGCATGGACACTTAATCCGTA
Source organism: Gobio gobio (assembly GCF_949357685.1). Lineage (NCBI taxonomy): Eukaryota > Metazoa > Chordata > Actinopteri > Cypriniformes > Gobionidae > Gobio > Gobio gobio. The sequence continues at coordinate 43,654,455 of NC_137097.1, forward strand.
TACTGAGGAACAACGGATGATGGGACAGTTTGATGTTTGGTTGACCAATCAGTGGAAAGAAGGATTTCATTATTTTTATAGGGTTTATCCATTTTATTGTGTTTCCATTTGGTGATTTAGAACGGTGTGATGAAAAAAAAAATTTAAATATGAAAAAAAGGGGAAAAAAAGTATGTTCATGAGAAGGGTTAAAAATTAGAAAACAAATTATTCTAAGGTACACAGACCCTGCCTGACTGCCTGAATAATTTCCTTTTCAGTGTTACTGATTTGAGTTCAGAGAAGCTGTCAATCATAACGTCTGGCCGCGACTCTGGAAGACTTGGAGTTAAGCTTTTCTTTGAGAAAAGAACGGCACTGAAGTCATTCTTAAGAAAAGATGATATGTTCGAAGTTTTGCCTACCGGATATGGCGAAAGTCTATCAACTAACGTTAGCTCGGCTTCACCTTCTTCTTTGCTCTGGTTGGTTGTGGCGCTCATGGCGCTATCCAATGGCGTGCAGAGGGAATTTGAAAGACAACCGTTTATCCCGCCCCTCGGATTGAGCCCTGTCAATGGTGAGTTCCCAGACCCTACATCTTGATGTGGGTCTGGCTTGTCAGGCTAACAGAAACCACCTTTGGAAAAATAATTATTTGAAGTGAAATTTGAATGTTTAGCTTGTCCTATGTCCCATTAGAATACATGGAGAGGGCGGGCTTTATGACCTATACTGCTTCCAGTCACCTGGGGGCGATCGAGACGTGTCGGCTTCAGTTTTCAGAACTCGTGTTTCAGGCTTGTTCAGTGTATACACTCCTAGGCAAAAAAAATGGGCCAAGCAAAAAATGGTAAAACATTTAGTGGTGTTTTAATGGTCTTAATTATAATCACAAATCATTGGTTAGGAAATTAGCAATAATTGCACAAGTACTGTAGACTTAGCACTGAAATGCATTCTCAGCTTTTTACATCAAGAAGAGTCAGTGTTGTTCCCCTCAATGTTAATGGCTTCCATCAGTTCATGAGTAGCTGAAAAATGTCTCAGTTTGAGTTTAATGTGAGACCAAATATTCATTATAGGGTTCAAATCTGAAGAAATTTCCAAAACATGGCCTGATGGACTTGTTCTAAAGCCACTTCTTGGTTGTCTTTGCAATTTGGGCATGAGCTTTTGTCTTGTTGAAAAATAACATTGATCAATCCTCTTATCGTTTGTGGGAAGCAAGTCATTCTGCAATATTCTCCAGTACTCCAAAGCATGAAATGCTTTTTCAGTGAAGTATCTCACCAATACCAGCAGCTAAAAAGGCTTCCCACACAATGACAGTTCTTCCTCAATGCTTCACTGTGCTAGAGATGCATTTATTATTATATTTCGCAGCAGATGTTCGAAGACATTGCTCTGCTACTTCCCATATTCTGCCCAAAACTGTGTTTGATGTTTTTCTGAGACAGCAATGGCTTTTTAAGAAGTGCTTTTGCTTTAAGTTTGCTAATTTCCTGTAATAATGTGTGGCCAAGACAATTAAAAGCCTAGTGTTTAGCCATTTTGGATATTTTTGCTGTTTTTTTTTTTTGCCTCTGTTTGTATCATTGGTTGTCCATTCTTATTATTACACCGATACAGACAGGGGTCAGCATGGGCACCATGACTGGTCTGCGGCTATACAGCCCCATACGCAACAAACTGTGATGCACTGTATATTCTGACACCCTTCTATCAGAACCAGCATTGACTTCTTGAGCAATTTAAGTTACAGTAGCTTGTCTGTTTGATCGGACCACACAGGCCAGTCTTCACACCCCACGTGCATTAATGAGCCTTGGCCGCCCGTGACCCTGTTACCGGTTCACCACTGCTCCTTCCTTGGACCACTTTTGATAGATACTGACCACTGCAGACCAGGAACACCCCACAAGAGCTGCAGTTTTGGAGATGCTCTGACCCAGTCACCTAGCCATCACAACTTGGCCCTTGTCAAACTCGCTCAAATCCTTAAACTTGCCCATTTTTGCTGCTTCTAGCACATCAACTTTGAGGACAAAATGTTAACTTGCTGCCAAATATATCCCACCCACTAACAGGTGCCGTGATGAAGAGATAATCAGTGTTATTCACTTCACCTGTCAGTGGTCATAATGCCTGATCTGTGTATATGGAGGTTGTTCTGTTTTTGTACCAAGTGTTTAAAGTTACCCGAGTATTTCTTACTGCTGCAATTAGATCCTTTTTTTTTCATTCTCAGTGTGACACAAATAATGATTTCATATAATGTCATTGTTTTCAATTAAAATATAATACACACTGTGAAAGCCATACAATATTAGAGATCCAATGTTAGAGGTCTTGTTCCTCTGACTCAAATTAATCTGAATTTGCAACACACTGTACTAAAATACTCTAGTTACTGTAAACGAGCGATCAGAGTATGACAACACCAGATCTGATGTAATCTCAAAAGATACAGTTCACATGCTTTTAGGTCACTACATAAAAATATGCAGTGTTTAGATGTGTACAAAAGTTGCTCAAAAAGTTTCAATGTTGTGAGTGTATTTTTGTCAGTGGTGAGGAAGGGAGTGTTACATTAATGGTCAAGCAACACTGATAATGGTATTTATAGCCTATCATAGCCTATTTTGCTTATGTTATCTCATTCATACAGACTAACATATCTGTAGCATGACGCATGACCAGATGAGACTTCACTTTCCATACAGCGCGAGTATAGAAGCAACACATCACAACATCTTCAAAAACACAAGAAATTCCTTAAACTGGATTTAAAGATGCGCAAGAAAATAGAAAGAAAAGAATATAACACCACAGGTACTGCAGTAGTAGACGGGATCCAGCCCTGGCCCCCTTCCAACAGCAACATGTGATGAGATAGCATCAATAGTGAATCTATGAATATCCTACATTCACCTGTTGCTAATCCCACTGACACGTGATATCTGGGAAATGTCAGATGTCAGAGGATACTGTAAATTATAACACATTTTCAGAGAGGAAGAAAAGACATTTATATAAAGAAAAGAATAACACACAGTCTAGTGGGCAAATCCAAAAAGCCAATAAAACTTCTTCCGTCTGGTTCAGCCAAAACTCTTCTCGTGATTTACAGTGGCATACTTTTGACTCACGACATAAAGCCATTGTCCACACTCCACCTTATTTTTTGTCAAAACCTGCCCAATTTAACAGGAAGACACAATCTGATTGATATGTAAAGTGAACAACCATACTTCATTTTATTTGTACGTGTCATTTAAGGGAGGGATTTATCTAACAATAATAGACCAGTTCTATAGCATATTTGGGCATTTTGAAAGTATCGACAATGATCGATAACCACTTCCACTAATTAATTTTAAATTTTAATCTCTCAATTTTCATTATCTCAAAATTCTACTGACAGTTTTGACAATCAATAAATAGTAAATTATTTATAAGTGAATATTTAGTGGGAAAGTTCAGCAAGTTTGTGTAACATTTGTGTACACATGCACACACATATATATAGGGTCTGTGTACCTTCGGACACACACACACAGCAAAATATGATGCTAAAATCCTACACCATATTTATAAAAGAAATCAAGTGTATTACACTGCCAGCTCCCAAACACTGTATGTCTGTGTATTAGAGCCCGACCGATAAAGGATTTTTAAGGCCGATACCGATACAAATATTTGGTCACTTAAAAATCCGATATTCCGATATATCAGCCGATATATATAAAAAATAAAAAAATAAAATAACAGAAACGCGTAAAAAAACACAAACAGATTTCCCTTATACATCAGTTATTTGTAGTTATTCATGATCCCTCAGCCTCTCTAAAATAATATGATAATGCAGTTTAAAAATAAACTTGTTTGTTTTATTGTTACAACAGAACAGAGGAACATAAAATATATTAAAGTTCTGATAAATAAAATGTATAAAAATACAAACTTAAGATATGAAACTTAAAGTCGTTTGGACGAAAACACAATAGGCTAACAAAAACAAAAAATCAAAGTTACCAGTATTAATAGATGTGGTAAGCTTTATAAATATAACTTTTAGCAAGACTGGAAAAAAAAATATTCAGTTAAGTTCTAGAAGTTCTGATAAATAACAACAACAGCAAAACATAAACTATATACAGTATAAATATGAGCCACCTTATAATTACAATGTCAACTTGCTTATCCCTTTACATGCACTTTTAATTCTATCCATCAAGCTACAACAAACCATTTTCAATCATCATTTGCTGCCTGCCTTCTAAAATCTACAGCTGATGATGCAGTGAATCCATTATTTGACTCGTTAATGCGGCGTCTGAACGAAGTCACGCACTTTCGTTCACTCTTCACGAGCCTAACTTACGATTTACAATGCAGAGACTGGAACTACAAATATACTAGTTATAAATACAGTAATCATTACTTTATTTAGGCAGAATAAGTTTGTTGTGTTTTTCAAGGCGCATTAATGTTAGCGGTCTCCCACTGATATATCCAAAATCACAAGACTGTACATAGATTCACAGAAACATGTTAGCAGATGTTTCATAACAATGTTTGCCTAGCCGTTGACCCTGGTCCAAAAGATTATCTTAGATGAAAAAGAGTTCCAAGCTTGTACAGTCTTTGGTCGTGCCTTATTAAGTCGCGCAGATGTATGTTCAAGGTTGACAATGTTGACAAGACTATGGATCCAGAATGATTCCATACACATATCCGGAAAGAACCAGTTTTTCAAAATTGTTTTCTTAGCAGAAGTAAACCCGGAAAATACCATTCTGAGCTGAATTTGCTTTAGATTTATACCCGAACTATCATTAAGGAGACAGAATGCAGGATTGGGAACATAAAAGATGTCAAGAATATCCGCTAAAACTGAATTTACATGCAACCAGAATTTAGAGATAACTGGACACTCCCAAAACATGTGTAAAAACGTTCCAGGTGAAGCAGTGTTACATATATGACAGTTGAGAGTATGTTGTAGTTTCATCTGGAATCTCTTATAAGGTGTGATGTAGGCTCTGTGTATGGTTTTAAAGTGAATTAGTTGGTGAGCTAGGTTCTTAGAAGTCATGCTTAAATTGCACCATATTCTCTCCCAATCTAGATTTATATTTAAACTCCCCAACTCCCTATTCCATATGGATTCAATTGGTAAAGCCTTAGCGCTATGCCGAATCAGTGTACTATATATTAAAGAAACAGAAGGTCTACCAAATAGAGGTGCAATCCATTGTAACATGGGATGTGCGGGGAGGGGAGAATTCCATGGAACTCCATACGTTTTTAAAGCTGATCTTAGCTGAAAGTAAACAAAATAAGAGGACACAGGAAGGGAAAAGCGTGTCCTTAAATCTTGAATGGAGCAAAGACCTTTAGTATCATATATATCACCCAATGTATTCACCCCAAGGGATGACCAAGATGGTTGATTGAATGGTTTGTTGCCACATAATAACTTTGGATTATGCCATAGTGGTGTGTTCTGACAGACTTTGGGTGGACCGCCTATCCGCTGTTCTACTTTCTTCCAGACTTGAATAGAGTTAGCAATGATGGGACCAAAATTTTTAATTGTTTTGTTAGCTATACTGGAGAATAGTATGTCTTGCAGCTTGTGTGGAAAAGTCTTAGCAGATTCAATCAATCGCCATGCAGCAGTAGACTGTGGGTCCACCCATGTGCTGAGCGCTCTAATCTGAAATGACCAATAATAAAGCTCAACGTTTGGTACTGCCAGACCACCCAGCAATTTGGGTCGTTGCAGTGTATTTAGACGAACCCTGGGCCGTCTACCATCCCAGATAAAACTGGAAATCATGGAGTGAATATCTTTAAAGTAATCTGGAGGGGGGCAGAGTGGTAACATAAAGAAGAGGAAGTTGAGACGGGGCAATATGTTCATTTTAACTGTATTAATTCTGCCTTGAAGAGACGTTTTTAGATTCCTCCATCTATGAATGTCTGATTTTATTTTGCTTAGCATCGTGTTGAAGTTGTCTCTATTAATTTTATGTATATTTTTGTAAATCGTAATGCCCAAATATGTAAAAGAGCTTTTGGATTGAATATAGACGGGAATAGGAACATTTATGTGCACATCATTTAGAGGCATAAGGGCAGATTTCGTCCAATTAATTTTGTAGCCTGACAGGCTACTAAAATTATCAAATTCCTTAATAATTGGGTGAATGGAGGTGTCAAAATTATCTAAAAACAAAATTATATCATCCGCGTACAGAGATATAATATGATTATGATGACCAATTTCCATAGGGGAAGCTGTAGATTGCCTAATGGCTTGTGCTAGAGGTTCCAGAGATAGACAAAACAAAAGTGGCGAGAGAGGACACCCCTGTCTTGTACCACGCTGCAGAGTAAAAGAAGAGGAGATTATGTCACCTGTTAGAACACTTGCTAAAGGTGAGTGGTAAAGCGCCTTAATCATTGCTATAAAATTATGCCTGAAACCAAAACGCTGCAAAACTGCCCACATATATTTCCACTCAATCCTATCGAAGGCTTTCTCTGCGTCGAGTGAAAATACGGCACAAGGATTTGGGTGTGTCTCTGCAACCTCTATAATGTGTAGCAGCCTTCTCATGTTATCAGATGCATAACGTCCCTTGATAAATCCTGTTTGATCCTCATTGACTAGAGATTGAATAACTTTTTCCAGGCGTAGAGCGAGTACTTTAGCATATATCTTAAGATCGCTTGTAAGTAAAGATATTGGTCTAAAGCTAGAGCACTCCAAAGGGTCTTTCCCCTTTTTCAAGAGTAAGGTGATGAGTGCTGTTTTTTGGTCTCTATGGAAAGTCCCACTATTAATTGCAAAATTAAATGAATCTAGAATGAGTGTGCCCACCATGTCCCATAGTTCTAAATAAAGCTCTGGAGGGAGGCCATCCAAGCCAGGTGATTTGCCTTTATTGAGACATTTTGCAGCTCTGTGTAGTTCATCCAGCTCCAATGCAGCTTCCAGATCATCTTGGTCAGTTTGCTTGAGGCAAGGAAGCTCTAGTTTGTCAAGAAAATGTTTACCAGTAGCAACATCATCAGAAATTTCTGATTTGTATACATTTTTATAAAATGTTAAGAATGTATTATTAATGACCTGAGGATTAGTGGTAATTTTGCCCTCGGGTGTATTTATTGCTGAAATGTGAGATTTTGTTTCGCATTCCTTAAGCATAAGAGCCAGTAGATGACTAGGCCTCTCTGCTTCAAAATAGTACTTTTGTCTGGTTCTATGCCAGATAAATTCCGCCTTTGATATGGCCAATGTATTGTATTCATCTTTTAAAGAGGCCAGCAGTTTAGACTGATCATCTGAAAAGCTATGTTTTTGTAGATTTTCTAATGATTCTATTTTGTTCTCAAGGTTTGTGATCTGGAAATCTTTTGTTTTAGCTAAAGTTGAAGAGAATGAAATACAAAAACCACGAATAAAACACTTTGTGGCCTCCCATAAAATTTGTGGATTAGAGCAATCCTTTGTGTTAGTATCTAAAAAATCCTTTAGTTGTGCTTTTAGTAAATTAAGAAAACCAGAGTTAGTTAGTAAAGATGTATTTAAACGCCACCTGGGGGCCTTTGTCTTAATGTTGGGCAAATCGATGTTGCATAAAAGTGCAGAGTGATCCGATAATAGAATTGTTAAAATATTAATGGACGTATGTCCTGCAATAAGGGTTGGGCTAAGAAAAATATAATCTATCCGGGAAAATGTTTTATGTCTGTTAGAGAAAAATTTGTAATTTCTAGCAGTAGTATTCTGTATACGCCAGATGTCCACAAGATTTAAGTCTTTGAGAAGCGACTTCAATAAGGTAGATGAAGAGTTGCCTATTGCATCTGAATTAGATTTATCAAGGGACGGATTAAGGACTGCATTGAAATCACCTCCAACCACTAAAGAAAAATCATTTTGTTCTAACAATATGTTTCCAATGTAAGAAAAAAAATCTTTGTCAGGCTCATTTGGGCAGTATATGGATGTGAAAGATAACTTATGATTAAATACACAAATACAGGCAAAAGCAAGTCTTCCATTCTCATCATTTCCAGTAATATTTACACTGCATGCTAATTTTCGGTTAAGAAGAATGCATACTCCCTTGGTCTTATTTAGGGCACATGATGATGCAATTAATCTGTAATATTTATTTTGAAATCGTGCCACGTCGCATTGTTTTAAGTGTGTTTCTTGGATCAGGGCGATGTCCACTTTTTTACGATATATATACTCAAGAACACGGGTGCGTTTGATAGCGGAGTTTAGGCCATTTACATTGAGTGATAATATATTCAATGATTGTATCGACATAAACCGCTAAGATCTGTCTCAAAATATAAACATGCTAGTATAAGATCTAACAGAGGCATATAAACATCCTGCCAATTACCGTACAGATGTCCCAAGACTGATGTTCTATCAAAGAATAGGAATATGTCTGTAAGGGGGAGGGAGTGGGAAAAACTATATACAAAAACAAACACAGACCGCACAGGCAAAAAACCGTAGGTCTGTAAGAACATAAACATCGCTTGACACGTGACCAAACCACCCCAATGCATGACAACAGCATCAGATCAACCCACATAATCTTAACAATAAAACAAATACATTCTTCACCCCTCAAACTGGGCAAGGAAGGCTAATTTAGCGTACTTGTTTTTAGATCGTACCTCGGTTATCTAAGATTATTCCGCCATGTCCACTAAATTGCCTTCGCTGGCGTAAGAAGGATCCCCGTGGTTGTTTTCTTCGGTCGGATTTGAGGTTGCGTCAGAAGCGCCACCGTCTCGGCGTGCAGGTGTAAAGGTGGACCTCCGCGGAAGAGAGTTGATAAAATCTTCGGCGGCCTGGGGGGAATCGAACATCTTCCTTTCGCCTTTATACTGCAGTTTTATCCGCGCAGGGTAAATGAGAAATGGCTCCAGGCCCATGCCCTTGGCCTTCTTCATGGCAGAACTGAAGCTCTTTCTCTTTGCTGTTGTCGATGGACTATAATCGGGGAAGAACAGGATAGTGCCGGCTGTTGGCGCCGAAGAATGAGCGAGAGGCGTGGGCAGGTGAGCGGATGATGCGCGCGCTCCATTGGCAACGTACTTAACTGGATAAACTTGACGTGCCCCGTTCAGGATAGCCGCTCTGTCTTGCCAACGCAGTAATCTGAAGATGAGGGTGCGCGGCTTGTTGGAGTTAGCCTCTCCTCCATCATACACACGATGTGCCCGTTCAATGTCAATGTCTCGGCCCACCAATGAGGGTATCCACTTGGGAAGATTATCTTTCAGGTAGCCGATTGCATCAGAACCCTCCACTGCTTCTGGTAAGCCAACCAGCCTTACATTATTTCTTCGTCCCCTGTCCTCCAGGTCTGTCAGCTTTGTAGTGAGCTTGTCCAGCTGTGTCTTTAGTTCGGTAACCGATCGCCTGTCTTCCCGCGCAGCCGTTTGAACAGAATCCACTCGGTCTTGAGTCCGTTTAGTAGATTTAGCTATCTTCTCAAGTTCACTGCTGATCTCCTTCACCGTTTCATTAGTCTTTTGGATTTCCGTTCGCAAGTCACGTAGTGCTGGGACCAAAATAGAGTCCACAGCTTCCCTGACAGCGGAGGTTACGGCCATATCTATACCGCGTTGTTGTTCTTGGAGGGCTAGCTTTATGCCATTAGCAATAGCTGCATCGAGTTCTTCTTTGGAGATGGCAGAATCCTTGAATTTTTTCTTTATAGGCGACTGTTCATTTTCCCTTTTCCGTGTTTCTTTGTTTGGGGAAAGATTCATGATGAGATAGATGTCGAAGTATTTGAAGTATATTATAGGATTATCGAAAAAATAAGACTATGTGAGCAGAGCCGAAAACTATGCTGGCATCGCTGTCGATAGGTCACGTGATCTCTCATGATCTGTGTTGTGAATGCAGCGCTCAGAGCGCTGAAGCTCAGCATGACTCTGCTGGATCAGCTGGTGGTGTTGCCAGCCGGCACGTTGTAGAGCGCCCTCTGGTGGACAAACTATGAAACGCCAACACTCAATGTGTTTGAGAGGTGTTTCGTCCGGTTTTTTTATTTTTAAAAAAATATTCATTTATCGGCCATCATAAATGCCGATACCGATAGTTTGGAAAAAGCCTAATATCGGCCGATAATATCGGCCCGCCGATATATCGGTCGGGCTCTACTGTGTATAAATACGGTGTCTGTCTCAAAAATACTTAAGGCTAGAAGTGCTGCCCATAATCTCACATCATCTCTCTTTCATAAATGGTCTTAAAGGCAGCGTTTAATCATTAAATGGGACACCTAAAGACAGAAAACAATGTCACAAGAACAGCGTTTCTCTGTGCTTGGTGTCTGGTTTTCCCAGTCTTGCTGACATTAAGCTACAAGGGCAGGGCAGGGCAGAGCTGTGCTTTGTTTAAAGTACAAACAGGTGGAAAGGTTTCATGTAACCATCAACTTTAAAGCCCTGTTTGCAAACCCAAAAGATACAATTTTGAGATATTATTTCTACACAAGGTCAAGATACAGGAAACACCTTTAGATGTACACTACTGGCCAAAAGTTTGGAATAATGAATTGTTGTGAAAAGCATAATATTGTGAAATATTACAATTCCAAATATTGCTGATTTGGTGCCCAGTTATTATTAATTATTATTATTATTGGTGCTCAATTATTAATGATGGTTCTTATTATTATAAAACTGATTATTCGTTAAATAGAAAGTACAATGAACAGCATTTATTTGAAACAGAAATCTTTTGTAAAATTTAAAATGTCTTTACTGTCGCTTCTGGTGCTGATAATTTGCTTCATATTAGTCTCCAAGTCATATGCAATATAATCTCCAAGATCCCCATAAGTATGAATATGGAGTATCTGATAGCCTTGTAAAGAGCCAATGAAAGTTCATGCTAATGTTGGCATCCCAGAATCAGACAGCCGTCTACCGTCACTCTCATTGCTGATAGCACCTCAATACCTGCTTATACGTGCATGTGAAATACAGCAACCTGGGTCTGAGCTACAGTCACACAAGCTAATATGCCTCATAAAACAGTGGGTGACCAACACCACTGCCAGAGGAAGTTGCAATTAGTAGGAATGTTGCACTGCTGAACCATCTATCCAGACAGACTGTGATTGTGATTCGCACAACTACTTATCACCTACTACATCAACTATTGTTTCCATAGATGTAGAATTTGCCCTACCACTTTTGTTAGAAGGGAAGTTTATCATCACTTTGCTTGAAAGGGCCAGACCTTTGGTTGAAAGGTCAGTTTGCAATATAGGATCCAAAACATGGCTAAATCAACGGAAAACATATGGTTTCTGTCTAATTGGCCTGTCAAGCATGTATGGAGCGTGATGACATGTCATACAATCGGCTTCTTTACCATGCAAGATTCTCGGGGGAAGTGAGGCACTTACATGGACAAACTGCTGAACTATTAAACAAATGAAATCAAAATGGAAGGTTTGTAGTTTTTAGTCCAGGGGCCAGATTTACTAAACAGGAAAAATTAGTGAGAGCACTGATGGAAGTGGAAAGTTCTGCACGTGATCTACTGACAATGCACAAATTAAAGAAGCAGCGCAGATTAGCGTCTGGTTTAAGACATGCTTTTTTGGGTGGTAAAGAATGGTGCAAATTCCAGTAAATTGACTAGCGTAACCCTTAGTAAATTGCGTTCATTTAAATTCTCTCCTCCCATAAATTTTGCATCTGAAAGGGAAACTCCTACAATTGTAACCGCAAAAATAACTGTGTTCATGCCTTTTCAGTGCTCATTTTTCACTGTGTCTTTAGTAAATCCTGACAGTAGTTTTTATGTCAAAAGAGGGTTTGCGCTGGCGCAAGCTGTTAGCAAATCTGGCTAGTAAGTCTGTTAGCTTTGAGCTGACCTACATGCTAGTGTGCTCCTAAAAGTTGACAAGAAAATACAGATGGCTCATCTTGTTTGCAGAGGCACACAGAATGTAGCAAGTAGGCTGTTATGTAAACTAAATGCTATTAGCTACTTTAAAACAAGAAAACTACCCATTGGATATGTCCTGTCCCATCCTCCAGTTTCAACAGGAAATCAGTTCAAGAAAGAAAATTGTGTTCAGCAAACATTTCAAGGGGTTTGTATCTTAGTAATTTATATAGGTGCATTTTAGAATTTATTAGCATAAAGCTTTACCAACAAGTCTAAACTGAGTCAAAACCAGTACTAACCAAGAAGCTAGTAGAACCATTCTTGGTTTGTTGTTTAAAAGCACTGATGCTCAAAAAAAAAAGTTAAAAGTTAGTTTGTCAATATTTTAGAGGCAGTATTCAATTCCCACTGATTAACAAATGTTTTAGTGCAAGATATGCCATCAACATGTTTGGTCCATTTTCCAGAAAAGTTCATTTTAAATCCATATACTTAATATTTTAGGAATGCATTAGCAGTAAAGATAACAGACGTGGACTAAAAACCACTAAACCTGAAGAACCTCGACACCTTAGTCTCATTGCCAGACGTCACATGAAAATCTAAAAAAAGCAGCAAGATACAATCTCACTGTTGGATGGGAGAAAACTGATATGCTGCACAACTGATGTCACAACAGAGCTTAAGGCCAAAGGCTTTGTGCGAGAAGTTTTTGGAATGACGAAAAAGGAGGAGTGACATGTCATTCAAGAGCAGAATGTGTGGCGAAGCAAGGCACAGTCTCAGCCCTCTAATGATGTGTTGGGCAACAAATCTTCTTTTCACCAGCTGTTGCTGCCCTTTATGCTTTTATGAATGCTTTTCATGTCTGACTTCATTGGAATATGTGAGATAAAGGGTGTGAAATGAGCAAGATCAGTTGGTGAAATCCACCTGCTGTACTGAATTACAATGGGTTGTATTCAAGCCATCTGAATTATGACTTTCATGCACTGCTATCTTTAATCACATAGTTATCATGATCAAAACATTGACTTGACAAAGAAGAAAATTGATTTCATTGAAAAAAGGGACTGTGTGAAGCAGTTGATTTGGGATTTAAAGGGGTGGTAAAACAAAATTTCACTTTTCTAACTTTAGCTAGTGTGTAATGTTGCTGTTAGAGCATAAACCACATCTGCAAAGTTACAACGTTCAAAGTTTAAAGCAAAGGGAGATATTTGCTTTTAAAGAAATCCATTTCTAAGGACTACAGCAAACGGCCGGTAGGGACTACAGACATTCCTCCAGGGTTGCTGACATCACCAGTCCCAATATTTACATAAACCCCTCCTCCGAGAATATCCCGCTGCACATTTCACGGAGGAAAGCTTCCACAATCTTTGCGAGTTCAATGCAGGATTCGCACAACGCCTTGTCCTGAAAGATGGATTTAAAAACAGAAGCTGTTTACTGGCCACAACCTGTAAGTATGATTTGTTTTTCGTCGATGTGTTTTCCTGTAATAGTTCGTATTGTTAATTGTACGCTGTAGCAAGGAAGTACACAGATGACAACGCTGTTCTGCAAACCAGTCTGTTAAATGCTCATTCATACTTACAATATCCGACAAACACCTAACGTTACAAACTTTTTAAAATCTCAACAGCGAACTTGGAATTAGTGTAAATGATTCTTTGATTAGAGCTTTTATGTATTGTTTATCTACAGGCATGCTAAACATGGTTCTGTCTTTGATTTGGATGCCTTTACTATAGTAAAGCCAATGTTTAGTGTTCGTTTTTGGTTAATAGTTCTTGCGACAGATATTAGGCTATAATCGCTCAAATTCAGTAGCGATCACTATAGATCCGCAGTCTTTACTCTTGAGGACTGTTCTGCTTCATCGTCCTCACTAAAATGTTCTGGGTCCGATTCGTGCTCAAATTGGTATGGTTTTATAGACGCAATTGTTTCTAATACTCCCAAAGCACAGTCTACCGGTAAAGTTAAGGGGCATGACGTTTCCAACAAACGTGCACTAGGCGGTTAGCGAATCACAAAACACTGGGCCAGCTAACCAATCAGAGCCCATTGCGTATTTTTGACACCGGCTTCATAGAACCCGGAAACCATCAGACCGTTTTTACAAGGAGGGACAGAGCAGTGTAGAATAAAGGTCAAATATATGAAAAATAATGCAATTTTTTAAAAACGAAGCATGAACACATGTTACAGTGCACTCCACAAACACAATCAAGTAGGGTGACCACCTGTCCCGCTTTGCGTTGTACCGCACAGCATTTTCACCCCTTGTCCCGCATGTCGCATATTGAGAAAATGTCCCGCATTTTCACCAGTCTATTGATTTTTAATGATCATATTGAGAAAACATGCATGCGTTCTTTTGCCTTTTTAAGAAAGCATTTTATTTATTATTTTTGCGGCATCGTTTTTCACCTATATTTAACAGCGCTTCGTCAGAAGTAACATCCCGCCTTACACAAATACAAAAGCCATTTTTTAAACCATATCCAATGGTTGAAAAGAAAGGAGTAAACACGGTCACTGGTAGGTTGTGACGGCTGTCAATCAAAATGTGGAGCGGTGATTCGTTCCATGTGTTCCCTGTCAGAAAACGAATGGATAGTTCTGTATATAAATGAATATATATATATATATATAAATAAATGCAGTTCTGTATAATTTTTTATATATATATATATATATATTAATATATAAGATTAACTAATTTAATGTGGTTTTATTTGTTTCATTATTTATTTAGTTGGATTTTAGTTGCACTTGGTCAGAACTGTTTCAAAAGTAGTTATCTGCATGATGCCTGCTGCCTTTGGGCTCAGTGATGTTGAATTTAAGATTATACAACAATTTCAGGTTATGTTTTAGTGTTGGTAACATGTCCCACATTGTCCCACACAAACTTAGTAATCGTCCCACATTTGGTTTGTTTGATGGTGGTCACCCTACAATCAAGCCTTCGAAAGAATGTGTTTTACCACCCCTTTAAAGAGAAACCCAAGAGACATTCAGGCTGGTTATTACATTTTACAAATCTGGGGAGTTGGCAAACTCTTATGCAGCAGCTCAGAAAGATTGATAATTGCTTGGGAGGGAATGACTTTTTCTGAGTTAATCCACCTTCAAAAGCCTGAAGCCCTCAGCCCATTTTTACAACACAAGTGCAAATAAATATTATGTACTCAGCCATAAATAAGTCTTTTGGTGCTGCACTATTGACAAATAAAATCCCCAAAATAATTTTAGACATGAATGGACACCAGATTTTTTTGTCCATTTATCCTAAAGCACAAAACAATGCAATGGGTAATTCAAGATACAGGTAAAACATCTATATGGAAAATTCCTTCATTAACACAATATCTGGTGGCCTATTTTTACAGACTCTTTTATGCAGTTACAAATTATATTTCATCCATTTATATTTCACACCAAGCTCGGCTTTCAGTTTTGCACAGGTTTTTTTTTATTCATTAAATTAACCCACCTACAGAACTGGCTATGAACAAACCATAGACCATCTGTTACACACTTTGACATTCTTGTTTTCACCCTGCCCCTCTCTTTTACATTATATCCCTATCCAGCCAGACCACCTGACAGACATGCGAGTCCCTAGTATCTCTGCTACTGTGCACCCCTCTGCAGGAAATATAATATCAGACCCCACAGCTGGGCCACGTGGACAGCAAGTTAGACAACAAGTGAGACATGGCCTAGCATGCTGAGCCTCTAATCAGTGAGCAGCAGAAAGGAGGCGGAGAGATAGGCATGAATGTAAACATTCAAGTCTATATGTTTAAAAGACAGATAAAAAATGCATATTTACATAAACTAGGTATTTTAATAAAATGTAATATGCAAATAATTTTATAGCTTCACAATATTTCAATAGTGAAAACATGTATTGCTATATATATATATATATATATATGTATATATATATGTATGTATGTATGTATGTATGTATGTATGTATGTATGTATGTATGTATGTATGTATGTATGTATGTATGTATGTATGTATGTATGTATGTATGTATGTATGTATGTATGTATGTATGTATGTATGTATGTATGTATGTATGTATGTATGTATGTATGTATGTATGTATGTATATTCAAGTGCTGTGAATTGATTACATTTTTGTACTAATTAATCAAATTTTTTCTGTAATTAATCATGATTAAATCGCAATAAAAAAAACGATATTTTTCAATATTTTGATATTGTAATAATTTCAGTTACTCTCCAAATTAATGAAGAAAAATGTATTTATTGTAATGGCATCTTATTATGAATGAAGGCCAGTATCACTGACTAATGTCTCTATGAAACATCAATGGCGTTACATTACAGTATAACTGAAAGCTACCAATTTCAACATTTATTAGGCTTTAAAAATAACAACTTTTAATTTAATTGAACTTAAAACAATCTTTACATAAACCCATTATAATAAATGTATTTACCCATGGCCTTCCCTGTTAGACATTGTCTACACAGAAATTCAATAAAGTTATCAACACCTTTCTTAAAGGGTTAGTTCACCCAAAAATGAAAATTATGTCATTAATTACCCTCATGTCGTTCGACACCCGTAAGACCTCCATTCATCTTCAGAACACAAATGAAGATATTTTTGTTGAAAGCTGATGGCTCAGAAAGGCCTCAGATAGGCCTCCATTGGCATTCAGTACACTTATACTCCCAAGACCCATAAAAGGCACTTAAAACGTTGTTACAAAGTCCATCTCACCACAGTGGCTCTACAATAATTTTACGAAGCGACGACAATAGTTTTTGTGTGGAAAAAAAAAAATTAAAATAACGACTTCATTCAACACGTCCTTGTTTTCTGTTTTGGCCTCTGCCGTGAACTCACGAAGCACCACGACGCATGCGCAAAAAAATTGGACATAGCGCTGGCGTTCAGGAATCCATGAAATGCACACTTTAGTCCCATTTTGAGCACTACGCCGAGACCTAAAGCACGATCAATGTAGAATTCAACAGTTTAGATACAGCGCGTCTTCCTCTGCTTGTAAACAAATCTCCTCCTCGCTTCTGGGTCATGCGTCCGAACGACGGATATGCGTAATATTCTCGTGCATGCATCGTGGTGCTTTGTGAGTTCACGTCCGAGGCCTACATGGAAGACAAGAACCTGTGGAATAAAGTCGTTATTTAGATTTTTTTTTTGCGCACAAAAACTATTGTTGTTGCTTCGTAAAATTATTGTAGAGCCACTGTAGTGAGATGGACTTTGTAACGACGTTTTTAGTGCCTTTTATGGGTCTTGTGAGTGTGAATGTACTGAATGCCAATGGAGGCCTATCTGAAGCCTTTCTCAGCCATCAGCTTTCAACAAAAATATCTTCATTTGTGTTCCGAAGATGAACGGTGGTCTTACGGGTGTCGAACGACATGAGGGTGAGTAATTAATGACAGAATTTTCATTTTTGGGTGAACTAACCATTTAACTGCATAAATAAATGAAATATAGATTCATCATCATTAAAGCTACAATGTTCTCTGGTCCCGTTGTTCTTTGATCAACATTAATGACACATATCATCAGTGCTGCTGTCACTTTAAGATCGGCCGCTGGCGAACATGACGCGGATTCGCGCATCTCATTTTCTCACAAGTTCATTTAAGACGTTATTTAACTTAAGATTTAACTTATTATAGAGAACTTATTTCATTTAAGACTCCTAATATGAGAATAAAAATTATCTTTGTTGTTTTTTTTATTTTTTGTTCAAGAGCGAAAGAGAACTCGATGTGTGCACGAGACTGGCGCGCGTGTGTGTGTGTGTGTCAGAGTGTCCCTTGATTAGCTCCCTAGGTGGTAAATCAGTACCGTGTACATGAATGTGGCCGACTCCCTGATCAGTGCCCTGACTACTACACTAGGGATCTGATTGAGACGCACCCACACAGACAGGACATTGACATACAGCGCATTCTCGTGTCTTGTCGCGCTTAGATTGTTTAAAAGCATTTACATGAATAAGAGCATGATCATATAATGTAACGCTGGGCTAAAATGGATATAAAAACGGACGCTGCGTTAATTGTGTTAAATATTTTTAATGTGTTAAACTGAAAAAATTAATTGCCCGCGTTAACTTGCCCAGCACTAATATATATATAAAACTCTCGCTTAAGGTGGTTTTTGACTTTATGCGAATATAATGGGAGATGGAAACTCAGTTTGCCGAATACATTCTGACGTAGCGAACATTAAACCCATGTGACTAATCGGCTGTTTCCGCTGATGGTGTTTTATTTACTGTTGGTTACTAGGTTACCAATACAAACGTCATCCGCTCTAACAACTTCATGGAAACGTACCTAATTAGGGCCCGAGCACCGATGGTGTGAGGACCCTATTGGAATTGCTCAGTCTATTCTTCTTCTTCTCGGAAATGAATAGCATTTTTGAGGGCCTAAATATGCTCAAAAACTCATGAAACTTTGCACAAGCGTCAGAAATGGTGAAAATTTACATCTGATAATGGCTCGATAGCCTAGTTTTTGTTTTTTTGTAAACTTTGAAAAGATTTGCTTCACGTTTGGATGGAAACCCAGCCACTGGGTCTTAAACACACATATAAGGGCCATTCCTACACATGCACTGAATGAGCAGCAATGCAGCCAAGCTCTGGGTTAAGTCATTCTTAACTTTGATCTCCCTTCACGTCAGCCGTCATGAAAGAGAGATCGCTGAGTGAGAGATTTCTGTCAATCCCATTAGCAGCCTTAAGTCTCAAAGCAAATCTTGCCTCATTTTCACAGAGCATGGAGCCATCCTCAGCAGTCACAAGTCACCGTCACCATGGGAGCTCTCCTCCACTAATGACCATTTACCAAGGTAATTAAGCACTGCATTAAGGGTAAAATAAATGTTCTACTCTTTCAAGAAGATTAGCTCAATGAGCGTGCCACAGGCGTTGAGATGAGCAGGCAGAAAAATGAGCTGCAGGATAAAGTGTCGCAGAGAAATGGCTTTCTCAATAAAACTGTGTGGGGAAAGCAAGTTCTCTATGAATGGCCAGGGGCCGGTAGTCTGGGATGACACAAAAACACTTCTCTGGCTGTTCAAAAGGTTAACAAGCATCCTTTTTTCTAACGAGACAAACAACATGTCCTGCGAGTACATGGAAAGAATCAGTGATGAAATCCAAGTGATGAATAGTCAACGCCTCCTCTAAAGCTACCTTCAAATTACAGGCCTTAAATGTTCAGAATTCATATCCAATATTTTGCTATATTTGCAAGAATACCTCAAAGGAAAAAAGAAAATCGCTAGAGAAGCACTCATCAGAAACTTGCAGTGCAGCAGTGTTGACAGATCATCGTCTGCTCTGTCCAAGAAAATTGCCACTGGGAATGAATGATGACAATAATGTGAACCTCCACAGTGATGAGTTAAATTAAACAAATACATGAATACATGAAGTCTTTTTGTGCAGTAGCGGTTTTGCTTCAGGACACACATTTTACTTAAAGTGTGTGTATGTGTGTGTGTGTGTGTGTGTGTGTGTGTGTATGTGATGTGATATTATATATATATATATATGTTTGTGTGTGTGTTTTTATCATGTTTTCCCAAATATATATAAAAAGAACACTTATTTAATGTCTTTTGGGTCATGTTTACTTTCAGAGGTGTAGCTTTGTTCATATTTTTCGATTGGCAACTGGCTAATTTGGTTAACTATGCTGCCACTTGGTAATATTATAAGAAAACATGGAATTAGTTTCCACTGTTATGCTGATGATACTCGGTTATATGTTTCAGCACGACCAGATGAAATCTCTAAATTATCCAAGCTGACAGAATGTGTTAAAGATATAAAATATTGGATGACCTGTAATTTTCTCCTATTAAATTCAGATAAGACTGAGGTATTACTTATTGGACCAAAAACCTGTACACAGAATCTCTTAGAATATAATTTGCATTTAGAATGATGTATTGTTACTTCATCCGCTACAGTAAAATACAGCAACTTGTCTTTTGAAAATCATATTTCAAATACTCGAAAAACAGCCTTCAGAAACATTGCTAAGCTACGGAACATGCTATCTGTCTCTGATGCGGAAAAGTTTGTTCATGCATTCATGACCTCTAGACTAGAGTACTGTAATGAATTACTAGCTGGCTGTCCTGCATCATCAATAAACGAGCTATAGTTAGTCCAAAATGCAGCTGCTAGAGTTCTTACTAGGTCAAGAAAATATGATCACATAACACCAATTCTAGCATTTCTACACAGGTTACCTATTAAGTTTCGTATCAATTATTGTAAACTATTGCTACTGACCTATAATGGCCCTAACGGTTTAGCTCCTGTGTATTTAACTGATCTTCTATCGCCTTATATATAACCCATCACGATCTTTAAGATCACCAAACTCTGGGCTTCTGGTAATACCTAGGATTACTAAAGTCCACTAAAGGAGGAAGAACGTTTTCATTTTTGGCACCTAAACTATGGAATAGCCTTCCTAATGATGTTCGGGGCTCAGACTCACTTCTCCAGTTTAAATCTAGATTAAAGACTCATCTCTTTAGCCAGGCATTCACATGATGCATCTCATAACCTTGTACATATCAGTGCACATGACTGTATTTGCTTAAAGGGATAGATCACCCAAAAATGAAAATTAGCCCATGATTTACTCATCCTCAAGTCATCCTAGGTGTATATGACATATACATATAGTTATATTAAAAAAGTCCTGGCTAATCCAAGCTTTATAATAGCAGTAATTGTTGCTCTGTTTTTGAAGTCCATAAAAAAATGCATCTGTCCGTCAGATATAACGAGTTCCACATGGCTCTGGGGGGTTACAAAAGGCCTTCTGAAGTGAATCGATGCATTTGTGTAAGAAAAATAACCATATTTAAAACTTTATAAAGTAAAGTTTCAGCCGATCGCCTTTCGTATTCAATTTATGGAAAAAGTGTTGAAAGTGCCTCTGCCGTTCAAAAGGCTTACGAGACCAGTTACGCTCATCAGACGTCGCGTAAGCATCTTGAATTGCGAGGAGGCACTTTCAACACTTTTCCACGGAAGGCGATTGGCTGGAACTTTACTTTATAAAGTTTTAAATATGGATATTTTTCTTACACAAACGCATCGATTTGCTTCAGAAGGCCTTTATTAACAGCCCAGAGCCGTGTGGAGCAGTTATATGACGGACAGATGCACTTTTTATGGACTTCAAAAACAGAACAACAGTCACTGCCATTATAAAGCTTGGATTAGCCAGGACTTTTTTTTAATATTACTCCGATTTAATTTGTCTGAAAGAAGAATGCCATATACACCTAGGATGACTTATGCTTGAGTAACTCATGGGCTAATTTTCATTTTTGGGTGAACTATCCCTTTAATGCTTTGAACAGCAGCTACGCTAATTATTTTCCTGTTCTGTTTTATCTCGGGACGCCCATCCCGAGGTAACTAGAGAGTCTGTCAGCTCCAGTCTGGATCCAGCCCCTCATATAGACTTCAGATGACCAACACCTGTGAAGAGACGAATCCAGCTCCTGCGAGGACTTCAGATGACGCAGCTTTGCATCAACACGCACCCATGCACATCTCTATATACCCTAATCATTAACAACATGTATTCTTATTTCACTTATTTCTGTGCCTTAATTTAATTATTATATTGATTAATAATACATTGTTAGCTAATCTGTGTGCTTTGTATATGTGCATTTCTGAAATACATAAAGTGGACAAATCACTTTAAATTGTAACGTAGACGCATGCGTTTTCTGTGAAGCTGCTTTGAAACGATATGTATTGTGAAAAGCGCTATACAAATAAATGTGAATTGAATTGAATTAACTTCCGCCTAATGATACCTGAAAAAAAGTTTGAACATTCAACCTTTGACATCAACAACAAACAATATGGGAAGCATTTTCTCTTCCACTTTGGAGTTGATTTACTATCCTAAAAAAAGTGAATTGCATATTATGATTTGCATTTAGCATTGTTTGTTTTCTTGGCATCCACGGAGCCATCCAAACCTGCGATCCACCAAATGAGAACCACATATATCAGATATAGAGGGATTTATTGAATTAGCCAAAAACAGATTTAATGTGCATAGAATCAGACCGGTGGCCATATCCATCTATAGTGTGCACATGGCATGTTTTAGCATGCATGTTTTTGCTGGAATTTTTTTTACTTAACTACTAATATGACCCCAGCTATCTGCCTAGTAACCACAGCATGTGACATCTTGCATATAACACCTTAAGGAAGCCTGGCAGAACGTCTTGTCCACTGCCCATTACTCAGGTTACCTATAGGCTTGTGAACATCATAGCCAAAACCACATTAAGGAACTTTCAACATTACAGAAGAAAGTCCCTAATGCACAGCAGGCAAAGCGAACATGAGGCTATCAATGAAGAATTCTAGGGTTTGGATTCAAGGTGAAAGCATAACTAACAGAACACATACATAAAATTAAGGATAGGTCGATATCAGACACTCTACAACATTCAATTCAATCTGCATCCATTTGTAAAGTTAAATATAACAGATTCAGCAGATTTTATTCACATGATTTACACTGTATCAAGCAATGTGCTGCTTATAAACTAATAAGCTTATTTAGAGTCTGGACTATCCGTATTATAAACGGTTTGACAATCCGCACAAAAAGGTATTAAACTAGAGGAAAGTTCAAACTTAAAAACCTTAAGCTATCTGAGGTGAAAATAAAAATAGGTTAACCCATCTATATTTACCACTGAAAAAATGCAACATGACATAACCTTGAGCAAGCAATTCCCGACCTGAGCCTCGCACATTAATCAACATAATGACTCTCCATGTGAGTAGATGAGATCTTGCCTCTAATGAGATTGTACATTTGCAATGTGTCGCCTTTTGCAAAATTACATCTGATTTTTTTAGAAAACCACTGCCTTGATCAGACTGTAATGTCACATTCAAATAAAACCTATCAACTGCCTTGGAAAGTAATATGTGATTGTGACATCAGTGTTCCTATCATTTCAAGTGAAGAACAGATGCAGAGGGAATCTGACAACTAGTAGTACAAAGATAACAACTACATTCTTCCATTCATCATGGGTGAGCATATCAGATGGTTGCAGTCAGTCATTGTATGACACAAAGGCAATCGAAATGCTATCATTGCTTGTTATTTTTTAAAAAGGCCTACACCCTTCCTCATCACCACCGCCTCATCAACACAAGATTCTGATCATATTCTAAAACTGGTCCTTATTGCAAGATCCATACTGACTAACATACTACACATCTATGCTGTAACTGCAAATAGAACAATTAAGACATCCCCTCAAAGGAGGTCCAAGAAAAAGGTTGGGAGCTTTATAGGTCAGGGGTTTTCAAACTGGGGTCCTCCAGAAGGTTCTATGGGGTCCCCTGAAAATTTCAGGGAGTAAAAACACAAAGCAAAAATGGATAAAGTCTAACGAACATTCTAATGTTTAATTTCTAAATGTTTCTCTCCTTTGTTGTCCTATACTTTCCAGAATTTGATATGTTTGCTTGTATCTTTCTAGAGAGTTTTTCTCACTATAGTCCCCTTTATCTTACTCGCTGGGGTTGTAAGACAGTATTCTTAACATAGCTTGCTTACATACATTTATTGTGAAAGTTGCTTATAAATAATTGTTAATTGGAAAATGTTCTTCTTCAGGTTTATACATCCAACATTATATATAACTAATTTAAGTTTGGAAACAATATGTATTTATAATGTCACATTTTACTATTTATCTAACAGTTTAAATGTTTTTTCATAAATAAATAAATAAATAAATAAATAAATAAATAAATAAACATATACATAGCTATATATCAATATACAACATTTTAGGAACCAAGTTAGTCAGAGTGTGCTAAAATGCATCGGACAGAACATCGATAAAACCAAGTAGCCTATCTGGCTGTCATTATTTTTCTATCACATTATACATTATAGATGGCAAAAAAGTGCTTAGCGTTTTGTTTAAACAGCTAACCGACTTCGCTAGGGGCGCCATAAGAAAATGTGGGCTGGCCCCCATCCTTACCTGCAGTTCACACCAAGCAACCTCCACGGTGGTCTCCGTATCCAAGCCTTTGTAGACCGTCTTGAAAGACCCCCTTCCGATCTCAATGTTGAATTTCAGAAACCTTCCATCAGGTGAAGTCGCCACAGCTTTAGTCTCAACCTCATCCTTTTCCTCCTGTTGGCGTTTACTCTCAAACTGGGCTCTTGACAAAACAAGCTTCTTCTGGGTGCTTTCATCATCGGAGTCCGAGCTGGCATCAGCCTCCTGTGCGCTGGGCTCCTCGGCGGCCCAGGAATCAGCCGGTCGCGGGTCCGAGTCCTGCTGCGTCTCAGGAGGGGAGATTGAGACAGGTGACACTGGAGGAGAAGAGTCCGCTTTTTTCTCCTCGTTGGTACTTTCCGATAGAATGTTGTCGGCTGACCATGAAAGAGTTTTCGTGAGAGGTGCGATGCTCTCCTGGGGCTCTACGTCCATGGTGTGGAGTTTGTTAAACCTGTAGGCATTTCTCCTGGAGTTTGCCGAGTGTCTCCTCCGTCTCGGCGGCAAGCGAACTGGGAAGAACGAGTCCGCGTCAAAACCTGCAGGTAACTTCGGGAAGCCTAGACCAGCCATGTCAACCTCAGCCTGTGACATTGTAGTCGATATATGTGCAGTTAACATTAGAATTGCAGCGCATAATCTAGTGCATTAGCCAATGTCTTTGCATTTCAGAAATTTTCCACAAAAACTATGCGTTTATTCAGCTCAACAATACTCTTCAAGCCCAAACCATAACAACAGCTCTAGAACGAACTTCTTCGTGAGCGCAATGTAGGCTAGGTTATATGTAAAAGTCAACGCGACTATAAAATAAATAACGATAAAGCAAATGATAGTAGTATAACTCGGTTATTTAAATAATCATGGCGTTCGAGCGTCTCAACGGAGCGCACGCTGTGCCGTCGCTTTCCAAGTGCAAGTGTCTAGTAAGCTGCTACTCTGCCTCTGGTTGCTCCTCCCCGTGGAAAAACACCTTAGTAATTAGTGAGGGACCACTAACAGTCAAGCTGCAATGCCATAAATGCAATCCCTCACGTCTCAGACATATCACAGTCGTCTATTATGGCAAGCCGCTGAAACATTAATTCTTTAAAATGTTATTATTGTTTTGATTAATTATATATTGTTCCAATAGTGACAACATTTAGCTTTCATTAAGGGGTCATATGATGGTTCTAAAAAGAACATTATTTTGTGTATTTGGTTTAGTGCAATGTGTTTACGTGGTTTTAGGTTAAAAAAGTCATTATTTTACACATACTGTAGGCTACATTGCTCTTCTATGCCCCTCCTTTCTGAAACGCCTCAATTTTCACAAAGCTCATCGTTCTGAAAAGCGCTCTGAATTGGTGCATTGTGATTGGCCCAAATACCTTAAAGGATTAGTTCACTTAAAAATGAAAATTTCCTGATAATTTACACACTCCCATGCTATCCAAGAAGTTCATGCCTTTCTTTCTTCAGTCTGAAAGAAATTCGTTTTTTTTGAGGAAAATATTCCATAATATAGTCTGACGGAATAGGCCATATTTGGAACATCAGCTCCCAAAGCAACGCAATATTGACAGATGATAATGTCGGTCCTACCTTATCAATTCGAGCCCGAATCTGATCCGGATGATGCAGATGACCTGATCGATCAACGTTGCCAGCGCGACTGGACCAGAAAGATTCAGATTGGTAAGTTTGCATTTGTTATCGTAGAAACGACAAAGACGTAGAAACGGTCTGTGCTCTTGTAACCCCTCCTGTTCGAACCGCACGCTCCAAGCGGGACTGGAACCTGGGTCCGCCGGCATGAGAGTCGGACGCTCTAACAAGGAGGCTAAAGGCTGCAACCTCTAGCGTCAATCGCTAGAGCGTCTCTTGAGATCAGAGGAGTGTGGTTTACTTGCACAGCAACTACTAGCTGGCGTCTCACATGTGCTAGAAACAGTCCTCCGAAAAATGCGCAGCGCACAGTCGATGGGTTGTACTGTTCTGGAACAGTGTTGTAACTAAAGCTTAGCCACTGTTCTCTAATTGTGCCCTCTTTTGGAAGGCCAAACAAAGTAGTTTGGATTTCGCAATGAAAAACACAGCGTCTCCACGACATGGCGGCGCCGGCGGCAACAATATAAAGCGAATAAAAGTTCTTTCTTTGCGTATACGTTTGGGTGGTGTTATGAAACTCTGTCCCTACATACTGACGTAGAGATGTGGGGATGTGTTTAAACCCCTTAGTTTAAAGGAACACGCCACTATTTTTGAAATAGGCTCATTTTCGAATCCATTCAGCTCTCCGGGTCTGGTGGTTGCACTTTTAGCATAGCTTAACATAGATCATTGAATCTGATTAGACCGTTAGCATCTCGCTCAAAAAAATGACCAGAGTTTTGATATTTTTCATATTTAAAACTTGACTCTTCTGTAGTTACATTGTGTACTAAGGCCGACGGAAAATGAAAAGTTGCGATTTTCTAGGCCGATATGAACTATACTCTCATTCCTGCTTAAAAATCAAGGAACTTTTCTGCCGTACCATGGGTGCAGCAGGTGCAATGATATTAAACAGCACCTGAAAATAGGCTAACTTCCATCAACATAACCAACGTGACAACCTGCTTGCACAGGGAGTGTGCCTTGTAACCATGGAGACATTTGTGAGAAACGATTCCGAAGATATTTACTTTGGTGCAGATCCTGAACCGTATCTATTTGAACCGGAATACACTACACTACATTTCAGTCATTTTCATTAATATCTGAACCACAGATCAATTTTTGCTATTTATTACCAGTAACAATGGAACTATTGGAAAAGTGACTGCAAATATACATATAAGTAGTGAATCATTGAATAGAAAATAGTCATTTTTGGAAAAAGTAATCTAAAATAAAAGCAGGAAATAAAAATTCTATAAAAGAGTCTAGTTAGTTTTAAGGAATAAATGCTGAAAATTCTTGCCACATGTCTATTGCTTAAGTTACTTTTGGGTTTGTCTGTTGCAGGGAAACCCAGATCTTTGAAATCATGAAGCAGTGAATTCAAGAAACAGCTGCTTAATGAGAATACAAATACCATCAAAACTTCCCCATTTTAAAGTGAACAAACCTAACAGATGAAAATATTTATGATTGGTTAGTCAGAACACTTTAAAGGCACAATATGTAAGATTTTTTGATTAAACTGTCACTAAACAATGTTCTATATTTTGTTGACTTGTGTACTTACATTATCCCAAATGTTTCCAAGAATGTTTAAATCCAGAGAAATAAGCTATTTTAACCAGGACACGGACCGTGTCTATGCGTCGCCTATCAATGACATCATGCCCTCGATTTTCGGTTTTATTTTGAAGAAACCATGGAAACCCCTAAAGATGCTTTAATTTATTATGTGTTTTAATAGACAGGTGAACAACTGTTTGGATACATTCATCGACAGAAAACTATTCATTGTTATATAGCTAAACACAGTTAGTTTTATTGTTTAAATCTTGTTTTCTTGATTTACCGCGAGTACCATGTTTTACCATGCCTAATATCGCTCTAGCTTACTGCAGTGTGCAACAAGCGTCTCATAGTAGCCGACGAGCGAACCCACAGAGTAGCATTATAACATAACTTTCAACACACTCAAATGTATCTAATATGATAAAACATACCACACATACGCATGACCAGAAAGAGCGGAAGCGATCGTCAGTGGCATAATAAAAGCTCCGCGGCTCTCGAAACAGTGTGTCGCGATCGTCTCTCATTAGTAATTGCAAATCCAGCGGCCTTCAGCCCCACCTTGCTTCATACTACAGTAAACGTTATCAATCAATCTTCACATTAGCTCATCCATGAATATGATTTCTGCCAGAGTCCCATCGGATTCTTTTCCACTGGCTGTAGAGGTGAAGACAACAACTCCCATGATTAACTCAACCCATGATCAAGCTACGCCTTTGTTTTGAATAAGCGACCTCTGCCTTAAATGACAATCAAATTAGTCAAGCTTAAAACAGCCATTATACTAATTCTTTCTGTACTGAAGATGAGTAAATTCTGCAGTATTTTATTAGTTTGAAATGCATGCAAGAATCATGCCAAATAATTTAAGAGTCAATATGTGAACCACTAACCCATCAGTCAACCACTAATCTAAATATTGGGGAGAACGTGCCCCCCTTAATGTGGTTATGACCCCATGATCATGTTACAATAAGTAGGCCGTACATAAAAGAAACTAATAATAGCTGATCAGCTGATGAGCAGTATCAGAGTTACAAAAACATAAACATTGGTGTTGCTTAGACGTGTGCCACACTTTGATACATATCAGTATTGCTCTAGCTAAGACATACAGTAAACATGTTTGACAATATGACTACTACATGACAAATGTTTGTAATGGCTTCATGTGACTATTAATATTATCCCGTTCACATACACCAGCAATCACTGAAACTTTTCCGCACCAGTCATTCTGTCAGTGTCTGTTATTATGCCTTAGTTTCATAGCAATGAGCTGATGCCCAATTAAAGGAAATGGACTGATTAGAATAGGATCGCATTGAAGCATGAGGGTCAGTGAGGGTCTAGCCACTCAAACACAGGTCATCTGTTTCCGACTGGGAGTGTTTTTATTGGCTTAAATACTCTAAGGATAAGGGAGGTTTTATCTGCAGTGCAGACTTGACAACAGTGTTTATGTTCATTTTTAGATAACAGTGATCGCATCAAACTCTCAGGGGAAATAGAATCAGGATAGTTTGAAAATTGTCATTTATGCATTCTCCAATCTAAAACTGTATCCAAATAACATTGGACCACATTGACTTCATTATACAATCTTAAAAATAAAGGTGCTTTATTGGAATCTATGGTTCCATGATGCACCTTTAACATCCATGGAGCCTTTCCACTGGACAAAATGTTTTTTATATATATAGTGGAAAAAGTTCTTTAGATTAATATAATGTTCTTCACACTAAGAAAAAAATGTCCTTTTGAAAACAGTTCACTGAAAGGTCCTTTTGGGGACCCTAAAAGGTTTTCCTATGGCTTCGCTTTTGGAACCTTTATTTTTAAGAGTGTATGGACAAAGGATGAATAAATGATTGGGTGAGCTGTTTTTTAAAGCAGTTTTCAGAATGGTTGAATTGGCTGGCCTGCAAACTGAACGATGCACTTAAATATAATCTAAAACAGTATCAGAACACTGAAGGCTGTCTGCGAGCCGTTTCGTGACTGCTTTGCTGGAAAGTTTTCGTTTTCACAAGCATTCTAACAAAATCATGTGTCTCAATACAATGAAGAAGATATGAATGTGGTCCATAATGGAGCTATAGATGAGCTTGCGTGGAGAAGATATCTCCGACCCCCAGAGCGAGATACAACATAGCTAGTGTCTGAGGCTCTGAACTGCCCCACGTGACACACAAGCTCACAAGACGGACATGTGTGTGTGTGCACGCTTATCAGGATCAACATATTGCTGCTTCGTGAGCAGCTGGGCCTCTCTACAAATCAACCCCTCCCCCTCTAAAACTTTTGCAGAATCATATTCCATATTAAGAACATCTTGTTGGATAGAGAGAGAACATATATAATCACGTAACCGAAGTGTGTCATGTGAGAGGTGATGACAGTTATGTTTTCCTCACTAAATAGTGATGGCCCCGCATCAGCTTTCTGCCTTTCCTATTTATCTCTGTGCGGGGTCTGTGTGAAGGGCATATGCTCTGAACCATGTAGACACTTCAACAGAATAACAAGCTTCCAGGAAAGGAACAAACACTGGGGGTAGTTTAGTTCCTCAGATGAAATTTTAGATGACATTTCCAATTTATATTTCAGCATTACCACAAAAAACTATTTCCACTCACCCTTGCTTTTCTTTATAATAATAATATTATAAAGTATTATTATTTATGAATTGATTTATTGCCATCAAACACCATCATTTATTAGCATCAAACGCTATACAAAATATAAATAAATAAAAAATAAATATATAAAATCTTATGCATGATCGATGTGAGAGAGAGATGTAAAGTTGAATAGATTGTTTTGTGGCATTGCAAATATCATTGCATCAAATTTGTAACTTAACCTTTGCCTTAATAAGCATTTTTCCACAATAAAATCATGTTACATGCTTTTTATGTATACTAAAGTCTAAGTTAATTTAATCAAAATTATGCCACAATTGAGCTTAAATGTATGTAACCTGGAATATTTCTTTAACATCCCCAGTAAGAATATTATCAGAGTGGAGAAGATTGCAAAATTGTAATTTAATATATCTCTATGGACTAGATTTTGCAGATTTTAGGATTGTTATAAATGCAGTACAATTTTACATTATGACAATCTAAGCAAGACATTTGTTATGATATTCTCCAGATTTCTCAGAAAAATCCTGCCCTCTATATCATTCTTCTGTAATAAGCAATACATCAGTACTGTTCTTGAGAGACACATGACCAGAAAGGTTCAGTGTGTCCTGTAAACTTATCAAAATATGAGTATATACTGTGTAAACAAACTACCATCACCTCCTCATGTGACTTCCCATACTGCCATCTAGTGGAATACAATGGAATATTATAAACTTGACAATTCTGAAATGCAGAATCATGTTAAACAATAGCCAATATACGAAACCTGTCAAATTCTATTAACTTTTATTTTATTTTTAAGTCACAGTTACTAACATAAGAAAAAGCAAAGACAAGAAATTATTCAAATAAATATTTATTTTAATCATTCCTTAGTGGAAAAACGCATTCATGAAGGCATTCACATTTTGCTTTGTATCATATAATGTGGCCACTGGAAAAGATATATTCATTGACACTGGTTGCAAAAGATCCACAGTCTCAAACATCAAGACAAATGTTAACTGTCTTGCAAACATTGCACAGCTGCAGCTCCTTAAGTTCGGCATCACTAAGACTAAGAGTTGGCCCCCGTCCGAGGCCCTTTCATGATGAAGATCTTTGCCTCGTCATCAATCTCGTCCATGATTCTCTCCTGCCTGACTGAGAGAATGGTGTAGCTGACTGATGGATTGATGTAGTAGTTAAAGGTCATTACGTCACACAACTGGAGAAGATTAATAATGAATAAGCAGAAATTAAATAACTTAGTATGTGAAAATGTGCTATTAACATATTTAATGGAAACACAAATGCATAATACTGTATGGTACCATGATAATAGGCTACAATGTTTTTTTATGCCATGGAAAACATTAAGCTATTGTAAATTGGAGTACATTGCAGATTATCATGGTACAAAAATAATATGGTAATCATTAATTAACTTGATATATATCGAAGTACCATAATCAGCAGCCCCTTTGGTACACCTATGAAAAGTCACGTGACAAACAAAGGGCCACGAAAATACCAGCGTTACTAAAATGAATCATACATTTATGGAATGGCCTTCAGGGTTAGGCATTTTCTGTATTTTCTTATTACAGTGGTGGCTAATACACAGTTTTACTGTAGTAAGGATGGTATTTTAGAAGAAACTAAGGTCAAATGTTGCGCCAATAACACCAGTATGACCATTCTAAAATACCTTTGCAGAGTAGGAAAGTATGAATGGTATTTTTATAAGTTTTTTTTTAATTTAATTAAATATGCAAAACGATTATCCACTTTTGCAAATAAATCATTTGAGGCTCGGCTGTCATGTTATGAAACTATGAAGGATACATAGGCCCACCACAAAGGCTCCGATGGTCAGACCCGTGATCAAATTACGGCTTCGGATTTGTTTTGCGTGCCTTTTCCAGTATTCCAGTTCCTGCTGGCTCTTGAGGAGCTGTTTCTGTGCGGGTGTAAGATGTTTTGGCGCTGTCGAGGACGCGTCCTGAGTCTTTCCCTCCATGCTTGTTCCGTCTTCTGTGACGTTAGACGCTGCACCAATCAAATCATCCATATGCGATATACGTCAGGTGTCTCGCGGCGAACAACCAGGAGGTGTTGCTAAAACTACGAGGAATATTTTGGCTTTGCCTGATTGCACAGACAGGGTGTAGATTAAAGGGATAGTTCACTCAAAAATGAAAATTCTGTCATCATTTCAAGTTGTTCCAAACCTGTATAAATGTCTTTGTTCTGCTGAACACAGAGGAAGATTTTTGGAAGAATGTTCTAACCAGACAGTTGATGTACCATGGTGGGGGGGGGGGGGGGGGGGGGGGGGGGGGCAAGGAAGATCTGCTTGGTTACAAACATTCTTCCAAAAATTTAGGTTCAGCAGAACAAAGAGATTTGGTTTGGAACAATATGAGAGTGATTAAACGATGACAGAATTTGGGGTGAACTATCTCTTTAAGCCAGGAGTAGTTAAATTGGGAAATTTAAGTAGCTTTTTAAACAAAACAATGGCACTGATATTTAAGATATGTCAGTGCAAGTTGCTTTCAGTTAAAACAGCTCAAACATGCATTTTAGCCCGGGAATATCTTGTCTGTGGAACCGTGCATTTGTACAGAAGATAAAACTCCTTAATCTACTACTATTCCATTATGGAAGGCCAAACATAAAACAAATATATTCATAATTTATTACCTAATGAGAAAATATTCAACAAAATATAGTTAGAACTTAACTTTCTGTTAATTTTCTCTGTCTATGTATTATGGGTTAGAATTACACTTATTATTTTTCCTCTGTATTATTTACTTTTACTACTAGACTATTTATATTTAACATTTTAGTCCGTAAAAAGACTAAATAATTATAAATATAATCATAGATAGTGAAGTGCAAGAAGATATATTACATATTGTAGTGTAATACATAAAACAACAACTTATAATCACATTTTTTCACAGTTAGAAAAGTACACACTCTTGTTTAAATTGACAAACTGGTTATTGAAAGCTTGAAAATATTTCAGGGAGCAATAAACAAAGACAGGAACCGAAGAGTGAAAATGAAGGCACCATATTTATTTATAATTTCTCAAATTGCATTGATATATAGTCCAGTGATAATATCTGTTCACTATCTTAAATTGATGTACATACTTTTCATCTGACTTGCAAAATAATTATTGTATATATGCACTCTTTTAATACTAAAAACAACATTTCTTTATTATACCTTGATATATTTCCTAGATTTAAGTAATTACCAGTGTAAAAACTATGCACATATTTGCATCAAATTAAATATGGTGAAGCTGTTTTATTTACAGAATATTTATCTCTGTATTGAAATTAAACTGCTAATTATTTCTTAACCATATTTTTATATAAACAATATATGTAAAATATGTACAGCTTTAGTCTGTATCCACAATGCAAATCCACATTTTACTTTACTGCATAATGTTCCATTGTTCATTATATTCGTTTTCATACGTCTGTACATTGTACTGTCAGTATTTTATAACAATGTTAGATCTTAAAGATTAAAGATATTAGTCATACAGTTGATCGATAAAACACTTTTTTCTCAGTCTCCTCAACACTCAAGTTTATAGGCCTAGTGCTTCCTCCACATTGGTGATCAAGCACTTTTAAACCCAGGTTTCATCATCAAGATCTTTGTTCAGAGAAAAATTACAAATCAAGCAAATGTCCATACTTTTGTAGAGGACCTTTACTTGTTCATTCAACATCTGCACAGAAATCTCACAGGAAAAAGCTTGTTTGTTTGGCTAATTAAAAAATGTTGTTCCACGGGAACAGTTTTGGATGAGTAGAAATAATATACAGTATATTATTCAGTAACAAGTACATGTGCTCTGCTTATGTCTAATATCTTCAAAGCAATTGTTGCAAGTTGAGACCTCTACAACTGTCTAATCTCAAACATAAAACCATGACAAATTAGAATTTGTCTTTCTTTACAAAAAAACATCTGTCTGATCATATCAGCTGATGATCTCTTAGGGAGTTTCACAGGGCACTTATTTAATGTGACGTTTTGATTACTTCTAATAAAAAAAAAAAAATTATAAAAAAATTAAAAAATAATATATATATATATATATATATATATATATATATATATATATATATATATATATATATATATAATTTTTAGATTTTTTTTGATTGGGATAGTCAATATCCAGTAGACAGAAAACAGTTAGTAACCTTGCTCATTTATCTGGAGAAGTGATGGGAACGTTAGAAGATGGTGCCGATGGTTGTATTCTCTTCATTGTGTAATTTCATTTGGTTTGGAAAAGCTCATTGAACTCGTTAAGTATGAGCTCCACAATCTGGTTCTGAAAGACCATGTGCATGGTGATGTTGGACTCCTCCTGCGGTCTCAGCAATGTTGGGCCATACACAATGGCCATACTTTGGACAGACATGCGGTTCAGATCACCATGATCAATCACCCTGGAGGACAGATGGGTAAATGGATTTAGTGCTTCAGCAGAGTTTCTTGAATTATCTGATCACTGTTAATACCAAAGACAAGTGAAAATAACATACACTATTGCCAAAAGTTTTGGGACTCATGCCTTTACATGCACATAGACTTTAATGACACACCATTCTTAATCTGTAGGGTTTAATATGGAGTTGGCCCACCCTTTGCAGCTATAGCAGATTAAACTCTTCTGGGAAGGCTTTCCACAAGGTTTAGGAGTGTGTTTATGGGAATTTTTGACCATTCTTCTAGAAGCGCATTTGTGAGGTCAGGCACTGATGTTGGACGAGAAGACATGGCTTACAGTCTCCGCTCTAATTCATCCCAAAGGTGTTCTATCAGGTTGAGGTCAGGACTCTGTGCTGGCCTGTCAAGTTCCTCTACACCAAACTCACTCATCCATGTCTTTATGGACCTTGCTTTGTGCACTGGTGCACAGTCATTTTGGAACAGGAAGGGGCCATCCCCAAACTGTTCCCACAAAGTTGGGAGCATGGAATTGTCCAAAATGTCTTGGTATGCTGAAGCATTAAGAGTACCTTTCACTGAAACAACAAGGGGCCAAGCCCAACCCCTGAAAAACAACCCCACACCATAATCCCCCCTCCACCAAACTTTACACTTGGCACAATGCAGTCAGGCAAGTACCGTTCTCCTGGCAACAGCCAAAACCAGACTCGTCCATCGGATTGCCAGGCAGAGAAGTGTGATTTATCACTCCAGAGAACACGTCTCCACTGCTCTAGAGTCCAGTGGTGGCGTGCTTTACACCACTGTATCTGACGCTTTGCAATGCACTTGGTGTTGTAAGGCTTGGGTGCAGCTGCTCGGCCATGGAAACCCATTTCATGAAGCTCTCTGCACACTGTTCTTGAGCTAATCTGAAGGCCACACGAAGTTTGGAGGTCTGTAACTATTGACTCTGCAGAAAGTTGTCGACGTCTGCGCACTGTGCGCCTCAACATGTGCTGACCCCGCTCTGTGATTTGACGTGGCCTACCACTTCGTGGCTGAGTTGCTGTCATTCCCAATTGCTTCCACTTTGTTATAATACCACTAACAGTTGACCGTGGAATATTTAGTAGTGAGGAAATTTCACCAATGGATTAATGCACAGGTGGCAACCTATCACGGTACCACGCTTGAATTCACTGAGCTCCTGAGAGCGACCCATTCTTTCACAAATGTTTGTAGAAGCGTCTGCATGCCTAGGTGCTTGATTTTATACACCTGTGGCCATGGAAGTGATTGGAACACCTGAAGTCAATGATTTTTGGAGGAGTGTCCCAATACTTTTGGCAATATAGTGTATGTGACAAAGATGTTCATCATACTACAGACATATACCACATTAAAACTGAGCAAAAAAAAGAGGTGCATACTTTCGGAGATGTTTGAAGAGAACCTCCATGGTGTCGTGGTTGGGTAAAGGCAAGTTTCTCACCAGATCTCGTATATACGACACTTTCTGGCTGTAGTCACTCATTTCTAGAAAACAAGAACAATTCTTGATTTAATTTTTTGTTGGTCAATGACGCAGTCGTTTTCACTTGCCTCAAAATAGCAACGGGCTAACAATGCACCTGAACACACTTCGTTTTCAGATCAGCACGCCCATGGGCGAACAGATGGCCGCGAGTGTATTTTCTAAACAATGTTGCGCTGGACGTGAAAATGATAACTGTGTCGCTTGCGCCGGGTGTATGATAGGGCCCATAATAATCAAATAAGTCAAAAAGAATCATTAATCACACATTTCAAAGTTCATAATGCAATGCATCATTTAGTAAAGAATCATACCAAATCAGATCACTGTCAAAGCAAATGGTAACACTTTACAATAAGGTTATAAGGTTAATGTATTAACTAATATGAACTAACCATGAGCAATACATTTGTTACTGTATGTGTTAATCTTGCTTAACGTTAGTTAATAAAAATCCAGCTATTCATTGTTTGTTCATGTTAGTTTATTGTGCATTAACTAATGTTAACAAACACAACTTTTAAATTCAATAATGTAATAGTAAATGTTGAAATTAACATTAACAAAGATTAATAAATGCTGTAAAAGTGCAGTTTATTATTAGTAATAATTAGTAGTATTGCTAATGTTAACTAATGAAACCTTATTGTAAAGTGTAACCAAGAAAATGTACTGTACATCACTAGTTTCCATGTCAAAAATATATTATTTCTAATATCTAACAAACTGTGTTAAAAAACAAACGTGTGTATTAATTAGGTATACAATTCATTTGTTCTCTAAAACAGGACAGTTACACTCACGAATGGCAGCGATGAACCTATCAAAAAAGCTGAAGGGGAAAAGAGGCTCAGGAAGTTCACGTAGGAAAAGCTTCAAAGCTCCCGTGATCACATGGATCTCTTCCCACTGCCCGTCCTCCAGATCCAGCTCCTCTTCTACAGAAAGAAAGGCAAATACAGTTTTGTATTGTCAATGAAACAAACATTTTATGTTGATGATAAATTCATTGTTTGAAGGAGATCCACATGAATTTATTATGATTTTACAGCAGTAACCATTAATATATTTACAATATATTGACATTTATTTCTACACTCTTTTATTTTATATTTATGTCAGCACCATTTCATGGCTAGAACAGAATAGTTAAAGTACAATGACAAACAATTTAAAACAAACTCTAACCCCTTGTAAAAAAAACTATGTAAGCCCTTTCAATTTTGACATTTGATCATTTCTAAAACAATTGTCCTGGTGAGAACTTTAAAAACATTGATTAAATCAATTCAGAATAAAATTGTTGACTATAGCTGTAGCAATGGTGTTTACAGTGTGTACAGTGAAACGGTTGAAACACAATAAAAGTAATTGTGGTGATCTTTCATGATGTCTAGTTCTTGTTTACCGTGATCAGCTTTATATCGCAGCTTCTGGATGACAGCCAGGTTCCCGCTCACTCTGTAGATGCCATCTATTTTCAGACCTGCACCAGGCAAACAGACACTGACACTTTAGATGACTTTTCTTAAGGTATGTTCACACCAACAACAATAATAATTATATCATATATTTTTGTTGATTAGAAGCATGCTGCAGTTTTGCCATCCCACACTTTAAATGCTTAAGCTCCTTAAAGCGGGAAGGATTCTGATTGCCTCTCAATGTTTTTATTGTTTATCAGCTGGGAAAAATCATTGTGAAAGTGATTCCAAATGATATCGTTTCTCAGTGCTGTTATCGTTATAGTTGTGGTGTGGACTCTGCTATAATATTTAACATCCTTGGTGTGAACTCAAACTCTTTATCAGATGCCAAAATGAATGCTTACCCCTTTTCTCAACAGATCTGATGCATTTTTCCATAAACTTGGGCACGGTTGTGTTTTCCCGGTGACAGAGGGTGTCTAGGTGGCAACCAAACACATTCTCTGTAAACAAAGTAACAAATTGAAAGTTAAAAGGATTTACTATAGTACAACATAAAGTGAATATTAAATAGTTCATGACTGTCAACTTCTCATTGATATCTGCTTGAATTAATTGAGTCTTCTACAGTGTTGGGAAGGTTACTTTGGAAATGTAATAGGTTACAGATTACAATGTAAAATGTAATAAGTAGTGTAACTATTTCAATTACTTTATTAAAGTAATGTTACTGAGAACATTTGATTACTTTTTGATTACTTTTCTAAATTTCTAACGAATGTTTTCAACTTTCAATCATTTTCAAATATTTAACCTCTAAAAAACAGGTTATATTCCACCTAAAATATTGTTTAGACTCAATTACCAATCATTGTGTAGTTAAAGGATTAGTTCACCCAAAAATGAAAATTCTGTCATTAATTACTTACCCTCATGTCGTTCGACACCCGTAAGACCTCCGTTCGTCTTCGGAACAGAAATGAAGATATTTTAGTTGAAATCTGATGGCTCTGAAAGGCCTCCATTGGCACAATGCACGGTTCACTCTCAAGACCCTTAAAAGGTACTAAAGACGTCGTTACAAAGTCCATCTCACTACAGTGGTTCTAAAATAACTTTATGAATCAGCGAGAATAGTTTTTGTACGCAAAAAAACCCTAAATAACGACTTATATAGTGATGACAATTTCAAATCACGGCCTCATGAAGCTTCGAAGCGTTATGAATCAGTGAGTCGAATGAGCAGTTTGGATCGCCAAATTTCAGCAGTTTGGCGGTTTGACACGCGATCCGAATCATGATTCGACTCACTGATTCATAACGCTTCGAAGTTTCATGAGGCCGTGTTTTGAAATTGTCATCACTATATAAGTCGTTATTTAGGGGTTTTTGCGCACAAAAACTATTCTCGCCGATTCATAAAGTTATTTTAGAACCACTGTAGTGAGATGGACTTTGTAACGACGTCTTTAGTACCTTTTAAGGGTCTTGAGAGTGAACCGTGCATTGTGCCAATGGAGGCCTTTCAGAGCCATCAGATTTCAACTAAAATATCTTCATTTGTGTTCCGAAGACGAACGGAGGTCTGACGGGTGTCGAACGACATGAGGGTAAGTAATTAATGACAGAATTTTCATTTTTGGGTGAACTAACCCTTTAAATAGCTCTAATTTTGCAATTCAAAATGGGACAAACTAAAAGAGAGATTTGTCCAATAGGTGGCGCTTAAAGGTGTAGTGTGTAGTATTTATGAGGACCTTACATAATGAACTGTTATGTTTTTATTACCTTAGAATGAGCCATTTCTATCTACATACACCGCGGGTCCCCTTACAGTGAAGTCGCCATTTTGTGCCGCCATGTTTCTACAGTAGCCCTAATTGGACAAACTGCTCTACAGAGCGCTAGTTACTCTCTGCTGTCTCAGACGACCACATCTTTGTCCTGTGTCAGCCACCGTAGCTTCTCTATGTGCTTCAAAAAGGAAGGGATGAACTGATAGGCTGTTTACAGTGCACCTTTAAGGTTAAAACTCATCATAGGAGATGCTTCCTCGGGTTCGACATCGAAACCTTTGATGTCGTTAGCATTTTAATATACATATGTTATTATTTACAATAACATATTTTGCACTGAACTGTTATATTTGCACCCTTTTCTAATTCCTGGATGAAATGATTTTTCTGTGATTTCCAACGCATTTTTATCATGCGCCATGGTGGCAACTCTCAGACAGGTTGTAGCCTAAAGCTTTCAGCGGCAATGTGGACTGATGTAATTGGCAGACGTGATGCAAGAGAGCTCAAACAAGAAAACCAATCCAAAGAATAGCATTGCTTTACTAAACAGCCTTTCAATAGCAGGAGGCACCGTGCACATCAAAAACAGGCAAAGCAACAAATTAATATTATTCAACATATCCTAGCTTTTTACGGAAAATATTCAGATGTAGCCCGCTTTGTAATCATTAACATTTTCATAAGTAACTGTAATTGAATTACACATTTTTTCTCAGTAACTTTAACGAATAACAGTTACAATTATTTTGTGATTAAATTACATAACTCATGTAACTAGTTACCCCCCAACACTGGTCTTCTATATATGTATGGACTAAACAGTGTCACTGATTAATGCTGAAAAGCAAAAGTTGATACTAACCTTTGATGTAGCCCTTCTCTTTGACTGACTGCAGGGTGGGCCGCCTCTGGAGGAACTTGCGTAGCTTGGTACGGACACGGCCCTGTTCTATGTCTATGCTACTTGTGGAACTCAGTCTTGTTGCTATAAGAAAAATATGTAAAAACACAAAGATGCTGAATTAAGTCATTAATAACCGTGATGTACTTGATGTGCATCTGATTCAGTTCCTCACATTCAGTCTTCTTCTCTTTATCTGCAGGCAATGGAGATTTTTCTGGGATTTCTTCCACTTCATCCTCTGAGTAATGGCCATGGTCATGCTGTGAAAGATCACAAAAATATTTTCAACATCATTTTCAGCAAATGTGATGGGGTATTTTCTGTTATACTGTTTGTGGCCAGCATGGGGCAGCACTTACCAGAAGTTTGATAGTGTCCATAATGATCTTGTGCCAGTCATGTATGATGCTGTCTGTGTCATACTGTATCAGATACTCAGTGCCGTGACGTGTCTTGAGCTGCTCAGTGACAATAGACAGTATTACATGCTTTAATATTAAAAATATGGACTGTATATGCTTACCACAAAATCTCTAAAGGGCAAAAGTCAACAATTATTGCCAGCAAAGCAATATCAAAGCTATAAATGAAAATATTTGTGCATAAGATAACATACTTCCTGGCTTTACCACACCTTAAACTGCAACACATGTTCTTAATAGCGTAAGAGTTTAAGCAGCATTTATGTTTTATTGTCAAAACAAAGGTCACCAGTCACACTGGCCTATTACTAAACTGATCACAATAGAAAATATGAATTCCTGGAAAAGCAATGTAATACATTTCACAGTATGCAAGTCCTTTGTTAATTTATTTTCAGAGACTGAACTGAGTCACAGTGATTACCTCTAAAACATTCTTCTTGCTTGACTTTTCTTTAGACGCCCATGACAAAGTCGCTCCTTTCAGTTCCACTGTGTACTCTGGGACAATCTGATTGGACTTGGTCTGCAGGAGTCAACCAATGGCAATCAGTTTATAAGAAAGTTGCTTGATTAAAAAAACAGACCGCATAGGTGCTATGTGATTTGTCTATATCCACACTGTACCAGACCATCTAGGCGTGTCAAAAAACAAAAAATGGCTGATATTCAATTCTACACTATTTTGTCTAAAAATGAAATGCTAAAAACCAAGTGTTTACAAGTAAATTTAGGCATCACAACATAGAGTATGAAAAATGTATATTCATTGTGAGATCTGATTTAAAGATTACATTTAAAAATTTTTATTAAATTATCATCTTTTAAAAGATTTAAAAATAATTGCAAAGGAAATCTAAATGTAAAAATAGAGGAAATGAGCATGTAGAATTAAATATAAACCAGGCTATATATCCAATATCAACTAGGATATTTTTTTAAAAAAAGAACAAATATCAGCCGATAAGTGATTTGTTACTGATCTATTGTGTATCCCAAATTAAGTAAACAGATCAGGTGAACTTACAGACATCCCAGCAGGTGTAAATTTAGGGTCTTTGTGGAAAGTGAGTATGCCATCATGGAGAACGGTCCACGACTGTGCCCAGTTCTTCCTGCACAGACAGCAGCAGGGAATTCAGAGCAGAGATACATAACACACTTTAAAGATCAAACTCTGTTTAATCTTACTCTATTCACAGCATATGTGCAATATATATGAAAGGGAATCTTTATGTAAACTCTCTGTGGCATTAAGCAGGGCAGGGCCGAGAGCTGTTGGAGTGAATGGTAATGAGCACCGGTCACACCGGTCTCGGGTCCCACGGAGGAGCTCGACAGTGACAACAGTGCAAGAAGCTAAAGGACCAGGCATGGGACTTTTGCTGAATTTGGAACTGCATACTAGCATACTGCTCTTACTATTTTTACCATATCTTTCTATGACAGGAGGAGTAAGAGTAGTATGCTAGTATGCGGATTTAGCATTTATGTTGTGTTTATATGTGGCAGTTGTCCATGAGGGGGTGCCGCTTCCTTTAGTTTTGTTGTTTGTTTATTTTGCTATTAAAATTACATAGAACACATTACTCGTCGGTTCCTGCCTCCTTCCCTGAGCCTTGAACAATGAAGTGCGTAAAGAAACGCAGGGTTTCCCAAACCAGGGTTCATGACTTGATGAGAAGTTAATAATTAACTAAATCATAAAAAAACACTTTCTAAAAAGAGAAGAAATATTTTATTTGTTTACCTTCATGTCAAAGAACCATCAAAATGCATGTAATTAATATTACTACTGAAATTAATCAAGTAAATAATTTAGATTAAAGGAGTTCGGTTCAGTTTGGGGTGCCCAATCCTGTTCCTGGAGATCGACCTACCTGCAGAGTTCAGATCCAACACACCTGTCTGTAATTATCTTTAATTAGCTGCTTCAGGTGTGTTGGATCAGGGTTGAAGTTGAACTTTGCAGGAAGGTAGATCTCCAGGAACAGGATTGGGCACCCCTGCCCTGGCCTAAGGCCTAGTCCACACGTACACGGGTATTTTTATAACCGGAGTTTTTCCTCCTCCGTTTTAAAAAAAAATCGCGTCCACACAAGCATGGTTTTAAAAAAATCTCCGTCCACATGAAAACGAAAAACCGCGCTATGATTGGCTGCTTGATTTCCACATGGGTCCCATCCACGGCACCGATGCACTGAGGGATGCCATGGGCTCAGTGAAACCCTTCTACAAGTTTACTTTGGAATCAGTGACAGGTAACTGTATATACACAGGGGCAGGGCTCAAGTGGACTGAAGCTTCACACACTTGCCTTACTATGTTGTATTATTGTATTCTGGCGCCTCTGTTCTGCAATACAATGAGATAACTGCGCATGTATCTGTATATACGGTATGTAATAAGCGCTGTTAGCAGAGTTATTAAAAGTTACGTCCGCCATTGCATAGACTCCACTCATAAACAAAAGCGATAACGGCGCACATTTCGACTTAACAAGCCGAAATCTCCGGTTTCACCGTCTACACGACAACGCTGTAACCGGAGTTTCTAAAAAACTTCACCCTGGCCGGAGTTTTCAAAAAAGTCCGGTTTCAGTAACCGGATACTGCGTTTGCGTGTGGACGAACAGCCAAACCGCGTAGAAAAAGCTGCGGTTTTGAAAATACCCGTGTTCGTGTGGACAGGGCCTAAGGTAAAACATAAAAACTAAGGGTACGTTTACACATCAGCGATGTACTAAAAACGGAATCCAAGTTTTTCCTTCTGGTTTTTCACATACAGACGACAACGTTGTCAAAACGATCCCTGTTCACACACATCCGCAAAAACTACTAAAAACAAAGTTTTTTGCTGCCAGGCCAGTAGTTGGCCATGTCACTTGTCACTTTGTAAAGAGA
Organism: Gobio gobio; assembly: GCF_949357685.1. Taxonomy (NCBI): domain Eukaryota; kingdom Metazoa; phylum Chordata; class Actinopteri; order Cypriniformes; family Gobionidae; genus Gobio; species Gobio gobio. Next base: position 43,697,876 of record NC_137097.1, read on the forward strand.
CACTCCCCACCTATAGACTGAACACGCAATACTCATGCGCATGACTTCACCATTTTCACAAATTCATGTTTTTGTAGTTTACATGGAGACGATAAAGGTAGCATTTGCAAAAACTTGCGATTTTAGGCCCCCAAAACACAGATGTTGTATAATGGCTGGTTTCCACCGAGCAGTGCGGTACAGTACAGTGTGAATCGAGACTGTAAACCCTGATCTGGCTTGCGTTTCCACCTCCAACAGTACACTTATGATAGGCGTGGTGTAGCGATCAACGTCATTCTAATGCGATGAAGACAACACACACCTGGGGCCTATACCATGAAGCCGGTTTAGCTAGCTAGCCAGATATGTTTAAGATTAGTTTGTGCTAATCCTGGGTTTTAGGTAGCATTAAAGTGGTTTGGCTTTTAGCAGTGTTCATCTCCATAGTAAGTTACGCTCCACGGCTAACCTGCTCCAGGGCAGGTTATGTTCTAGATAAGAGATCAAACTGAAATTGGACCAATCAGCTGTGAGCAAAGTGACACACCTCTGATGCAATGAAGTCACTCCCCCTGTTTCTACTCCAAATTAAAGGTCACTACAAAGCAAATGGCTATTAAAGACTAAAGTGTCTGGCTTTTAACAATGCTTATTTATAATAATAATAATTTTGAATGATTTAGATATCATTTATGTAATTATTATACCCGTAATCATTACATAAATTTAAAAAATAAATAAATTAAATTTAAATGTAAACATTACATACATTTTAAATTACACATGTATCATTTTAGTTAATCAATCATTAATAGGCACTTAGTTGAAATTAATATAAATAGCCTATACAAAGGTCATACAAATAAGCTTTAAAATCAATAACTAAAGCTATAAAAATTACTACATTACTCAATTCTCTATATATCAACTAAACTAACTTCATAACTTTTACTTGCATTGACGTAGTGAATATTTTCTTTAAGTTTCCTCTTTTATAGACAGCTCTTTTCTTCTTGCTGTGTAAATTTGTTTAAATTCTTAATATTTTTCAATCATGTAATATTCTGCAGAAGAGAAAAATTAATCTTGCTGCTTCTCTCGCGAGAAGTGAATCTCAGATTCACTGATCCACAGCGTGTGATTGGCTGTTTACTACTGATGTCACAGCTAAACTCCTAAACTCAGGATCAAAGCGTGAGTTGACAGAGAAAGCTGATGATCAGCATCATGGGACCAACAAAGCCTGAACAGATTGGTTTGGTTTTGTCAACTCTAAACTAATCCTGTAACCCTGAGTTTGTTAAACAACCATCATGGTACAGGCCCCAGATCTTGTTCTTGCTTCTCGGCATGTGGCTGTTTGTCACAAGAAGAAGAAAAAATTTGTTTAAGCCAAGGCTGCAGGTTGCAAGGAAAAACACAGCCGCACAGTGAGTCTAGCTCCACCCTTTAGTACCGAACTACTGTGCTAGGTACACTAACGGAAGGGTGCCAAAAAAGTGGTTTGGAATTAGGGTACCATTCACAACTTCGGACAATGGAAACAGTAAAGATTGCGTACTGGACGGTACCGCGCGGCGGAAACAAGCCATGAACAGCCGAAAGTTTTCAGTTTTCAGTTGAAAACGGTGTCGAGTCAATGGCCCCTAAGCAGATGACTGATTAACATTTTCCCATCATTACTTAGGTGATGTATGACTATACTGTTTAACCACAGATTAGCTGTTCATTTAAGTCCCCACCTTAGCCTCTTTCCATTCTCAGCGACTTTGGTCTTGTTGAGAATCCCAGCCTTCTCCAGTGATGACTGCTGAATGCAAAAGACAAGGGACAAACAAAAACTCTTTTTGAACATTAAAAATAAACCATTTGTTCATTTCATAATGGCAAGTAAACAAGAACTACATATCAGAGCTTAGAGAGTAGAGGGTAAATTGTGTGTGATGTTAGTGCAACAGTTGTTAAAATGTGTGTGTTTGTAGAACGTAAATGAGTAATGACGGAAAAACATGCCACAAAACAACATTATCTACAGCTACTGATGAATGACAAACAGTTTAAAGCCAAGCAAGATAATCAGAGAACAAGCAGTGATGTTAGTTTTTATCTAATGCATGACATGTTAGTTTTGGACCTCGGTGCAGACACCCTAACAGGCCTAAAAAACAAGCTCAAGACGCACATGATGAGAATGTGTATCTGTGCTTTGGCTGGACAGGTTTCTCCGCCGTCTTAACTTTTTATCCTTGAGAAAGGAAACAAAATCATGGGTTCTCACACCATTATTGGACTTCTTTTCATTCTTTTTACATTTACTCGAGACTTAAAAACATATTTTTTTATTAACATGACCTTAAACAATGACCTTAATAAAATCGATTTAAGATCATGCATGCAAATGCATTCAGTTAGAGGAACTTAAAATGAATCAGAGCAAAATTATAATAAAACAAGAATGAGACTGTTACACATGAATGAGTTTTGTTGGGGGAACTAAATGACATGAGTGAAAAGCTCCAATGAGGATTGGAAATAACAGAGGTTACATACGTAATGCTGTGATTCTGGTGAATTTCCTGTGCTGGATGCATCACTGGCGTTGTCAGAGGCGATCCGCCTGTGTGAGGGGGAAAATTTCTGTTGGAGGAAATGAAGAGAAAGAAAAATAAATGAATATTAGGTGGTGGAAAGAGGTGCAGTGGTGTTTCAGATCAGGTACCAGATGTTTCCTTCCTTCCTGTGGTCTCTGTGATGTCAGCTGCAGAAATAGCTGAGAATGAAATGTCTCATGTGAAAGAGAACGGATTTTGCTTTGAGGGCATCCCTCACATAATTTGATGAAACATTTTGGTTTATGTGTAGCTGTCTCTGATCTCTCTAAGAGTTTATAAGTCAGATAAATGTTAACTATTTAAAAAGCAAAGGATAAAGAGGGTCAAATAAGTGTGTATATCTTAAACTATGAGGGTGAAAAGATCCAGGTTGAGAATGTCTTGAGCTGCCACTCACCAGGTCTTCCTGAGACACGTTGAGATGGGTCATTGTGTATCTCCAGTTGTTCAAAAAAGGTAGAGGATCTTGTTCTATTCCGTTTCCATTCATTGGCTGACCGGGCAGGACCGAAGCCTTCACAAAGAGTCAACAGAGTTCAGGGTGAGACATGCATTTGTAAAAAATATGTAATGGTTTTTGATTTTGACAAAAACAAACAAACAAACAAACAAACAAACACAAAAAAACACAAATACAGAACAACCAATTAAGCAAAATCATGCACAGACCTCTGGAAGGGTCCACTGACATTTAGATCCATCTTTTGAGTAGTAAAACAACTTTCCTTTGTCATCCTTAGACTGGACCCACTGGAATTGGGAGACAAAAAATAATTTTGTGAAGCAAATGTCGATCATGAAGGTACCAAAACTACTACACACAAAACAATAGTCATAATTCTGCTATGCCTTATTTACTGTGACAAGCATTAAAATGTCAAAGAAAATATCATATGAATTAAATATGAATGAGTATTAAAAATAATGATAATTATTAATTGCCATCTCTGTTTGAAACCTGCGATTGCAGTTATTTGCCGAATTATCATCTTTACATGGGTTGTGCATTGGCATGGCTCCTCAGCGCGGATGAATCTAATGTTTTGAGGAGTATGTTTGGCTGTCATTCATTCACCGCACCGGTGTTGATACTGTACATTGCAATAAATCGTGCTACAAACGGTGATTAAATCTAACGACCGCTTAGCTCATATCACATCTAACCCTGCAAATTATTATTATTGTTCTACTTTGCTCTCAAAGTTTTAATGTTAACAACATCAGCATTACGTGACTACGTGTATTTAGTGTGTATTAGCGTTACCAATAGTGTAGATGTAAAGTGTAGATTTCAATTTCTGTACAGTCTAATATTTTGCTTATGACTACGGGTGAAAAGGCTATAAATAATCCGCCACCTGCAGCCTCCTCAAATGCAATACTAATACTAGCCGGACTCCTTTATGTATACAGATGTAACGTAATGACGCAAAGACGAACAGCAACATGTTCAAAATTCAAAATTCCACTCAAATTATAAAACAGGACTATGGATCAGGGTTCCCAATCTACATATGATACATATTACAGTCTGTTTAGCAGTGTATGATCATTGTAGTATATTCATTAGTACTACCAGTCTCCTAGTGTGTTTTCTGATAAACTTTCATTACCTGTTCATGTGTGATTTCACTTGTATAAACAGTTTTTCCATCTGCCCCAACAGAATGAGTCCAGCCCAGAGGGACATCTTTATGTGTGTCCATAACAGCCCTGGGGATGATGGCACGCTTGATTTGGTGCAAATGAAAATCTTTAGGAAGTTGAAGTAAAATATGGGAATCCTCAAGCTGATTCTTTGGGTAGTCCTCATCTGGAAGAGGAGGCTGAGGATGCAAAGAATGAATAAAAGATGAATATGGATGGACTGATATAGACAGAAAGAGAGAGAGAGAGAGACAGAGAGAAAGACACAGACAGAGAGAAAGACAGAGAGAGACACAGACAGAATCTTACCGGTTCATCTGCCTCCTTGCCATGACTGTGTACCCCTTCCGTGGAGGATGGAGGTGGTGATAGCTCCGGGGCAGTCCAAGAGGTTTGCTTTAAAGCGTGATTATAATAATAAGGTTTCCCAGTGGTCTCATCCAAAAGCTGCTCCCAGTCAGAGCCCAGCGAGTGAGCTGAAGATGGGGTGGACACAGGCATGGGAGAGGTCGTGGACTCCATACCAGCTCCTGGGGGGGGGCTACGGGGATCAGACCAACTGCTCTGTCCTGTGGCAGTGTGGTAGTAGTACTCCTTACCACTGTCGTGGTCAGTATGGACCTGCCATCCGGCCGAGTTAGGCGGGGAGTCTGGTGCAGGACTGAGGGCGATGCCAGGTGAGGAGCAGGTGGAGACAGAGGAGTTCGAAGAGCGAGGAACGGTCTTCTTCAGGTCAGTAACGTTAGCATACACTGCAGTGGTGGGGTCATTCTCAGTCTGATGGAAGAGAAGAAAGTTGGACATATTTTGGGTATGATGGCTGCTTTTACAAGACTAAATCTCATCTAAAGATGAAAAATAACAAAATATTAGCATATTTAAATTAATTGAAGTCACATTTTTGACTGAATTTGAGATGCCAATAGCCACTTTTTTTTTTATTTCAGTTTGGAAAAACTTTCAATGCGTTACTTTGGAAGCTCCAGAGATACAGATTAAGGAAGAGTTCTTACATAGTTTGACTTTAGTAGCAAAGATTGAAACATCCTTAACATTTTATTGGACTTAGTTGTGTACATAAGCATTGGGAACTCAGTAACAATTAAACTTTTATGGATATATACAATTGAAATCACATCCCACGGAACACGGCACTAACATGACATCATGTCAAAGTGAGGAGTGTATCTGTCTATGTCCCATGCAAGAACTTCCATTATTCATCTGAGCAAAGATCTATAGAAACCTGATGAAAACAAAGAACTATGGGGAGAAAGTCCTGCTGGAACCGCTCCCTCGATTCAGGAAAGACACAAAGACGTTTATGTGGAATCAAATATCTCGCCAGCTTTCATCTTTAGGCCTTCACTTTTTCTCCCGTTAAGAAGAGCTTCAATCAATGAGAACAGGTCTCTGCACTTAAAGGGATAGTACATCCAAAAATGAAAAGTCTGTAATTTACTCCCTCTCAAGTTGTTCCAAACCTGTATAAATGTCTTTGTTCTGCTGAAGACAGAGGAAGAATCTTTGTAACCAAGCAGATCTCACCTTCCATTGACTACCATAGTATTTTTTTCCTATTACTGCCAACAGAACAAAGAAATTTACAGGTTTGGAACAACTTGAGGGTGAATAAATGATGACAGAATTGTAATTTTTGGGTGAACTATCCCTTTAAATGGAAAATATTGGTCTCATCTTGCTTGAAAAATGTATACAGTAAAGCTCACTGGAGTCCACAATGTGAGATCTGAAAAACATCAACAACAGGCCCTCTTAATGAAAACCTGTGTTTGTTTAGACCAAGTGAAAGTTTCTCTGGATACCATGTCCTTTCAAAATTTGGATGCATCCAGATAATGTGTTTTCCAAAGCACAACACACAATCTCAGGGGAAGGGAAGCCAAGATCAAAACAGAACTACGGGCAGAGGTTTCCGCTGCACGCTGGACATTTGAGAAGAGCTTGATACACACATAATGGTGGAGTGTGGACTACTGCCAAATTGTACAGCCATTTCACACAAAAAAAACTGAATCACATGTGCCAGCTAAAAAAGACCCCAACTACATCCAAATAATGTAAAACAATGTTGTACAATATTGTACAATAAAAACAATAAAATGCAGTAAACAGGCCAACTTAATTTTTACATACATACAATATATGTATATCAATTATATAAGTGTATATTTCAAGTGCTGTAAATAGACAATGCATTTTAAATCACATTTTAGACTTTTCATGTTCACTAAAGTCATGCAGTGTGACTAAGTACAAATATTTAATGTATTAATCTCTTAATTAATATAGTCATAAAATTGGGTAACTTTATTTTACAGTGTCATTACAAGTGACATGTAGTTAAATTACGCATATATTACATTCAACTTACCCTAAACCAACCTCTATTCCTAACCCTAAACCTACAGTAAGCACATGTAGTTAATTATAATTACTCAGTACTTAAATGTACATGTACACTGTAACAGGGACACCTTAAAATACAGTGTAGCCTAAAATTGCATGTTAAATAATTATACAAGAATTTGAAAAATGTTGTTTAAAATACATTTAGATGCACATTAGACTACAGTATACAGCTCTCACTGCTTGAAATTTCATATGAACTGCTAAAATAAAGCTGGTGACAACTTCGGGGGGAAACAACAGGACAAATGCAGAACAAGCTATATGACAATCCATTATTTTTCATAATATTCATAATATTCTCAATCTATCAATCTGCAAAAATGTTATCAAGTGCGAGTATTGGATTTGCATTATCTACCATTTAAATTCTGGTGTTCCATGCAGGCTAAATTGTCATCCAAAATCTCTTTTATGATATGAAAACATGAATGACCGAGTAACAATTACAATTTATTTATGGTGTCAGTTCAAGGCAGCAAAACAGAAGTAAAACGTTTGACCATGTGTCACCTCTTCTCTAGCAGTAACAAACTTTGAGAAGAAAATCTTTAAAGGGTAAACAACAGTTTCTTTTAAGCAAACAATGCTAGTCTCACAAGCACTGAAGTAAATCAGTGTGTTCACGATATCCTACCTGCATATCTGTCACGGCATTCCCACAAAACCTAGTCTCAGCTTCACAATGCTACCTTGTGTTTACCGCTTACCTTACGAAACCCTAGAAAGGTCTGCAGCCTGGGCATAAGTGTACGGCAAGCCTTAAGGATCACCTCTTTCACTTCCATCCGAACGGTTATCAAAATAAAATTCCTCTCATAAAAAAGGACCAGAAAGCACATTAAAACTCAATAAATGCAGCAATAGGGTCCTCGCACCATCGATGCTCGGGCCCTAATTATTGTGTTCAGACCGCATATGGAAGAAGCGAGAGTTTCAAAACACCACAAGATCTGGAAACGCTTTTCCGCCGAACTACAGCTCAGCTACATTACCAGCAGGTATACAGCGAGTAGAGATCCAAAGAAATTGCAAATTAACATCAGGCTTTAGGGGAGGGGCACATCAGATTGTTTGACAGAAAAGCTAAAGTGGATCTCCTGAGGGTCCAAAACGCACATACAAACACAGAAAGCTCAACTGGGAACACAAACTAACTGCTGTGGGTGGAGGAACACATCATTTCCTTTTGAGGTGGAGTAATGCTAATTAAAATAAACAAATATAACCATATAGGCCCAGTAAACATCCTGTGATCTGCGTTTGAAGAAAAACCAAAGCTATGAATGCTGATATTTGTAAAATTACATTTTTAAGTTTCAAGTAATACGCTTTAGCGTATGCAAAGCCCCATTATTCCAATAGAGGAAGTAGGGCTTGCAAACTGAAATCACAAATTTAGTCTCTCCCATTACTTCCTCTTTCCTTTTGAACAAGCTATGTGCGAAGAACTGGGTGGGACAGGCTTCTGGTGTAATCAAATCAAGCGGTAAGAGAGAGAGACTACAGAGAGAGACTGGGGTTTTGTCATTCAAATAAAACCTCAAAAGCCTGATTTCGCTTTAAAGATGGCCCTGTGGATGGATGGATGCATCTGTATCTCAAGCATCATACCAACATTGCAATCAGAATCATCAGGTTTACAAACAGTGAGAACAGGCCAGATTTAACTCAAATAACAAACTTTTAGTACTGCTCATATTTTAGAGATGTTTCTAAACCCCTAACTTAAGATATTAAACTTTGGCATGTAACTCAAAATTGTTTGGCTTGTTGAGGAAAGGTGGTAGAACTTATCAATATTTGTGCCAATTAATTATAAAATGTCCAAACATATTATAGGGTTATGGTGGGATGTTTTGCACAGGCAAGCAATGTAAATGTAAAAATAATTGTACTGGTAGTTTTATTCAAAGCCGAACAGTCTACCAGGTGTCAAGGAAACTGCATTTGAGTTTGTTTGTTTTTGTGCCGTCTCATTTTGACACTGATACACATGCCTACAGCCAAATAAAGTGTTCAACAGTCCAGATGAATTGCACTACCGCTGTGTTGTTTACATTCATGTTTTAGAGAAAAACTAATCTGTAATGACTAACACTTTGATTTTTAAACAAAATCCTTCGGGTTACAGGTAACTAAACATATTTCATATAAACCCATGAACTATTGTCAGCATACAGTAAACTGCTGAAAATCACTGTTCACCAAGTAATGTTTGGTTAATCATTTGCCTAAAGTCTTAAAATAGTCTTATTATGATGTGGCATTCCAGTGTAATTTGACCCCATTCTTGATCATTCAGTTCTCAGTTCTTCCCTTTGCCACACAAACAATAACAGAAACCAGGAATCAAACCAAGTTCTAATCTTTTAAACTGAGATTTCTTTTTTGCTGATCACTTAGGTCTTACTAAAAGCAAACCCAAATGAATATATCTGATTAGAAGAAAAGGAATTCATATAAGGAATTCAAACTAGATGACAACTATTAGTCACAAAATAAATCACATGGACACTGATTCATTTGTCAACCAATCAGATAAAATTGTGAGTGGTGACTCACTAGAGTTAGCTTCAAAGTTTAAATGCATGTAAATAATAATTATCAAACGTTTTGAGGACACAAACTTTTTCACACTTGCATACATATGAACATTTTTGGCTCGATCATGTTGTAATTGCAAAATATTAATATCCAAAAGAGGCAGTATTGATCAAATTGAAATGTAATGTGCAAAGAAATAGTAATCAGACAGGCTTTAAAAAACAATCTGCACCAATATTATCAATCAATGAAACAACTGTTTTACAGCTTATCACTGAGCAGTTCAGAGAGCAAGTACCATTATCTGCTCATAATAGCTCTACTCCAGTGAGAAGGCAAAAGCTGGGCAAAACAGTCGAGTTTGTGTCTATAAGTGTGAGATGATGAAAGATCTGGACCCACTTTATATTAGGTGGCCTTAACTACTATGCACTAACCTTTAAATTAATAGTTTGATACATGCATGTTTTTACATTGTACTTACATAAAAAAATGACCTGCATCATGTAATAATTATAATTACACTGACACTTCCCTTACACCTAACCCTACCCTTAAACTTACCCATACCACCACACCAGTCCCTAACTTTACCCGTATCCCACCTCAATTGTGTTTTGAAATACAATATGAACACAATAAGTAGGCCTATATTGTACTTTTTTTTTTTCTTTTTTTGATGCAAGTACATATAATTAAGGCCACCTAATATAAAGTGGGACCAAAAATCTTTTCAGATACTATAGCTTTCTTTTAACAATAAACATATGTCCAGGTTTACACAAAACTATTAATTTTAACATGGAAATAGCCTACAGTTTTAGTTTTAGTATGTACACTAATCAAATGATGAATAGAGTCAACTTACTATCCTGTGTAAAAAAAAAAAAAAAACACTCTGGCAAAGCATGGTAATCATTTAACAGCAATAATGTCTTTAGGTAGCTATTAAAGCGTGGAGCCTAAAGTCCACTTTTTATTTTGATCCGTAAATTTTGAAATTTGAAGAAAAAAAAAAAACAGTATTAAGGCATGGGCTGCATAGAAACCATATACTGTGAAAAGCACACTACAAACAAAATAAAAAATGTGACTATGCCATACACCGCAAGTAAGAAAGTAGCCTAGGCTACTGTGACCATTCGCGCGCAAAGCTGTGGAGTCTCGCGAACGTTCATTACTATCAACGAAGCCGTCTAAAAAACAGCACGTTAAGTTCTACCTTCGTCGCTCATAAGTAAATGAGGTATAAAGTATAATAATAGCCTACCTGTTATTTATTTCCGCTGCGATGAATCTGCGATGAAAGAGTCAAGTCCGCCTCCCTGGAGCGGAGCTCGTGCAGGTAAACTACCACACAACAAGGGAGCGCCGACCCACCTTCGTCTTTTAACTCTTTCTCTACCAACCTGGCTGCGTTTTATGTTTACAAGGGCAGATACGAACAGTAGCCTAGCCTACTCGTGTTGTAAAACGAAAGTGGTGTATCCTTTAGCCTTTAGATGTATTCCTAGCTCTTCACGGCCATCTGTCACGCCGAGGGTCAGAGGAAAGGACACGGGTAGATGGAGATTCACAGTGCCTGTGGTGTGGGTTAGGGTGGGAGTTGTTCACAGCTTGTTTGGGTTTTAAGCAGTAAAATGAGATTTGGAGGCCTTCAGGAAGAACTCCTCCTTTGTTTTGTAAACGTGCTGGTGGCTGAGGGGCATTATAGCAGGAATGGACCAGCTGTCATCTCTGTTCATGCTTGTTGCCAGTAGACAAATAGACGTACAATTGCCTACACATAGCTGGCATATGATTGTGATTGAGTAAATGTGAGCCTATAGTGATTACAAATGTACTTCAATACCTGAATTGAGCTCATGGACATTCTTAAAATATGGTAACCATGTATACCTTGACTTTTTTAAAGTCTCTATAGACTATAGAGTCTGGGAAACTACGTCATTGCACATTACATTGTGTAATAATATTATAAATATAAATATCATAATATTTGAGTAAGCTAATTCATACATTTAAATAAAATATATGTTGTGGAACTTAAATATTTTTAGTAGTGGAAACTTGGCTAGCTTTAACTAGCTAATTCAATACTACTTTGCTAACTGATAACAATGCTTTGATAGTATTAGCGTAGCATAGCACTTGCTGAATGAGTAGGCTACAGCAATATAGAACATTTAACATATTTTATATCTGTTCACAAACTAAGCTCATGCTCCACTCGTCACCATGATGGTAACATGATGATCCCAGCCAAGTTTCAGTTAAATTTAAGTTTGTCTTAAAAGAAACAAGTTCATAAGATTCAAAACAATCAAACAATTCAGATAACTTAAAATGTGTCAGTTTTGAGAACTCAAAAGAAAAGGAAAGTTCTAAAAACTTGCATTTCTACCATATTATTTTAATGTATAGTCTCTACACGCTGGTTTTTAGTGCAAAGTTCGCAAACAGTTTTACAGTTTACTGCACTTTGATATATTCTTCTTGTCATTTCCCTATAGCAGCTAATTAATCAGAAGTCTCGCATATTTCCGCGTTGAAAAGTAAAATGGATAGAAGCATAAAGTCATCTGAGGACCTTCAGATCCGAAGCTTCACACAGTACTGGTTTTGTGTGAAACATTTGTCATGTACACTGATGTAGACAGACTAACAATGGCTTTGAAACATGATACAGGTGCACTGAGAGCTCCACTCCCACTGAGCCTCTGCCCTTCGTTTCCAAAGAAATTCCAAGCTATTCCCAAACAAGAGTGGAACCGACACCCATTGCATTCATCTGTTTCATGTGATATTTAATCAAAAGACAAAAAACCCCATCACATTTCAGTGAAGTGCACTTTGCTGGCACTGTCCACTACTCAAATGCTTTGGAATGAGGCAAATATTCAAAGAAACTGAGAACATGAGAATTAACTTTCTCTGGATTTTTGTAAAAATGCTTTGTGATGAAACAAATGAATATGGACATTTTATATAAAATATATATTCTTAGAAAGATATTTCCTTAAAAGGTAAGCCCAAAGCCTCTCTCTTTCGCGCTCACTCTCCATATTTCTCTCCTCCCTCCTATTTTCAATGTTTCAGTGGCTTTATGACAATTATTTGAATTACCAAAGTAGTAGAGAATGGGAAATTTTCTTTTTAAATGAGAACAAAAACCTCTCTCTCTTTCAGACTTCAGTCTCTCTCCTTCCCTTGCTTTCCATCAAATTTCAATTATCTTCAGGATCATTTACTGGTTTTGAAACAGAAGCTGAAAGCATCTGTGCTACCAATAGTAACCTTGCAGCTACAACACCAAGCCTGACTCAGATCCCAAAACCTGTTAACAGTGTCCCAGGAGATTAACATGTTTCCTTTGAAGTGTACATGCAAAATTATACTTTTTTTTTTTTTTTTTTTACTGTACTGCCAAAGCTGTATTCTGAAACAAATAACACAATTAGGAATGTTGTATCATTATAATCATTTTAGGTATGAATTTGACTGAACTTTGGAGATGCAAACATTTTAATCCCGTATTCTTTAAGAGACAACTGACACAAAAGAAAACCTAACCCTGTAGTGACATGTCCTGTAGATCTTATTAACTCTGTGGCACAGTGTTCAAACATCTAAAATGTGTTCACGCACATGAAAAAAGGGATGGGCGCCCTAACAACCTGTAAAGAGACACAATTAAGTGCATTACAGAGTGAATTTTAAAAAATATATATTTTCTTTGGATATATTTAGTCAGTTTACAGGGACATGGCTATCATGGAATATTGCTATGCATACGTGATGATGGCATACGTTTTTATAAGATGAGAGTGTCTCTAAATGTCTTTCAAATGCTAAAACACACAAGCTTTGCCTCACTATATCCTTCCTTCGCTGTAGGAAAAGCTGTAATATCCTGTTCTGATGTCATGTAGGAAGGCCTTATTGTGAAGCGGCTCTCCTTTATTTCCCATTGTGTGTCTCCAAAACAGCTGAGTAACTGCTTTTTAAGAGGACAAAATGTCTCTTTGATGTTGACTTGATCACATCAAGATCATGGCTGTCTCAAAATTCTGTACGAGGTGCAAGTAACGCTGAAACTGTACTGTACACTTAGTGTTCATATATAGTGAAGCTCAATTCTTAACGGGAAAAAAAACATGTACTGCCTACACTTTATGCAGCATGCCAACATCGCCTCCCAGTGGCCCACTTTGATGACATGAACAAAACATTTCCTTTGATAAATACTACCACACAAGCAAAGATAATATATTTGTCAAAAATACACAGTTTAAAGGTCAAAAGTCATTAGTTTAGTCCAACACAGTCCAATTTTGTTCTACAATAGTAATACCCAAGCTACCTTTTCTCTAAGGAAGATAGAAAACACAAAATTGAAATAACAATAACATTACAGTATATGTGAAAGGCAATGCTGTCAATGTCCTCAAAAGATTGTTTCTGTGTCTCTACTGAAATAGGTCAGTGCCATTTAAGGAACTATCAAAAGTCACATTTTGAAAGGGAAATCAATGCTACAAAGAGGATTTGAAAACATGCGTTCTTGTTTCTATCAGAGTAATCAAGGCTTTGTCCTGAAAGGCATATATGGTCTTTAAATTTAAATACCTTTTTTGTTTAATTCAAAGTTTGACTTTTAATTTAAAATTACACTTATTGCAGTTATATGAATTTGAATGAATTTGAATTCTGCATCCTTAAATTTTAATTGCAAATTCTACGTTCTGTTTGCTACCTCAATTCAAATTCTGGAAAGGAATAAGAATCTAAAAGGCATTATAAATTAGCAACACTTATAAACAGTTAAACTGTACCTTTATTGTTGGAGGTGAGCATGAAGTGTTGGTCTGAGGGTTTGGCAATCCAGCAGGTGCTTTGTCTGTCAGTGACAACAGGTCTAGATTCAGGTCCGATATGGATTCATAAATATTCTCAGAGTCTGGTGATGGCAGTGGTTCTGAACTGGAACTTTCACTTTCAGGGTCTATTGGGGATTCCAGCTCGGGAGACTTCCTCTGAGGCCTGGTCTCATTTAGGTTCTTGACGACAGGGAGCTCCACAGGTTTGGCAGGGGTAGGTCTATGGATGGGGTCGGCTGGGTTGAAGCTGGGAACTCTAAACTTATCAGGCACTGTTTCAGCTGGAGCATTGCGGGAGCTGAGCAGCAGATTAGTCGCTTGACTCCTCTTCTTCTGTTGTGATGAATCTGAGGCAGAAACTGTGTTCAGGGAGAGGAGAGAATCTGAAGGTCCACCATGTTTGTAAGAAGGGGGCTCATGTAAATCCAAAGGAACGCCAAATGTCGACATACGGTTTTCTGTCTTGTGGTAATTCCCTTTGGAGCGAAGTTTAATTGTCACCTCATCTGGTTTGCGTATCTCTGTGAGGTCAGGCACCGCAAGCTTCACATCAGGGGCTGGAGGCTCTCTAAAGTCCAGAGGTGAAGGGATGTTGGGTGGAAGCTCTTTTACATAATTAGCAGGGATATAAAATGGCCTGGCTCGTTCATCTTTGCACACATGCCACCAATGATCGTTTGTTTTGGCTAGGAGGATGTAGCGCTCGTTGGGTTTAATGGACACCATGTGGCCATCCCGGCCCTCATATTCATATTCAAACTCCACCAAAACTAGGCCCAGACTGTTTAAGGACGTCATCTTACCCGTCTCACCCATTCGCCCCTTAAGGGAATCAAGCTGGAATCAAGGTTCAGGAAATGCCCTCCTGTGGGTAGAAAACAAATGAGAGGATTATAAAAAGCAGGTTGAGCACAAGACACGGATTACTGTTTAATTGCTGTTCTCACATCTGAGTCATAAGCAAAGAGCACCTGATATAAGTACAAAAACAACAGCACTTTGGCTAACCTTTTTACTGGTCCAGCTGTTCAGTCATTACCCAACAAACCTGATTCTATCAAAGTGAGATAGAGAATACTACTCATCTCACAAAGTTATATCTTAAGTTTTGTGGACTGTCATAGGTAGACTTAACATGGTGCAGTCACTACAAATTCTGCAGTAAAAGCAGGCCAAGTATTTCATTACATCACACAGTACCACATTCCAAGAGCTCTGTATCATTTTAAGCTGACAGGATATCTCTAACCTACACCTTTTGTCAACATCTGATGTTTAACTTAAGAGAATTTAGGGCAGGCCACTGTGATGTAGTGCACTGATATGGACCAATAACGGTTAAATGTCATCTTTTTGATCAATGACCTGAAGCAATCAATCTAGCGTGGCCTCCATAGCCACTCAAGTAAGATTAAAGCATAGCGTTTTGCAATGTTCTAGTAGTTTAAATAAACAGGATAGCATGGTAGAAAATTGCTCAATTTAAATTTAGCAATCAGGACTGCGTTTTCCAAAAGCATAAGCCTAAGTAGATTGTAAAACCATTGCCACCAGTGGTCTCATACAATCAA
This sequence comes from Gobio gobio, assembly GCF_949357685.1. NCBI lineage: Eukaryota > Metazoa > Chordata > Actinopteri > Cypriniformes > Gobionidae > Gobio > Gobio gobio. Next base: position 43,713,545 of record NC_137097.1, read on the forward strand.
TTTAGCTCACAATGCTTTTGGGATAAAGCAGCCTAGATCAATCAGATTAACGATACACACACACATATATATATATATATATATATATATATATATATATATATATATATATATATATATATATATATATATATATATATATATATATATATATATATATATATATATATATATATATATATATATATACATACATTTACTGCCGAATTTTTTTTTTTTCAAATAAGTCTCTTCTCACTAAGGCTGCATTTATTTAATTTATAAATTTTATTAATTAATAAAAATGTAATATTGTGAGATATTACTACAATTTAAAATAACTGTTTTCTGTTTGAATATGTTTTAAAATGTAATTTATTCTTGTGATGTCAAAGCTGAATTTTCAGCATCATTACACCAGTATTCAGTGTCACATGATCTTTCAGAAATCATTCTAATATGATAGTACAATTTGTTCAGGATTCTTTGATGAATAGAAAGTTCAAAAGAACAGCGTTAAGGTTTTGTAACAAGTTTTGATTTGATTAATTACATATTTGTTCTTGTTTAATCACTACACAGAGGTATGTAACTAGCTAACTTTAAAAGACCTGATGTTTTTATTTTATGAGAGTGAGTGATAGAGCCAGCTGTCATGAGCCTTTCAAATTTTTAAGTTTAAAAATCTTTTAAGTTTGAGATAGATTGGTAAATTTGTATTTTGTTTATTTGCCTATATTCTTCAATTACGAAAATAAACTCTCAAAAGCATTTCATTTATGTAAAAACACACCTGATGTAAGCGATTTTGCAGATCTTACAGCCACCACTGCACTGGAATGTAATGTCATTTGAAATTTGTCACAAAAAGATTAATTTAACAACTATTTTAACTATTTTAACTGATCCTGCATCATGCCATAGGAAACTGGAAATTTAAATTTGCCCCCCCCCCCCCCCCCCAAAAAAGGCAAATTTAAATTAATTAATCTTATCAATATGAAAAGGAGAAAAATCCAGCTCAGCCTCTTGCCAAAACAACATCAGCTGCTGTTTTTAACAAGTCAAGACATGTCTCCCGAGAGACAAGCGAGACGAAGAACACCACCCTTGTACACGTGAAAAAGCTTACCAAGAGAGTTTGTAGACAAACAGAGCAGTCCTTCCTTAAATAGGGAAGTAAACGGAAGGCCAGACCCCCTTCTTGCTTTATAAACCAGGGGGTGGCAATGGATTGAGAGGAAGCCTTGTGGTCTACCAAAGAAGCACATTGCACAATCCAAGGAGGGAGTGGCCAAAAGCACTGCTATACATTTGATTCTGAGAATATATCTTCTTCATACTGTTATGCTGTTATGCCAACTTAGATCTCATACTGGACACTTAATGTATTTTTAAAAAACAATGCACATTTGAAGGAGAGAGCCAGAACCTGTTTGACAACTTTTGGGCCTGGAGTTGAAGAGCAGCAAAGCAGAAATGACAGATACATCAATGTGTGATTCATCATGTTGGAGTGGTTTAAAAAGAAAATCACCTTGGAATCTGCACATGCTGAATTTGGGGGGAGGGGTGTCCTTCCAGTTGAAAATGGCTGTTAGTGTAGAACAATTGGAGGAGGCCGTTCCCATTTAGACACTGTTTAAACACGGAAACTCCTTGTTTTTCTCTAGCCTGACTTGCTTTGACCTTGCTGTGCTGTCTGGACCTCTCACAGGATGTTCATGGCGGGAGGAAAATGGTTCTCTATGTGATGTGTTCACTCACTTTTAGAATTAGATTTAGGGCTTTCCTAACACTTCATATTATACCCCCTCACATTTTTGTCAGTCCAACATTTTGTTTGAAATATTCTTTTTATCTTTCGTCTGTCAGGTACGGAACATAAAAATACAAAAACAAAAAATATACAAATATTAAAAGCTATTGTCTTCCCCTCCTCTTCCTTGTTACATTTTTGAGAGTGTGCCAGAGACTTTGTACATGCAATAATAAAAATAATTGAGAACCAAATAGTTCATCATAGCTTTGTTTGATAACTTATTTGGTGAAAATGATCAAATCTAATTTGTGAATGTGTGCATTCAAACATGCACCAGGTTTGATATCAGTAATCTCCAACTTCATTGCCTGCATGAAACGTGATATAAATGCAATGGGATGTGAAACTGGTGGATGTGATTTTCAGCAATTAATAACTTTGGTCAGTTTATCATTCAGAGCTGTTGTATAGCTTCAGGAGAATTGGAATTTAGTGCTCCTTTCATATGGACTACTTCAACGATGGTTTTTAATCTACTGTTGTTGTATGGAAAAGAACAGCCTGGACATTCTGTCTAACATTGCCTTTTGTGTTCCGGGAAAGAAAGAACATTTTACAGGGCGAGTAAATGACAGAATTTTCATTTTTAAATGTTAACCAGTAAACCCAACTCTGTACAGTGAAAATGCTTACAAGTAAAGTATGATTCTTGCTTTCAGATTTTAACCCAACCAAAGGAGAGGCCTCAGAAAGTCAGAAGGGTTATTTTGAGGTGTGCACACAGGGAAGACCTGAGGCAGAACTGAGATTATGGGCCGTGCACTCGAATAGCTGTACCAGATCTGTGGTGTTCCAGTTTTCCTCCACACCCACCAGCCCAGTCACCTCAGGAATGCAGAAAGAGCACTCTCACTCTGTGAAGTCTACACACTAAAATGTTTAAAACATGTCCTCTCAGAAGGGGTAGATTGATCGTACACACTGTGAATGGATTAAGCATGCATTCAAAAGGAATCTTCTTATCTTTCTTCACAGGTTCCATTCAGATTATAAAGCTGAATTACTAAGGGCGGAGAACGATGAGAACCAAATACACTGAATAACAATGTTACTCACATTACAATACATTTGATCTCCATTTCACCAATCAGCTTAATAGTTTCAATTGATCAACATGCCACTGACATAAAACTCAACACCAAAAATCAAGAGCTGCTCATATGCTCAGATTTTCTGGTCTCACATCATAGCATAAAATGGCTCACTGTGCCTTCTCTTTGTAAACTGCAACTAGTTGCTGTTTATGTGGGCAGACAGATGTCACGCAACAAAAAAGAAAAAAAGAAAAAAGGAAGGTAGGTGTTATAGGTATCTCGAACAGACTTTAAAGAATACTCTTGAGGCTAAAAATACAATGTGAAGTACCTTAAGAATGAATACAAAGTACATATAAAATAATTCATAGAAGATTACCTGCTGAGGCAGGATCGGAGCACCATCTTCTCCACACCTTTGTTTCCTTCTCTTCTTGTTCAAGTTACATTTGTAGGTCTCTTGCTTTTCTTCGTCTTTAAATCTCTTTTCCTTTCTTAGAAGCTCACTCCTCTTAATGTCTTTGACAGGCTTCGGTCTTTTGCCGCCACCGCTTTGTCGTTCCACCTATAGCTCCGGCTCTGACAGTTGTTGCTCAGGGCCAGTGTGTGTGTCTGTATGCTTGTATGTGGGTGGGTGTGTATACACGCTAGTGCTTTGTGCCAGTTTCAGCTTGCCTGCCTCCTCTGTCTGCATTCATTTCCTGTTCCAGCACACACATCACAGCTTCAGAAGATTCAGACAGTTAGCAACAGGAAGAGAGAGAGAGAGATGAGGGTATGGTTCAACTGAATCATTAGAAAGAAAAGCCTCATAATTCGTAAACCAATTGTTATTCCAATAAAGCATTACTCTGTTAACTCCGACAAGATGATGTTCCTTATCAAATAAGCTCAACAATGTTACTATGTGTTTCAAGCTGAGTTGTGCCTCATCAACAAATCAGGTCAGCGGAAAGTTGGTGGGTGAAATCAATCAACAAAGCAGTAGACAGGAACACATGACTGAGACTACAACTGACAGGATGTTTTAACTTAGAAATAGTTTCCTCACCTGCAAATAGAAAGTCCTGCTTTCATCTCTGCTGTTTACTCATGCAAGTACAAGCTTTTTGACATCTTTCAGGTCCCGGTGAGCAGTGAATGGTATTTGCTACCCTGTACAGGCTCCCTTGTGGCAGTTTCATGCACTCCTCATGTCAACTACTAAATGAAAAACATCAGAGTTTCTATGAATAACACCCAGTGGTTGATTCACACCCATTTGGGCTCTGGTGGTTTCTTCCCTCCCTTCCAGTTTGCACAACCTCTGATCGCTTTTAGGCTTCATAAAACAGAACAACCACTAAATATAAATACTAAGAAATCTCATACTGAACACTGAGGGCGAACCAGGAACCAAGAGGTTGGTCTTCGCCCTCAGATGTGTGAGCAGGACGACATGTCCCACCCCTGAAGAAAAAGGTATGTTTTCTGGGTGGGGCACGTGAAGATTTACTGTTGTCTTTGGACTCTGTACTTTCAGTGATGTGCCATTTTAGCATGCTCTTGGAATGTGTAGTGCTTTCCTGGAATAAAAATTGTGGAAATTGTTGTAGATGAATCAGCTGTAGTTAGGTCATAAAACAATGTTCTGGTTACTCAACATTGTTTAGTGAACACAGTCACATGATGCATTTAACATTGTTGGAAACCGAGTGTGTCGACTGTTACAAACATGTATATGTTATAGTTTCCTCTGGATTATTTAATTATTTATATATTTTTTAAATAATGTACTGCCTATGAAACATTTTGCTAAATTAGTTTCCTTTTATAGATTTGCTAGTAAGCTACGTAATAATAAAAGGCGCTGCTAGTGTCATTTAATAATAATAATAATACATTTTATTTAAAGGCGCCTTTCAAAACACTCAAGGACACCGTACAGTTGAGTAATAGTCATAAAAACAAAACAATACAACAAACAACAGCTATTTAACAATATAAATTTAAAATTTACCAGAGAAGGCTAATTTAAATAAATACGTTTTAAGACATGATTTAAAAGTAGCCAGACAATCACTTTCTTTTAAAGATTGTGGAAGAAAATTCCAGAAACGAGGAGCAGCACAGCTGAATGCCCTGGACCCCATAGCGACTAAGCGAATGAGAGACGGATGAAGAAGATCGAAGAGTAGGCCTACTCTTCGCCTTGTAGATATGAAGCAATTCAGAGGACAGGATCAGGACAGGAGAGATATGCTCAATGGAAGATGTTCTAGTAATTATGCGGGCAGCTGAGTTCTGGACCAACTGAAGTTTATGAAGGAGTTTGTGAGGTAACCCAATGTATGAAGTGACTAGAGCGTGAACAAGAATGGCTGTGGAACTGGATGTGATGGACGAAGACGGCTGATGTTCCATATGTGTAAATATACAGACCGAGTAATATTGTTCACATGAGTTTCAAAGGACAAAGTACTATCGAGAATGACACCCAGACTCTTAACCTTTTAAATAAAACTCTATCCTAAATGAGCAAAATGGTTCACTGGCAGAGAGTGTTTTTAACTTTTCTGATTAACATATGGCTAATAGTGTGGGGCCACTCCCCTGACATGTTTTTGCATTTTACAGAGCTTAAGGCTGTCACTGAGACAGGTGTGATTTAGTCGTGTCTGCCAGGTAGTTGGGGCATTTTCTGTTCCTTGGAATTAACACCTCCAAGAAGTACATTTTTGGCAAACTAATTATTGTGTGACCATAAACATTTTATAATGTCGTATTTTTGTGTGACAGTGTTTTGGAACGGTGATAAATGATTCACATGGCAGGATTCAGAGAGGACAAACTATTTCTGACTGTAGATGGTGCATTATGATGTAATTTGTGTCATAATTGATGATATCATTTGTCATGGGAAAGCAGTCAGTTTATTTATTTTTTAACTGATAAAATCATTTGAACTACCCTTACGAAAAAAAACATTTATTCAAGTGTTCTATTAGTATACTTCTTTTAAACTAAAAAATAAGAAGGTATAGGCTACTTTCAGTCTACTTTTTATATACTTCTCAGAAATATACTTAAAATTGCACTTATAAGTCTAATTTGGCCTATACTTGTACTCAATCTTTTGATTGAGCTATACTTAAAAGTATAATTAAGTATTCAAAGTACTTGGCTTGTAATTGTTTTTAATCTTTTTACTGAGTAGCGTATTAAATATACTTATTTTTTCTTTTCTTTTTTTTATAGCTACATAGTTTTACATACAGTCTTATTAAACTTACATTGTTTGAAAATATTGATTAGAATATTAATATAAAACAAGTATGTTCCTAATTCACTCTGCGTATCTGAATGTTTGAGTTGGCTAGTCCACTGGTTGTGTACAGGAATTTACTTCAAATCACTTTACTATACATTAACTAAATTTATGTTTACTAGTTGAAATTCAATTGTTGATATCAAGAATTAACATTTTAACTAGTGAAAATTAAATTGTTGATATCAAGAATTCAAATCCTGTGAATTAATAAAAGTCAAAACGGCTTGCCATTGATGGACTCCATCTAACATTACTCCATCAGTGTTTTGATCATCGTTGAATCTGATCAAGACGTTTTGGCAAAAAAGCTATTTTCTCAACTTTTTGTTGAAAATGTTGCCTTCCACATTCGAGTGTAGATAAAACAGGATGCATGAAACTATAATAAAATGTTTTTATATTAGTAAAAGTACCTACAGTTAAAGGCATATTTAAAGTATAAACATATAGGAACATAGTGGTATAGTGAAAGTGCATATATAAATATTAAACTATAAGTATAATGTTATGTTCACTTAAAACGAATGTATGCTTGCAGTATGAAACTACTAAACTAGTTTACTGAGAGTACACTTCAAAGTGTACTTTCATAAACTAAAAATGTACTATTTGTATTAAAATAGTAAACTACTAGTATACTAATAACTTCACTTGTAGTACAGATGCAGTACAAATAAGAAACCTACCGGTATTTGTGCACTTAAAGTTTACTACTGTTACACATATATTACACATAAACTTATACTTTTATATCGTATACTTTTATAAACGTATACTTTATCAAGACGTTTTGATGCTAAAATGCTACATAACTAACACATAACTAAAAATTATATTAATAAGCAATTTAATAAATGTTTATTGTTGAATTATTCATTAAACTTATTAATAATGTTAATGTATTACAGATATTAACAACATACTTTTGGGTTCATTTTAAGCAAGCAATACAGTAATTTCTAAACAATAGTTGAGTTAAATAAAACTACCCAGCAGGTTGGGTAAACATTTAACCCAATTGCTGGGCTTGTCCATTTTCAACCCAACTTTAGAGTGTAGTTAGGTATGTTTTGAAGCATGGCAGCTGGTTTATGCTGGTCCTTGGTTGGTCATGATCTGGTTGTAAGATGGTACTGAGCTGGAGCTAGTTTCTTAGGACCAGCACTTGACCATCTTAAACCAGCTCATGACCAGCTAAGGACCAGCTGAAACCAGCTGCCATGCTTTAAAACATACCTAACCAGCATATGCTGATTTTTTCAACAGAGTAGGCCTAGTGATCGGTGGTATTTTTGACACTGTCCCTGTCAAGGCCTAGAAACATTCACATGTCTGTCTTTCTCTCTGCAGTCCTCCCTCTTCCTCATCCTCTGGAAGGAAGCCCCCTCTTTCCTGTTCTGTAAGCCAGCCACATAAAGTTTCCTCTTCTCGACCGATCTCATTTCCTGCCGAGGATTCACATGTTCTCGCCACAAACACACTCTGGACAGTGTGCGAGTTTTAGACTGTGCATATCTTATGTTCTTATAACATACTGAGACATACAGTCACATCACAAAGGCAGGTGGTGTTGCTGTATAGGCCTATGTGCAAGTATGAGCATGTCCCAGTAGTCTGTATCTATGACCACCCCCCCCCCCCCCACCCCCTCATTTGAAGTAGATAATCTTTGTAATCTAGCAAAACATCTAACTTTTTTTTATAGCCCAAAGTATATTATGCCCCTCAGTCAGATTCAATTTTGCAATTTACTGGACGCAACAGTTTCCTAATTCAGACAGTTCTCAAAAAGGCCTAATCGTTATATATTTAATTGAGCCAAAAGCACAAACTAGACCAAGCAAACAGTGCACGACATAAACTTTTTAGTTAGGCCTAGGCCTATATAAGAGGAAAGTTAACAACACAAAAGGTAAATAGATGCAGATGTTTTGTAACTAACTTCATTTATTTCAGTAAAAAAAGGTTTCTCGAGAGCAAACGCCTTGCATGTAAATGTAAACAGTAAAGCTAGCTACGAATCTCATAGACAGACTTGTTTAATCGTCACCACAGCAATGTTGCGCTGCCCTCTACCGACGAAGCTTTGCAATAACGCAGGGATAATAACACATTCTGGTGGTTTTATGCTGGTCCGAGCTGTACCTCAGAGTCAGAATAAGAACCAGGTCTCTAATAAAATTAGATGTTTCTGTTTTAAGAGTAGGTTTGTTTTAGCCTTAAAGCAGCATACAATTTTCTACTGTTAGCTTAAAAAAAATATAAAATAAAGATAGGCTACTCACCGTTTTACATTAAATTATTATACATTTCTCATTTTTAGCCTAATTCCTTATTATATTCTTAATTTTCAATGGCCTTTTATAGCTTTTAAAACCAAATTACCTTCTGAAATTACTTATAACTTATTCCTATAGGCTATTATGCATTTTATTGGAAAGAGCAACAATGTTTTGGCCCTTCATAGGCTACTTTTTTTTCTTTTTCTAAATTGAACATAAGAAACCGTGACTGGGATTTTGGAATTAGTTTCCAGACAAAACAAAGAGAGATATAGGCTAGTTAATTAAATATTGCCCTTTGGACCGAAATAGACACTTAATGCCTACATTTTCCTTTTTTTTATTTAGGCCTACTTATTTTGTAGGCTATGTGGCCAGTATTTCTTCACACATAGGTGTAGCGGCAGTTGTTTGTTTTAACAAGACTTCGTCATCCATGAGGCACGGCGTGATTTGCCCAACATATTCTTGGATTGTCATCATTTGCTGATTCTTTAAAAGATAAAAAAAGAAAAAAGGGGAAATTTACACCATCGCAATCAGCGAATGTTTTTAACCAAGTGTGGATCTTGCGTCATGCAAGCAGGGCCATGGAATTACTGAAGGAATTCTACGGGAGAGCGCAGTCTCGTCAGTCATCACTATGGAAAGTGAAAGTGAAATGCTGTATGTAAACAATGCCCTGTAACAACGAGGGATTACCACTAGCTCGAATTGTGTCATCATCTCACACAAACGGTTTGATGATGTCACCCTAAACAAGAATGCATGCAATTGCTCTTAAATAGCCCATAGGCTATTGCACATTTTGAGCATGATTTTATTTTTCTTATTTAAAACAAACTTATTTTAATCAATAAAATGTAAGAGTGCAACAAAGTGTAAAAACTCTCTTTTTGACAAATAACAGACCTAACGCGAGATTTTAGTTACCTAAGGAAGTAATAACAGAAGGTTTTGGTACCATAGCCCACTTGTTTTGATGATGTCATTGCTTCGCCTATAGTGATTATGAAATTGAGATCTCTCTCACTGTATTTTCAAGGTGAGACATTGAACGCCCACCGCGACGAAGAGAATCACGTGATTCTTTCATTTTCTCCTTCTGAAACTTCCAATTGTAATACCGCTGGGCTTCCCGCGCTATGCACCTGCTGAAGGGAATGCAAATTACTAGGGTACTTTCTTGTTTTTTTGGAGAATATATAGCCACGGTCTTGCAATGAACTAGTATCCATATCGTAGTATTCATATCGTTTGAGTTGTAGCACTGCACTGTACTGTAGCTGTCAATATAAAACCATTATGAGAAATTTTTTGTGTTTACTGTGGCTTATCATTTTTCCGACCCTATTTAGAGAATCCTTTAGTGATGAGAGAACGGATTTGCTACAAACAATTAAACTTCTGCATGCACTGGTGAGTAGGCTAGTCTAATTTATTTATTTATTTGTCTGTCTATCTATCTATCTATCTATCTATCTATCTATCTATCTATCTATCTATCTATCTATCTATCTATCTATCTATCTATCTATCTATCTATCTATCTATCTATCTATCTATCTATCTATCTATCTATCTATCTATCTATCTATCTATCTATCTATCTATCTATCTATCTATCTATCTATCTATCTATCTATCTATCTATCTATCTATCTCTCTCTCTCTCTCTCTCTCTCTCTATCTATCTATCTATCTATCTATCTATCTATCTATCTATCTATCTATCTATCTATCTATCTATCTATCTATCTATCTATCTATCTATCTATCTATCTATCTATCTATCTATCGTGTTGTTCGTTGTTCATTTATTTTATTATTGTTAATTTATAGGCCTACAGCTATTTGTATTAACCACTAAGCTATTGAAGCTATTAGGCCTAAAATTATAGAGGGTATTGTTTTAATAAGGAGCTTAGGCTACCTTAAGTATTATGAAAACCTGAAGTAAAATGATTTTTCATTGTTAGTTCATTGTAGCCTAATCGTTACATTTTAACAAAACTGTGACCGCAATAGCCGACTGGTGAAGAACACACCCTAAACATGTTTCTCTCTCTCAAAGGGCCCAAAAGAATGCCATGTAGAGGTGGAAAATGCGGCGTATGATCGGTTCACGAGTCTTCCCAAAAAGGTAGTCAACAAAATATCAAGATACAGTGCACACTGCACAGAAATGTTAAATCCTGGAAATATATCTTCCTGCAGAGTTTTATTTGCAGCCTCACTCAAATGCAGCTCCTTGTATTTTTCAATGAGCCCAAATAACTTGATTTGCTGGTTCAGGTGTGTCATGATAAAACTCTGCAGTGAGGTTGATCGCCGGAAATATTTAGCACTGTTGGTGTTAGTCATTGTTATTAGCACCCTGACGGTTTGACAATTAATGTTTGGTCTTTTTTCCCCATGTGGATAGAGACAGGAAATACATCTAGCACTGAATATATCATACAACTCTACCTTTGAGCTCTTCAAAAAGAAAATAGCTCATGGTCACTGGAATAACGATGCATTCCAAAATCTAATGGAGCACCTCCACCGGCATGCTAAATCAAAAAGCGTAAGTCACGGGCATTAGTTGGGCTGAATCAACATTTACTTTTCATTATCGACAATTCTAGATTGTAATACAATATATTGTTAATATCTAGGTCCCGGTGGTGAGCTCTGAACTGGAGACGCTGGTCAAGAACTTCAAGCTGCTTGATCATTTTCTTACACAGCAGGTGAGATATGCAGAAAATAACGCGCTATACGATAACGAAAAATGTTTAGCAGATGTTTGTTGTTTCGTTGTTCAAATGTGCATGATTAACATGTGACTTTCTTTCCTCCAGAATTTTAGCCGCTGCGCGTGGGAGATTGTGCGAAATGAGATTTTTGTCGTCATGGGCCACTTGAGCAGGAAGACAGCACATAGGAAGAGACACAATTAGCCTAATTAGTAGGCTACATGTAGTAAATTAAATATTGTACGTAATTTATTAATATGCTATTTTATTGTTTCTCTTTCTGCACTTTTCACTTTCCATTGAAGTCGATTTCCATTGAGGTCAAATGAACGAATGAATGAAGGAAAAAAAGAATGAATGAATTTACTAATTAATATTAGCTAATATGCCATTGTCTTAACTGGCTTTAATGGCTCTGCACTTAAGCTATTTAGAAACACATTTATTAGAATAGAACAACTAATATAGACTACACTAAAAAGTACATTGAGAAAATAAACGTAGCCTATATTGTCTATTATTATAGCACTGTTTATCCAGGGCATGTGCTATGAAGGAATGTTTTGTTTACATGCTGAATGTATTATATATGAATGTCTATGTCTTTGTAACAAAAGTGTGGATACATAAGACGATGTGTGAATCTGTCACTTCACCAATGTTAATAAATAATAAATTATTTTAAAAAATGCACACTCATCTCTCAAATGATTTCATATCATTCAATAACACACTAATTTTGTGTCTCTGGAAAATAGTGATATATGACATTATATTATATTGAATATTAAAGTTTTTGGTATTTGTGCACACATGAACGTTTTTAGATCTGTGGAGTAAAAGTTAGGCTATAGTTTTTATTTTGAAGTAAAAAGATAAAATTAGACCCTTAAGATGACCCCCCAGAATTACCACAGAAGGCGCCAAGTGCATAGTTACTTGTTTTTTTTTTTTTTTGTTATTAAATGTAATACTTTTTGTAATTAATGGGTGATTATTTAATATTTCCATGAATTAGATGTAGGCCTACATTTCAGACATCTTCGCTTTTATTAAACCCTATCGGTTAATTTAGTAAAATCATTCAATTTGATTTTACAGTGTTTCTATTATGACCTCTTCAATTAAAATATGGGCAATTAAATATTTATATGCCTGGTACATAAGTCATAGAATAAGTTTACCTTTCAGATAAACTCTTTTTACTGGGATTCTGCTTTGTCTGTCATTGTATATTCAATTATTATCAACTAACAAATACATTTTAAATAGAATATTGATGTAGTATTTCACATTAATGACATATTATATAAATATATATATATATATATATATATATATATATATATATATATATATATATATATATATATATATATATATATATATATATAATTATAATTGTTAATAAACTATTAATAAGAAATATATAAAAAGTAATTTATACATTCGGTAAAAGTTTATCCTGGGGGATAAACCCCAACTTAGCCTACTCCATAGGGACCATCTTACTCCATTTTGTTCTATAAAAACAAAATTAGCAAATGTTTCTATTTATTTCCTATAATAAAACATTGGCTAATGCATCATCATGATCCAGCATATGCTTATGGCTATCTAAATATGCCACGGGGACAGAAAACAACAACAAAAGATTTGAACATGAACATTTACAAAGAGAAGAAGAAGTCGTCATTACTGTTATTCACTGTTTGCATTGCTTTGGCTATGTCCTCGTGCAACATTCGGAAGAAAAGGTGGAGGCAACAACTGTGGTCGAAACACAAGTATCGATGATTGAACTATGAAACCAGGAGGCCACTCTCACGCAAATATTTTCTCCCCTTAACTTTCTATCCCTAAGTTCCCTTTTACTAGACCCAATAGGCTACTGTAAACAAAATGTGTGCTGTAAGGACAAATCCAACGATAAATAGGGGAGAGCGGGGCACAACCTAACGCGGGGTTAATTGTTGTACAGGTGGTTTAACACTTTCCACACATGCCAGGATGACGAAACTTATATTTACTATATAGAGAATAAGGCTAGAGAGTACTATATAGAGAGTACACTATATATTACTATACAATATAGAGAAATTAAAAAAAAAATTTATTTGGAAGATATCACTGAACATTTATTTAACCATAGCAAAAGTACATTTCTACTTAAGTTTATTTTCCGTCTCTGTTTTGTTTATTTAAAATAAGACAAATCTGATATTATTGTAATCTTATATTTGTTATTTAACAGTTGAGATAGTTATTTAATGCTGATCTAACCAGCAGATCTATCCCAGTTGTGCTGCTGGGGTGCGTTGTAATACCGTTACACTGTGTCACTATTAGAAATAAGCTATATTCTTTTATTAATTCAATTGAGAGACCATAAGAAAAAGGTGAATAATGATTGAGAGTCAATGTTCAGAAATTATTTTCAATTAATTAATTAATTAATACATTTTAATTAATATATTTTTTAATTATTTATAATTATTAATTATTATGTTTTTAACTATAGGCGACTGCATAACTGTGTTTTGAGGTGTTTGTTGTCAAACTCAAAAATTAGTTTATTTGTAATGATTAAAAATGGCTTTGTTTTTATTCGAAAAAGTTAACAATTGTATTTTATTGACAAAATATTTTAGTGTGTCATGGATTTTTTAATTTTATTATATCAGGTAACATTTTGAGCTGTCATTTGGTCATGTTACAGTGTGCCCCTCACGTGATAATGTAGGCCTACCCCACATATGGGGCATTGTCACATTTCACTTCCATTCTTTCGGGGTAAATCTAGAAAAAGGTATAGGCTACACTGTATTAATGAAACAAAGCCACACAATTGTAGTAGACATGTGTGCAATTAATAGGCTATGGGAAAAAATAAATACTCTGAACCACAAGTGGATTTACACAAACCGAGAAAGTCAAACAGCGTTCGGTTGTGCCCCGCTCTCCCCTAATTCGTGATATGCGCATTTCATGAGAACGTGTTGCATGTTTCAGGTCAACAAACCGTGGTCAAAACTCAAAACGTCCTTACATCTGTTTCATTTTATATGGCTTTTTGAAGGTAATTTTTAGAAGGTACCAATATTGCCATCTACAGGTAAATATGTGCAACATCAATGATAGGAATCCCTCGCGTGACCTATATATTGCCTAAATATGTTTCATTTAATCTTACAAAAAGTGAATAAGAGACATCATCTGTGCCTAAACTTTACAAATTGGCACAATCTATTGAAGAACAGATTGTTTTAATATCTGTCATTACTTTTTCTCCTTTTTTTGTAATGTCAGCTACTACCATTTTTCAAAACACCTTTTTGTTCACAAGCTTGAAATGCAGCTACCCTGTTCCAAAACACAATACAAGCTATATAAATCCTTAAATAATATAGTACTTTCTATAAGACAATGCTAAAAAAATTAATAGGCCTAGAAATAAAATAAAAACAACAAAAATGCAGAAAAAACTTCTCAAAGTAAATAAAATTATAGCCTTTCACTACATCCACTTTTCTAGCCTGCTGACAAAAGATGTGAAATTAGCACACATTTCATTGCACCATGAGAAAGTGCGGTGAAATCCAGTGAGAGCTGTTACGTCAGCACGTTGCGTAACATCGTTGCAAAGCGTCTCACAGAACAGAAAGTGGTTTTCCATACGCGTTTGCCCGCAGATAAATCATATTCTAGTTTGGATTTGGAAACGTCCCCAACCTTGAAATACTTTGGAACCAGGTAATTATTTTGACCCGTGGGATTGTTTTAACTTATACGAAGTTGCTAATATTGGAAATAGTTGCATTTTTATTGCGCTTAAATTTGTGTGCTTTTTGCGTTGGTGGCTAACGACGGTTAAAGAGTAAACTATAACCACATAGGCCTATTATTTGTTTTTACCTCTTTTCTGAATACAAAATGAATTACTTTTAAAAGTAGGCTATTTTCTATTAACCAAAGCAGACGAGGTAGGCTAAGTTTTTTTGTGTAGTAGCTACAACCAGGCTATGCACGAAAGTGAAAGTGGGAATGCCCGCATACTTCGATTTTGCTTTCCATACTCCCGAATATATCCAACACTGCACCATGTCCCTGCAATATTCTCTCAAGCGACAGTGTAGAAAACTACTGCATGCATACAAAGATGAAGACTCAAATGTGGACGTATACTTTTGTGATTTTCTTAACTCTGCAGAGTCAATGCTCAGCTTGCGAATGGCTCGGCCGATACAGGATGATAAGCAACGAGTCCCTGAGCCTCCTTAAGGACATGGTAAGCACACTTTAAACCTTTATGCTTTATTTGAGAATGATTATTAGAATAGATATAGTGACAATGCCGCTAGTTCTACTTCTGCGCACAGCTAGCTTCTGCAACTTTCCTTTAAAATACATTTTCAATGATTTGTGCAACAGAATTTTTCCTAGAAATATCCTATTGTTAACTAAATCTTACAGAATCATTCGCAACTATTTGGAATACTATGTAATGTTTTCCTATCGAGGGATGCTGTCACTGATTCTGTAAAAGTGTTTCATCATTATGTTACATCTTTGCTTCTATCCTTTTATATTTGTAACAACAATTTCTGTTGTTTATACTCCATATTATGAGTTCCTACATTCTCTAATCTTTATTCGTAATGCAGTGTGGTTGCCAAAGTGCAATGCACTAACCACTGTGGGTTGGCAACACTTTGATTTTATAAAAAATTTAAGGCAGCAATTAAAGTTTTCGTTTTGGGGTTGATGTCTGTAACAGCAATGTCAAATTCAGCATATCAAAAATTACAAATTGTACTCTGTCTTATAGGGTGGAAAATATCCTGAGGATAGCAGGGTGCCGTTTCCAGGGCCCCTGTACAACTGGATGGACAACGCTAAGGTTTGCAGAACTTTATTTAACAGCGCTTGAACTGAATGCAAACATTTCATCCCATAAATAACACTTATGTTAGAAGGACCCAGTTACCTACACATGCATTATGTCTCCTTACAGGTGGAGGACCAGGTGAAGTTTCTTGCCCTGACCTTAGATCATATCATCCGCCTCATGGATGCCAGGGAGCACATGAATTCAGTGCAATGGAACCTGAAGACTGTAGAACATTTTCTAACTGTCCTGAACAGGCAGTTATCTGATCTTAAAGAATGTGTAAGTCTTGTGTGAAAGTGCATTTGGAAACTCTTTTCAGAATCCCATTCTATGAATTACATATAATCCTAAATTTTTCGTAATAGTAATATACCACTAACTCTACTTAATCCTACAAGTGCTGTTGTTCGGATAAAAAGGCTAAACAAATAAGTCCCTAGCAATAAATGTGTTTAAATGAGACAGCAACTAATGTTAAAAAGATTAAAAATATAGGATTGTAGAAATATCTTCCATTGTTCGTGTTAACTAATTTGTCATTAATGTTATTTATTCTAATTGTTTACATTTTGTTGACTTTTTTCAGGTGGCCCGATACCATCAGCCATCACACAAGGAGTCCTACGAGATAAAGATAAAAAGGCACTTCAGGACTTTGAAAAAGATTCTAAAGAAAAAAGTAAGTTGGGTTGCATAATATTATATTGTATGTGTGTTTCTACTCTTTACTTAGTCGAATGATTTCTGTCATCAGCTTGGTTTTCTTAAAGGGGCTATATGCAACTTTTTCCCCAAAATAAACGTAACAATAACCTTTTTATTTGACCATTTATGACTCAAACATCTCCTGATGAGCATACTGACACCTTGTCCGCTCACAGTGGGTGCACCTATAAGCCTGTATCCTATTTTTCCTATTTTCTGTCGGGTCGGATTTTTCCCGCACTGTCTGCGGATGTGACGTCACCACCGCTGCGAGAGCGAGCAGAAAATAAGAGTAGTTCTGTTTTTTGGCCACAGGTGTCAGTCGCGAGTTTAAATTTCAGAAAAACGCATATAGCCCCTTTAAGAGTGTAAAGTGTAAAATGAATGATTTTCTTCCACATAAAATGCAAAGTCAGTTGTACACAGCTAATCTTGTTCCTATTGTATTTTCAGGAATATAGTGCCCTAGCATGGGAGCAGATCCGGAGAGCTGTGAGGCATCACCTTCAGAGGATGGACATCATCGCAAGCAATGCCAAGTCCTTGTCAAAAGTTTAACAGACAATCAGACAATAATGACAGAAGAATGACTTGAGACACATTCCATGGAGTGAAGAAAAATTACTGCAAACAATGCCTTACAAACAAAAACTGAAAAAATTGAATGTAAAAATGTTATTTATTTACATATTTCATTGCAATGTATGTAGCCTAGAGATGTATGTTTTGCCTAATGGCTAGTGTTTAAATATAGAGTTTACCTTATGTGTTTCCTATGAAAACTTGAAGTATTCAGATAAAGCAAGCTAATTATTTTTCTTACAAATAAACCATGTGTTTTTTATTTTATTTTGGTGCAAATAGGCCTCTGTGCCTAAACTATACACTGATTTTTTCCTGTGAAAAAAATGTGAAAAAGTGTTAAAAAAGAAACTAGCATCATCGGTTTTTATTAACTCACAGTCGGTTATGCTGTGATGCTCTGGAATATTATGTATATTTCGTGATTGTTTCAGATATTATTTATACTTAATTTAATTTATATATTTTTGTGAACAATTTTTTATCCCTGAATATTTATTGTTTGTACTGTTATTTATAGTTATTTATTTATTGTCTCTGTTTGCTCTCAAAATGTTTTTGTACTTTCAAATAAAAATAATTGATTGAAACTATAAAGTGTTTCTTCTATATATTTTACTAAATCCATTGAACTGTCCCACACCTATAAGTAGGTTGACAATACTTTATACTTGTCCTACTTGGTCCATTCTTCAGAGATTTTTTGTGGGAGCTTATTTAAATAGCTTTGCCTATACGGCATCAAAATGCAAACTCATTTCTAGACATTTTTTTATGTAAATGCTTCATAAAATTCTTTATTTATAATGGACGTCACGCAGAGGTGCTGAAATTGCGTATGCACTGCTCTTCTCGAAGGGGGGCGCCAAAGTCATATCTGGGGCGCCAATCAAAATTGCCATACTTCTTAAATTCGAGCTGCTGTCCAGTAATGAAAAAGTTTTACCCAGAATTCCATTTTTATTCGACTGCATAGGACGCGTTTATGTATGTTCCACACTTAATCTAATGGTGAAAGCTAAAGCACGAATTGTATTTATCGTATAATTTATACGCAAAAAATTAGTTTTCCTGTGCATATACGCACTGTAGGATTACTGGTGTAAGTGCGTATCGTATGTACGCAAAAACTCATTTACTCATCTACGTACTTCCGATGGGTAACACTTTAGTTTAGAATAATACTCTCACTATAATTACAAGTGTTACCTAGTCACTCTGCAGGAACTAGTGATCTGGACCATTATTTTAAAGTGAAAATGATTTTAAAGTGATGTTTAAAGTTTAAAGTGATGTTTTTCACTTTAAAATAATGGTCCAGATCACTATTTTATGACTATATTCAGAGTAAAAAAGATTATTGATTATGTCTCAGACACACAATAATGTACTTTATAATTTGTCAGTTAATAGTAGCCTAATTAATTAGGCTAATCTCATTAAGTAATTATTGATTACAAGGAAATAACTCCTTAATTCGATATTATTTACTGATTAGTTAAGCTTGTTTCTATATTAGTTAATGTATAGCTGAAGTGTTAATGCAGTTTGGTGGACCAGGGATGGTTGTAACAATTTTGACATTTCTGTTTGCATCTTGGAGTTAGTTTAAGCCAGTGCGTTCAAAATTTGTTTAAAACTCTTTACGAGTGTCAGCTATTAAATGACATAGCTGTTATCTTTGCAGAAAATGTGTGGTTTCGATTCAAACACAAGGAGTGAAATATTACAATTCACCCCATAGTCTGGGTTTGTAACAGACCCTGGGGTGATATGTAACATTATTATATCCACCGGGGTGATATGTAACATTATGAAATAAGGATTATGACAAAAAAAAAAAAAAAGTTTTAATACGTTTTTTATTCAACAAAGACTTTTTAACATAATTGGTGCATGTGTGCATGTGTATAAAAAAAGGATTAACATGAGCAAATTATCATTTTACGTCCTTTAATTTGTCTTTCTCTTCCAAGACTTATAGGCCAGGGGTGTCCAATTCTGTTCCTTGAGGGCCACCATCCTGCAGAGTTCAGCTACAACCCCGATTACACACCTGAATCAGCTAATCAAGGTCTTCTGCATAAGACACTTCCAGGCAGGTGTGTTGAGGGAAATTGGAGCTAAACTCTGCAGGACAGTGACCCTCCTCCAGGACCGAATTTAGATACCCCTGACCTAGGCATTCTGAAAGAAAGAAAAAAATAAACAAAAATAAAGGTATAATACAACTAAAAATTTACTTGGGGTACGCTGTAACATGCTTCATTTATGTTACAACTAATCAAGAGTCTTGTAGCCATGAACTTGCTCACCTAACAGCTAACAGTCAAAACATTACTAACAACTTGCATGAAAAATATCTTCACAAACATCATTTCACTTTGATGAGTTTAACTACAAAGCAGGGGCCTATACCATGAAGCCGGTTTAGCTGGCTAACCAAATATGTTTAAGCTTAGTTTGTGCCAATCCTGGTTTTAGGTAGCCTACCATTAAAGTGGTTTGGCTTTTAGCAGTGTTCATCTCCACAGTAAGTTACGCTCCACGGCTAACCTGCTCCAGGACAGGTTATGTTCTGGATAAGAGATCTCAAACTGAAATCGGTCCAATCAGCTGTGAGCAAAGTGACACCTCTGATGCAATAAAGCCACCCCCCCTGTTTCTACTCCAAATTAAAGGTCACCACATAGCAAATGGTTTTTAAAGACTAAAGTGTCTGGCTTGTAACAATCCTTATTTATAATAATAATAATTTTGAATGATTTAGATATCATTTATGTACTTATTATACCCATAATCAATTACACATGTATCATTTTTGTTAATCAATTATTAATAGGTACTTAGTTGAAATTAATATAAATGGCCTATAAAAAGGTCATACAAATAAGCTTTAAAATCAATAAATTAAGCTATAAAAAATACATGTGAGCTTAAATGTTCAATTATCTCTATATCAACTAAACTAACTTAATAACTTTAAAGATTAAAGAATTTAGTAAGATTAAAGATCCTCTTTTATAGACAGCTCTTTTCTTGCTGTTTAAATTTGTTTAAATTCTTAATATTTTTCAATCATGTAATATTCTGCAGAAAAGAGAACTGAATCTCACTGCTTGTGATTGGTTGTTTACTACTGATGTCACAGCTAAACTCCTAAACTCAGGATCAAAGCGTGAGTTGACAGAGAAAGCTGATGATCAGCATCATGGGACCAACAAAGCCTCAATAGATTGGTTTGGTTTTGTCAACTCTAAA
Source organism: Gobio gobio (assembly GCF_949357685.1). Classification (NCBI taxonomy): domain Eukaryota; kingdom Metazoa; phylum Chordata; class Actinopteri; order Cypriniformes; family Gobionidae; genus Gobio; species Gobio gobio. The sequence goes on from NC_137097.1 coordinate 43,734,152, forward strand.
CTAATCCTGTAACCCTGAGTTTGTTAAAACACAATCATGGTACAGGCCCCAGGAATTGCCATGACAAAAAAAAAAGTAACTTTCTTACATCAAAATTTGTTTTCTAGTATAAAATTACCTAATTTCTAATTTCTAAAATTATAACTTGCTCAATTTTCTACCGATTTTCAAGATGTTTGGTTTGTTATAAACGTCAGAGATTATGACACTGCATACTTATGAATAATTAGTCATCATTTGTTCAAGCATCCTGAATTATAGCCCCGTTAATAAAGTTTGTAAGAAACCAAACAAATTTGTAAATCAGTCAAGATTTTAGCTAGATAAGAGTATCTGTGTCCGTGCATATCACTCACCTTGCATCAGGTACCAAAGAGCCCGCCAGAAAGCTTGCCTGTGACAAGATGGCCGCCAGTGATGACGTTAGAGACTCCGCCGTAAGACATCTAGGGTGCGTCTCAATCAGCTCCCTAGTTCAGTAGGCCTGGTGCGTCTCAATCAGCTCCCTAGTTCAGTAGCCTTAGTCAGGGCACTGATCAGGGAGTCAGCCCATTGATTTATGTCCTGATCAGTGCCCTGACTAGGCCTACTGAACTAGGGAGCTGATTGAGATGCACCAGGCCTACTGAACTAGGGGGCTGATTGAGACGCACCAGGCTGAACTAGGGAGCTGATTGAGACGCACCAGGCCTACTGAACTAGGGAGCTGATTGAGACGCACCCCTTCTAATATCTAACATTTTTGCACATACCGAGCTGCAGCGGACACATTTATAAACGACTTTACTTGGACCCATTGTGCGAGCTGTCTCTTTAAAACCGCACGGTTTATGTTGCTGCTGATTGGGCTGACATTTTTGTCCAACCAAACAAAAGAAAATGCACGTTGGGCACTGGTTTGAGCTTGAACGTGCCCCAGGTGATTTGTAACCATAGACTCTAAAAAAATATGGACGTAGTGTCCGTGACGTCGCCCATAGGATTCTGATTAGCCGTTCTGAAGCGCAAAGTAGGGTCGAGCTGGCCATTGCTCGTCATCGCGCGTCACTCCCTGATAACAGAAAATGGGCAAAAAGGCGGGACGTGGGCGGAGCTGAAGTGACCCGATGACTAACAGACAGCAGATAAATGGCTACCCACCTGTCACTCGAATTCGTGGCCACACCCTTAATTATGCAGAACTTTAATGCTTTATATAATGTAAACGAATGAGTCCACCCCCCTCACAGTTGTCACGAAATGCAAAATTAGCCGTATAGACCAAAACCACAATTTACCAGGCTGTAAACATGTTTTAATCTGCTGTAAAGTTGGGCATTTTAACATGGGGCTCAATGAGATTCTGCTCTCTTCTGGAGCCTGTCCCTTGCGGCCAGTCGATGAATTGCAGTATATGTCACTTCCGTAAACTGCAGGAGGTTGCCGCTTGTTTGTAACTTGTTCCTGATTGGAGAAATCGGAAGTGTTATTACAGCCATCCCCGGTCTCCCCAACTCATTATTCCTGCATTAGGCTACTTCCTGCATAGTTACCTATAAATGACAGACCATTATCCTAAAGAGTTACCTTCCGATGTTATGAAATACAAAATGTGACAAGGTTGAAAATAAAACAAAAGATTAGGCTATTGGAGTAGCTACGTTTTACCATAAAATATTTCAGTCGCTCATCATTTCACGTTTAATTAAGTGCGTTAGCCTACATGTTTCTTTTAATTAATTAGTAACATTTACTCGCAATTTCTGAGAGAAAATTGTTTCTACACCAAACATTTAAGTGTGTACGAAATGGTTAATTTGTTTCTAAAGTGGTTATCTTGAAGCAGTTATTAGCATTTCAGTCAGAGCGACTTAAAGATGATTGACAATTTTATATATAGGCCTATAGCCTATATATATAGGCCTATATATATATATATATATATATATATATATATATATATATATATATATATATATATATATATATATATATATATATATATATATATATATATATATATATAGCCTATATATATCATATATATATATATTTTTTTTTTACAAGTAGCCTACATTATTCTTAGATCATAAATAAATTATTCATAGCCTAGAACCCTGCCATATCCATAGCACAACGAAATCTTAAGGCTATTTCTTTTATTCTTTTGTTTTGCCTCATTCAACTATTTTAACAAATCCATGATGAGGCATTTAAAGGAAACTTTTTTTTTTTTTAAATCCGTTGGTCTCAGGCTCAAGTTCCATAATGATGCACAAGAACAATAGGCTAATGATATCCTCTGTGCTTTTTCCAGGCTATAGGCCTACACAGCAGAGGCTAAATGAATATAGCCTAATAGCAAATTTCAGGTATAATTGCGCTTCGTAAGTTGACACTGGTGAAGATGGAATGTTCCGCTATTGAATGATGACGGTGTGGGTATTATTAATAGCGCACACTCATTATTAGCTAAAGTGGAACACAACACGCGCTGAATCGGCAGAATTGAATTCATAGAACGCGCTAGCACCTGGGTGTAAATGCTCGTGTGGTCTGGGCGTAGGAAGGGAACTGCATGCGGTGGATCGTTGGCGGTTATGATGATTCGCTGATGTGAGTTGATGCGACACATCAAAAGGGTGGTTAGCCTACCTTTCCCATTATCTGAGAAAATCTCTCATTAATTCTATGAAAGAAAAGAAATCACCCGTTCATTCATTGAAAGAAATGGGACTTGCCCAGCAATTTTTTTTTTCTCTTCTCGAGTTGAGAGTGAAAAGTGAAAATGGCACAAACACATTTTACTACGTACCACCCTTCGGTCTCCTGATAGTGCAATTAAGCAGTCATTTTAAAAATTACGGTCATATAGGCTATGTAAAAAAAATGAAGGCGGGGGCATATTCATATTCCTTATCTTTTAGTTTTTAACAAATGGATTTCTTCAACGTGAAAGTCAACGGCTTTATTACAAATTTCTCCCATTTTACGGTCTGTGGTCTGTTTTTGGTTGACCTATTAGAAAACCCAAGATGGCAATAATTCAAAGAATTCCTTCTAAATAGCATGTTTTCTTGATAAGATACTTAGATACTTAGTATTTACCATAATGACTTTAGTGATATAACAAAGATGCATTATATAGGCTAGGCTATCAAAACAGTATTCATTTAGGCTATTTAAAAGAAATATGGCATAAGTACACTTCAATCAAAGCATTACAAAAAGTGTGATAGATTTCAAAAATAGAAATATTGTTTAAAATGAAACTTTTGAAAAATGAAAAAACTTGGCCACTTTTAGGTTGTCAATCGTTGTAGAACCTAGATAGATAGATGGATAGATGGATAGATAGATAGATAGATAGATAGATAGATAGATAGATAGATAGATAGATAGATAGATAGATAGATAGATAGATAGATAGATAGATAGATAGATAGATAGATAGATCGATAGATAGATAGATAGATAGATAGATAGATAGATAGATAGATAGATAGATAGATAGATAGATAGATAGATAGATAGATAGATAGATAGATAGATAGATAGATAGATAGATAGATAGATAGATAGATAGATAGATAGAGACCACTTCCTCTTAACCACAGCAAAGGAGAAAATGCGCAACGCGAAACAGACGCTTGCAAAACGGTTAGCAAAACTTCCAAATAGGTTTCATTCTTCTTTCCATTCATCACTCAATTTTAGTAGGCTATAAAACGGACCATTTGCATCCATGTCTTCAGCAAGAGAATTTCAAGAAGTTTCAGCACTGTTTGTGACTCAGTGCTATTGTACAGCTCCTTTGATTTTGTGGACTTGGACACTCAGCATAATCTTTCTGATTTTTGGGCTCCTAATATACAAAATGGCACTTTGGAAATGTATCGCTTTATTGAGTTTATTTCTTTTTTTCTCCCAAATTCTTTCAATGCCAACAACGTGCATCATGCGGCGAACAGTTTTGAAAAAAACTCACAGTCTACTTGAGAATATGGTAAGTCGAGTTTTTCTCTCTTTTTTCCTGTTCCTTTTTCATTTCCTTTCCTTGCCTTACCTATGTCCTATATGTCTTTCCTTATAGGGAGGTCTTTTTCCTCATGAATGCTTGGAAGAAAACATCGAAATAACCTTCCCGAAATCAGCACTGCAATCAAATTACTCCAATCAGGTAAACTAACAACACACCTAATTCCACGCATATTAGCTTATTGACTGTCAAAATATTTCTGTGGAATATTTATCAGAACCTGAAATGATGAAGACATGTGTAGCCTAATATTTTATAACTGTTATGTTTAATTTTCAGAACATCGGTGTAGCAAAGGCAATGTATACAATCATGGAGCACATCGACTCCCTGTTTGCTAACGACAGTTATCCAGAGTCCTGGAACCAGAGGAAAGTGGAGGATTTCCAAAACATAGTTTACCGTTTAACTACCGAGAACAAATGTGTAAGTTCGAAAAAACATGTATTTACTTTTTAGGCTATTATAGATGAATAAATGAACATGCCTGTAATTATGTCATATTTCTCATCCGTGTGTAGATTATGAGGAGAACGCACGGACACGTGGATGATTTTCCAGCAAGATTGAAGGCTCTGAAAACCTACTTCGAGAAACTGGCCTCTCTCCTCAGAAATAAGGTAGGCTACAGCAGATTTCAGGTTTAGGCATAAAACATGGACTACAACGCACTCTAAGTAAATACTGTGATTTCATCCCGCTACCTATTAGTAGGCCTATATTAATTGCTGTCTTTTTTCTCAATCAGGACTACAGTGTCTGCGCGTGGGAGGTGGTTCGAACGGAGCTCTTGCGTGTTCTCCACGTCATCCTCGGGCTTAAATCATTCAGAGTGTAGTTTCCCATAGACTGACTGACTATTTATTTATTTATTTATTTATTTATTTATCTATTTATTTGACTGATTTGTAAACTGTAAAATTGTTTAATTGTCTTTATGCCTAAAACTGTATACATTATGTTATTGTATATGTAGCCTACACTGCTGAAATATATTATGTGGACATGTCACCTCTGATAACAGATCACTCTATATTGTAATGTAGACACATGTATTCTGTAAAGCTGCTTTGAAAACGATATATATTATGAAAAGCACTATACAAATACATGTGAATTGAATTGAATTAAAATCACTATACCGAACACTCAATAAAACACTCAATACATCTGAACACAAGTTTATCTCTGAGTATAATTTACAAGATGCAACTTACAACTGAACAATGTCACAAAAGCAAGAGTGCCCTCGTTTCGAATATCATGCTATATGCTGTAAAACGAAAGTCCTGATATTCAGACAACTGTAAAGATTATTTTATATAACAGTTTGATAAACAAAAAGGTAACATTGATTGATTTTACACATAATATAAACAGTTATGTGCCTATTACAAAACACTTTTTGCCCACCCTTACAAAAAATAAGTAGGCCTAAGCCTATATACTTCAAGTCAAGTATACTTCAGTAAACTAAAGTTCAAGTATAGTTTTAGAAGTATAAAGCATTAAACATTAAAGTATGAAATACAATAATCATACTTTGTATCAAAGGTTAGCTCTGGGCTTCTTTTCTTCAGTTTGGGTTATTTTTATTTGTGTGTGTGTGTGTGTGTGTGTGTGTGTGTGTGTGTGTGTGTGTGTGTGTGTGTGTGTGTGTGTGTGTGTGTGTCCTCAGCTCTAATCGTCTTGATTGATGTAAGTTGTAACTTTCCCAAGACCCAAGAACCTTCTCAAGGCCTTGCAGGTGCAAGCTGTCCGCCTTTTCATGTCCTTGAACTCCAGGAAACTCAACTAAGATCTCTGATTTCCTTTTAAGTTTTTAGGAGTGGAATCACAGTTCTTTGTGTCCTTGAACGCACATAGATAAACACACACTTCTGTGTACTGGCAGTCCAGTTTCATCCCTCCTCCTCATGGGTAGGCACACACATGTTCACTTTCAGACACTTAATATTTAACATTGATCTGACTGCACGGACGCTGTTGGATGAGAACTGAGCTGAGCTGGATGATGACATAATTTTTTGCAAAACTGCTTTATAGATTAAATGAACTAGTTATAACAGAAACGAATCAACACTGAACTGACTTCGGCTGAACAAAATGCGAAATGTATCATTGTAAAGTGGCTTTGAAACAATCTGTATTGTATAAAGCGCTAAATAAAGGTGACTTGAATTAAGATAGGCCTACATAACTAACAATTACTGTACATCTCTGCCCATACAGTAGCTATAAAGCATTTCTTAGAAAAAATAATAACACATTGTAAGCAATGCATTATATTAAATACATTATCCAAATATGTGTAAAAGCATCTAAATAAACAGGGATGCAGGGTAATTGCATTTCCTTGATATTATACAACAAGGGATTCACCTTCAAGTCCTACCTATCACGTGCAGAGAGGGGGATCTGGATGTCAAGCTCCACCCATTGGCTCAACTTTGCACATTTCCAAGCAACACTTAGTAGCGGAGTGTCGTTCTTGAATTAATAAGTAAATTCAGTGAATGATTAAATAGCTAATTTAGGGCCTATAGATTGTCACTTGAATAATTCCTGAATGAAGTGTATTTAAAGTCACCATGAATTTAGAATAGACAATACTTCTTTATGGAATAATACAGTATTTATCGGTGCATATCTTTTTTTTTATTATTAATGTGTCCTTGTAATATTTAATCAAAATAACTTCCCATCCCTCTTGCATCTCTTCTCTGATGATGTGTGCATTGGCATATGGACTGGACAACAATGTCACAAATCATGATGTACAAAAGTCCCTACTTTTGTACATATATATATATATTTTTATATTTATATATTTATATATATATATATATATATATATATATATATATATATATATATATATATATATATATATATATATATATATATATATATATATATATAATATATATATATATATATATATATATATATTTTTTTTTTTTTTTTAATATATAATATACTACATATATACTACATATTCTTGCACAAGTTAGATCACACATCCACCTTTGTAAATAACATTTATTTATTTGTTTTCCTTGCGTCACGTTTATTTTATTGCAGAAGGCAATGATAACATCAGCATACTAAAAAATAAACAATACAATCAAATATTAAAAAAAGATGTAAATGGAGGGGGGGTGCTAGGACAGGTTAGAGAACCACTGCCCTAACCCTACCCCAACTTTATCCCTCCACCCCATTAGACGTCCAGAGAGGTTGAGACTGCAATGAATAGCCTACCACTTAATTTCTCCTGTTCAACTCGTAGAGGTCAAATGTACGAGAACATAGTGAAAACACTATAAAGTAGGAGAGCTGCTTTATAGTACAAATTTAAATTTTACTTCTGATGAAACAAGACACTGACACTATTTTTCGCAGTTTCTTTTTACAATCACTATAGTCACTATAGGACACATTTATCAATATGTAGGTCATTTTTTCAAAACTCTTCACACAGTTCTCATAACCAACTTTCATTTTGGCAAAGCAGTTAATTTCACATTCAAAATGCACTAAAACTAACAAAACCCTTCATACAAGTCTCAAATTAACTCTTTCTTCCAGAACACTAGCAAAGGTTTTCGACTAGCAGACCTAAAAATTTTGGGCCCTATGAAAGAATTTGATGTTGGGCCCTCTACCACACCAACCTAGCTATCCAAAATCTTTGTCTGCAATTAAATAATACTGACCAATATTCACCGATTGGCTGATGAAACATTGATTAAAATTAAGATACAATTTATACAAAACAAAACTTAATGAAGGGGTCACAATCATGTCTGATCAACTCCATTCATCTTATGATGTGCCCTATCTCATGCTGTTCACTTTTCATAATCGACAGATCGACAACATAGACAACATAAAAAACAACATTATAATATTTAAACATAAATATAAAAATAATTAATGGCTGCAACAATTATAGCACAGAGAATTTTCATGTCGGAGTGGGATTTGAGTGAACGTAGTTTTACCGGTGAGTGTGAGCGTTTTGCTGGAAATACGCCATCATTTTTTTATATTTGCAACCTTTGGTAGATTATACATTTATAATACATTACTACTAGTACTGTTACTACTAATAAAACTGATCCTGGGGGCCCCAAAAGTGTGTGGGCCCTTAGAATCGTCCTAACCAATCGTATACACATCATCCACCATCTACAATGAGAATCAGCTGTGGCTGGTCCATTTGTCCAATTGTTTTTATAGCATTTCATTTTAAGATTTAAAATATATTTCATTAAAATATTACAGTAGGAATGTTGCAAATTGCTGTCTTATTCAGTTTTGTATTATGTTATTGATTTGAACATAAGTTTAACAGTTTTGAAAACAGTATGTAAGCATGTGCAAATTGGCCTGTACGTACAAAGAGTTTTGGCAGTTGTTGTGTCTGAGTGAGAAAAGAATTCATGAAATTTGAGAGATGTAGTCATTGAATGCATTTTGTGCCAAAGCAATGCTAATTGATCCTCAGTGTAGCCCACATAGACTTCTGTTGTGCTCACTTTGTGAAGAGTTTTGAAAAAGTGACCTAAGTATTGAGAAATGAGTTAGCAATTGTAAAAAAACTGCAATATGGTTGGCCTAAAGCAGCTTGATTTTGTATTGTGCAAGCATATCCACATATCCTTATGCTTTATTAAAAAGGCTTGCAGTTTTCTCAATTTTGTTGTGTTTATTTTGTTATTGAGGGGAAAGTGCGTAGCACATCTAAATATTTAAAATATTTTAGTTTAGATAAACGCTGCTCTCAGCAGAATGTTACCTAAAAGTATCGCTGCTCATGTATGTCAAACTTCTTTTCACCCCTGTGTGTGTGTGTGTGTGTGTGTGAGAGAGAGAGGGAGAGAGAGAGAGAGAGAGAGAGAGACTACCAGTGCATATCATGCTGTAGCTATAGCCTACAACAACAAATTTGCATTTGCTCTAGACATAGAAACAGACAAAAACAGGATGTTTCTTTGCAACAATGTACAAACACAGGATATGTGGTTAAAGGGTGATCGCTATAGGTCTATTCGGATCTCACATAGCATAATGTGTGCTAAAACTAACTTCTGCTGGAACAAGATGCACAACTGTATAAGGTCACATCATCAATGTGTAAGGTCACAGAGAGCGAGCGAGCGAGCAAGCGAGCGAAATATCAACCCCAATATTCCACATACACCACGTGTATCTTATTTCATATTTACTCATCCACTTTTCCTTCCTTTTTTCAGCACATTCATTTTTATTGATCTGCTTTGATCTCTTCAAGATATTTAAGCTAATTTCACATATGATACTTTTGATAATACAAGATTCAGAGAGGTCAGTGTATTCAAAATGTATATCTTTTATTCAAAAGTTACAAAAAACATACAAAAATACAATATTCTAAAGTACGAGTACTAAAGTGTTCAAGCTGTGAACTGTCCAGTGCTGAATGGAAATGGTGACGTAACAAATCAAAATCAAAAGTGAAACTGACAGTTATTTCCCTTACAGTGATCAGACTTAGAAAGCGAATACACCTCTATAGTCATAAAAGAGACATAAATAAATAAATAAATAAATAGATATATAAATAAATAAATAAATGCATAAATAAATAAATACATAAATAAATACATAAATAAATAATTAAATAAATATGCATGCGAGCAAGCATCTAGAGTTGTGGAGATCCATACATGATGTCGGAGTTGTGCTTCAATATGAAGTTCAGGGTGCGCAGAATTTCACTTCTCACTATTTCCCATGCACAGTAACTGAAATCCTGCGCAAAAAAAGGCATTTCAACATAAATATGTGTATTATATAACGCAAGATATATATGACTACAGTTATAGGTTGCGAACACAAGCGTACCTTTTCTTTCAGAGTTGAGGATATAGCCTCGAAGTAAACCTTGAGTGAGGCGTCTCTGCTGGGAAAATCCTGTTCCACTTCAGACTTGCTCATGATCTACATTTGCCAAGACCCAGAAAACATGAAAAATGAAAAAATTAATGCAAATGATTTAAACGTCAGGCTATAGATAAGACCATACTCTTTTCATTTCGACCACAATTAAATGACACAGAAGTATTGGTGATTGCATTTACAATTTAAAAGCAAATCCACATTGTTCTTAAAGGGACATCTTCCCTCATTTCTAGCCTATAACATAGATAGGCTACATAGCGCTCTAGAATACTTGATTCTGATTCGTCAGTTGAGGCAGTCAGCTGTCAAATATTTTTTGCATAGTGGCCAATGTCCAGGGCAACAACTGACCGGTTCTACTTCCAGCATCTCTTGGCGCTGAAAAGCTTTTGATAGCCTACTAAAAGTTCAGGAATAGCCTACAATTAAAGATAAAGAAAAGACCGCTCGGAAGAACTAGCAGCTACAAACCTACAAACAGACTCGAACTGGACTAGAGAAAGAAATTAATTGCAGCTAAATAATACAAAATAATTAATCCTTTATAGCCTAAAAGGCAATTTTGCGTGTTTTTGGACTATTTTTGCAACATGCAACATAGCTAACTCAATAGGCTATTATGAATAGGCCTAATATGAGGTCCACGAATTACTTTTATAATGTAATATAATTATAATTATAATTTAGTCACATATCATTTGAACAAGTTGAAGACATTAAACTTAACAAAAAATAAGTTTGCTGTTTTCTTACGCATTTGCTTTCCTCAATCTGCCGGTATACGATGCCTCTGAACTCAGTCATTTTGTCTGCATCCCACTGGTCTGGAACACTGTAGTCCTCAAACAGTGCGTCAATATTCTGGAGTGTCTGGTAAACAGCCTTTTCAACACCAATAACCTTCAGAAACAGAGGAAGAGTAAACTCATGCTCACATAATCAACTTAAAGTGCAAATTAAAACGTTTATTCAAAGGTTTTACCTGATGCGTGTTGTTGGACTCGAACACATTTTGCGGGAAAGATATGGAAACGTGGTCATCCAGGCATTGCGAAGGGAAAAGGCCACCCTAAAACAAAATGTTATTTATTTAAAGAATATATATATATATATAGGCCTATGCCTTCTGAACCTCTGAAAATTCTCTGTAACGATTCTTACCGCAGTCTCTATAAATGTACAGGTTTTCGCCATTAAATCCTTCCGAAGGATGCAGTTTGTTGGCAATGACCAAACCTGCGCAAAGCAGAAAAAGGTGCACATCCAGGCCACACGATGAAGGTCCATTCTGAGAGATGCCTAAATAGAGGATCGAAGAGCAAATGAGTTTAAAGCAATACATAATTAGCTACATTAATTATACGCCACTAATTTGACTGCTTACCTCGTTCAATTGTTGTGTATCCTTCACAACTGGTGATTGTTGTTATGTGATATAGCCTACTCACAGTAGGTCTGCAGTTTATATATGCATTTTGGATCGAAAAGTGTTGGGGGGACCATTGATGTCTTTCCGTTTTCGAGACGTCTGTGTCGCGGTTTGTGAAGTTTTCTAATTAGCTGACTTGTGTCTTTCATTCCAGTGTATCCAAAAATCAAGACAGATTTCCCCTTTATGAACGTTCATATCATATGAAGCAACGAGACCGTGTGTTATAATATCACGTTGGAGTCACAAATTGCTCTTTAATTCATCATAACAGATTTAAATGGTATCTAAGAGCCGAAGGTACAAACGAAACCCAATAAAATAAATAAATACATTCCACTGTAGGTCTATTTGTAATTATGGCAATGAGTAGTGACACATGTTCAGCTAAAACAAGCACATTGTGGCATGTTGACACATGTTTTTGTTCACGACAGAACTAGTTTAGCTATAATAATCAAATGCTAGATCTGGAGGCTTAGTCACAGATGAGCTGTTCGACAAAACAGCATTCTGTTGAAACATTTTCAAAGATGATCAGTCTAAATAAAAATTCGAAATCAATTCATCGAATTGTCCTGAGATTGTGTTGGCAGATCACGTGTTCAAAATGTGGCTTATATTTTACAGTCTCTCAATGTGATGAGAATTAAATTTGTATTACAATTAATATAACTGATTTCCCTTGCGTCAAATGGCAAAAACTCAAAGCCCTCACAAAGACTATAGGCCTACACAGGCGTAAAAAAAAGTGAAAAGAGTAGCCTAATGTTACATTCAAACCAGGAGGTTTACCACAGAATATGATCATGTACTTCCAAATGTGCCTGTAATCTCAGATCCTTTCTTTGGTAGATTTCTGGTCTCAAGATTCTCTTCTCTGGTTTTGGTATTGGTCTCGGCCTGCGGTATTAAACCAGACCACAGTCACAAATGCAGATTATTCATTTAAATATGTAGCTTTTTTTGTTGTTGTTGTAATAATGAAATTGTGCCCGGATGTTGATTTTATGCTTATTTTTTATATGGAGAGAAAATTAATAAATAGGCCTAAAAATTAAAAATTATTTTCAGATAGGCTAATATAACAATTTCGTGTGGCTTTTATTCAGTCAAATTTATAACATAAATTGTAGTTATTGAATTTCATTTCGTGAGCTGAACACAATAATTTTGCAACAATAGCAGACTGGGATTTGCCCAAGATAGCGTGTGTGTGTTTTAATATTTGTGCATGTGGCCTTTTATGAAGAAGGAAAAAAGATTTTTCGTTACTCTTGGTTTGTTTCTAGTGAAATACAATGACTGGTATATTTCAGTCTCGTGGGCATATGGAGAGACCGCCGCTGGCATTATACCTTGGAAAGTGAAAATGAGGCAAGGGAACTGAGAGTGTGTGGCTGTGAACCAAACTGTGACAACGAGAAATCGCATTCGCCCCCCCCCCCCTAACTGGTAACAATATCACTGTATGAGGTTGTTTAAGGGCAAGAGGAATCAATCACTGTAGTGGTTCTGCCAAGCACCTCAGGGAGATTTAAGATCAGAAAGAGATAAGTAATCATACATTCCTGACTCCTGAATAAACCTTTAACATCTCAACACGAGTTAGACTTAGTTGGACTTAGGCCAAACAAGAGGTTATTAATGTAATTCCCTGTAAGTCAAACAGACAAACCTCAACAAATCCAGTAGAACTAGAACTTTTGAAATCACGTTTCTTAATTTGCCAAAATGTGGAAGTTCACTGCTTTAGCAATCAGCAAACGCGAAAGCTAAATTCTAATTTGTAATGCTTTTGATTTGATAATTCCTTAAAAACAAACATTCTTAAAGGGTTAGAAGTTTAAGTAAATGGAAATATGAAGTCTGCCCAACTGCAAAAGGTTCAACTCGGCGCTCAGGTTAATAGTCCGCAGGCTAATAGGTGCTCTTGGGGTAGGGAAAAATCCAATGACACAAAAAGGCAGGTCCCAGGCACTCAATCAAACGTAAAAAAAGGAGAAGGAATTAATTAAAAAGCCTTTATTTGGTATGGCTTAAGTCATCTTTTAAAAAACTACAAGAGCCAACATGTCTCGACCAAAAAAATGTTCTTCAGGGCAAAGCAGCCTTGCTTTTAAAAGATGACTTAAGCCATACCAAATAAAGGCTTTTTAATTAATTCCTTCTCCTTTTTTTACGTTTGATTGAGTGCCTGGGACCTGCCTTTTTGTGTCAACAGAAATATGAAGTCATTTTCAGGCATTCTATTCAAATGCTGTAAAAAAAAAAAAAAAAAAAAAAATCCCCCTAAGTCAACTTAAAAAGACAGGAATTGCACTTAAGGTTTTAATTCAACTCATTTAATTCAGTCATGTCAACTCATTTTTAAAAATCATGAAAAAAATGAAGTTGACTTATTGATCATTTACATTTAGCAGACGCTTTTATCCAAAGCGACTTACAAATGAGAGCAATAGAAGCAACTAGAACACTCAAGGGCAATAGTATGCAAGTGCTGTAACAAGTCTCAGTTAATCTAGCACAGAACACACAGGACAGAAGGTTTTTTACATAAATAAATTAGACAGACAGAAAATGAATAGAATGTGAAGTGTTTTTCTTGATTGGTCAGGTGCTGCTGGAAGAGATGTGTCTTTAGATGTTTTTTGAAAATGGCTACAGACTCGCACGAATTGAGATAGGCAGGTCATTCCACCAGGTAGGGGCGGTCCAGGAAAAGGTCCGTGAGAGCGATTTCATGCCTCTCTGGTATGGCACCACAAGGCGTCGTTCACTGGCAGAACGTAAGCTCCTGGGGGGTGAGTCTGAACAAGCGAGTTTAGGTATATTGGTGCAGAGCCAGTGGTTGCTTTTTAGGCGAGCACCAGTGTCTTGAATTTGATGCGAGCGGCTATTGGCAGCCAGTGGAGTCTGATGAAGAGAGGCGTGACGTGCGCTCTCTTCGGCTCGTTAAAGATCACCCTCGCCGCGGCATTCTGGATCAGTTGCAAGGGTTTGATAGTGCATGCCGGAAGGCCCGCTAGAAGAGCATTAGGCCTACAGTAATCCAGTCTGGAGAGAACAAGAGCTTGGACCAGGAGTTGTGTGGCCTGCTCTGATAGGAAGGGTCTAATCTTCCTAATGTTGTAAGTGTATAAATGTTGATCTATATATATATATATATATATATATATATATATATATATATATAGCCTATATATATATATATATATATATATATATATATATATATATATATAGCCTATATATATATATATATATATATATATATATATATATATATAGCCTATATATATATAGCCTATATATATATATATATATATATATATATAGCCTATATATATATAGCCTATATATATATATATATATATATATATATATATATATATATATATATATATATATATATATATATATATATATATATATATATATATATATATATATATATATATATATATAGCCTATATATATATATATATATATATAGCCTATATATATATATATATATATATAGCCTATATATATATATATATAGCCTATATATATATATATATAGCCTATATATATATATATATATATATAGCCTATATATATATATATATAGGCTATATATATATATATATAGCCTATATATATATATATAGCCTATATATATATATATATATAGCCTATATATATATAGCCTATATATATATATATAGCCTATATATGTATGATATATATAGGATATATATAGGATATAGATATATATATATATATATATATATATATATATATATATATATATATATATATATATATATATATATATATATATATATATATATATATGCTACAGTTTAATAATCTTATTACATTATGCGTGACACTGCGTTAAAAAAAAAACAAATACATACATGCATGTTTAAGCCTCAACATAGGCAAACAAAACACACGTATGAATATCACGACAAAAGAAAAATCTTTATCTCTAAAAAAATCCTGTTTAAAATGGTCACTGCCATTGGAATAAGGGATTTTTAAAATCTACTGAATGTAGAGGAGGAAGTCAATGGCTTGCTGAGAGTATTTTTTGTAACTGCATGTGTATACCAAAAAAGTCCCGGTACGATTCAATTTAATTGAAGCAGATACTGCCATCTGGTGGCAATTATCTTAAGAACATCAGCTCCATCACTTCAACACGTAGACGGAAGAAATCGCACGTAAACAGAGTAAACTGATTCTATGAATTCAGTCTACTGATATTATTCTTCATCCTGCAAAAGCAAAAGCAATGAAGGAAAGAGATGCGCATATGATTAAGATACATTGTAAAAATATATTTTAACAGCAAAATCATAACGCACCACAACACACAAAACCCATTTTAATGACAACATACTACAACCTGTCTTAATGTATTATAAGCTAGCACAGATTTTAAGTAATTTAAGTTCACAATAGATTTATAAAAATTATAAAGTGATGCATTTTGGCTTCTCTTAATTCCTCATGAAATGACACAACTTTCTTGGCTTGACATTTGACCTGACCTGTGTGTCAAACTGTGTGGCCTCGGTGTATCAGCCACTTAAAAGAATTAGAGAATTGCTTTGGAAATAGAGAAGAGTAATCTGGGGTCAGTTGCACTGAATCAAGAGGTTAACCACAGAGTATGACCGTAACGCTGCACACGTTTGATATTATGGTCAATACCAAACATTAAAGAGAAAACCTATCATTCTCAATGGTCACTTCTCTGGAAAATATTGGCTACTGTGTGGTTTGAGAAAGTTGAGTGGGTGTCAATGAGGGAGGTCCACAGTGAGGTCCCATGGGAAATCCTCCTCAGTATTACTGTCAGCACCCTCAAACTCATTCCAGGAGATGTCATTTATCTGGAAAATAAGGTAATTATTTGTTAGGTCTGATTAGCTGTTGCTAAACCACTGACCAACTGGACAAGAACTGAAAGTGACTTTCATATGGCAATTGTTCCTCATAGCAAAACTTATGAACTGATTTCAGTAGACTTAAATTAGAATAATCTGGTACGCATGGGACAACCTATAATGTATTTTAATTCAAACTTTCATAATAAAAAGGCAAATGATGACTGACGTTTAGAATTTAGTTGACCGTAAATGAAATAAATTTGATAAGTTATTGACTGGAGTGTTCAAAGATCTTGAAGGAACACTTACTTTTATGACTCCTTCTGAGTTCTCCTCTGGAAGGATCTCATCTGGATCATACTTGATTTCAATTGCTACTTTTCCATTTCCTGAGAGACATTAATTACATGAAATGGACATAACCACAGACTGCAATGTATTGTATAATGGCTGTATAGGTTGTGTGATACTTACCTAAGACCATGAGAAGCACTTTTTCAAAGGCAACCACCACAGCTTTGTCTTTGGCTCGTTTCATTAGTGTCCCTCTTTTCCTCAGCTTTTCTTCTGGGTCTAAAAATTGTAGCAGATGTTGTGAACTATAAATTTAAATATTATGATTATTATTATAAACAGAATTGGGGGTACCGCATTACAAGTAATGAGAGTTACGTAATCAGATTTACTTATGTTAAAATATCTATGGTATAATATATATATATATATATATATATATATATATATATATATATATATATATATATATATATATATATATATATATATATATAATAGTTACTTTTTCAAATAAGTAAACAAGAGGCAAGAGCATCACTGTGTGAACATGATGGTTATTGTAGTTTAGACTAAATGTGAACAAGCATTTACTCATCTCACTTTCACAAAAACAGATTCCATGTTCCTTAAAATAATTAAAACAGCAAAATGCGAACTCAGAATATTACACAAACCTGCTGCAATAATTAAATATGTTAAATAACACAAATACTTTATGGATTTAATCTCACTTTATTAACCAATGTCTTTGCTGCTGACCTTTGACAATCTAATTCAACCATATGAATAAGCAAAAATGACTACATTACATTTGCATTAATTTTTTTTGTTTTTATTGCTGAGGAAAGAGCGTTGAACTTTCTTGCTTGCATCTCCTATTCTTCTGCAATCCATAATGGCAGCACAGCTGAAAGGTTTGTTTGACCTGTCCTCTACTGTACAGACGTGAATTTGCATTTCCTTCAGCCTGAAGCAAAGCCACTGGAAAGCAAGCCTGCAACCCTTAGCCAAAAAAGCGTAAGGCTAAAGCAAACGCTGTGGAGGTACACAGGGAAGGAGACAAGAGGCTGTTTTTTTGTTTTAAGGATATCAATGGCTTCACTACGCTGAATAAACAGCTTTTGTGAGGAAATATCTAATCATTTTATGAATAGTCAGCCTGTTCGCTAATATTCAGCCTTCTTACACTATATGTAGGAACTATATGTAGATTTGACCTTGATAAAAAATTATATATTTTGAAGAGAAGGCAGATTAGGGAATGACACAGCAGGTACGACTCATTTATGGCATTACCACCACCAGCAAATATGGTGTTGTGTAATATTGAGTCTAAAGAAAATAAACAATATCTCTGTTTTCTTTCTTTGGCTTTCAGGTTTTTACCAATTATAATACGACTTGAATGACTATGACTGCCATGCACTATGATGCTGATATATTGCAATTTAATGAATAAAGAGAAAATGAAAAATATAATTATAAATATTGTATTATATAAATATCTGTTATTAAAAAACGTCCTATAACACCCAAAGTACTCGTTACATCATAAGAAGAATGGCATCTTTGCTAATATTAGTCTCTGTTTATCCCAAGGTTTACTGTAGTCAGCCGGATCCAGGCCACATCCAGATCAGATGGTGGACCTGCACCTAGACACGACCACAGCGCATCCCTGAAGTGTCTGCAGAGACCGTGCCAACTAGACTTTCCCCTGTGAAGGCCTCATCGGCACGACAGCCAGTGGCACTGGTCCTCAACAAGCCCGTCTACGATGTGATTACTCTGATCTTCAACCAGATGGAACTGGATAAATATTCTGAATGTTCTGATGTAATCTGACTTCTGACCTGTAATGTTTGCCTGACTCATAATCATACACTGTTTGTTGTTGGCCAGAGGAGAACTGGCACCCTGACTGAGCCTGGTTTCTCCCAAGGTTTTTTCCTCCATTCTGTCACCTGATGGTTCCTTTTTTTTCTAAAAATAAAGCACATTGCTTTACCCAAGCCAAATCACCTCGATCGATGTCAACGATGTCCTCTGCCACCCCGACCCCCTGGCAGCTCAATCCATGCTGTGGGAAGGTCAACTCTGCTATGCAGCCATATTTCAAAAGCACACCCTGGTCATCTGTTTCTTCTTGAAACCCGGCATCCACACATTTTGAGATGTCCTTCAACTGTTGAAACACAAAAAAATGTTTGTTATACAAAGCAGCCATAAACAGATGCACACTTATCCATGGGAAAAAAAATGAAGGGTCTATTCAGTCTATATCACCCATATTGATGCTTACAGTGATAATGCGAGTAGACCAGCCGCCGAAGCCCAGATAGTGATTAGCCAGGTTGTGACATTTGGAAAGGCTAAGAGGTTTAGTGCTATAGAAGGGCAGATTCTGCTTTGTGCTCAATCGGACCTGAGGGGTTTGTTGAAAGAGAGAATAACAAAAATATATGCAAAATAAATTAAAACACTCAAACCCAATGTAACATTTTACAGCTTTAACTGTCGCTGTAATACATCAGGCTACCTTTAAAGGAGAGCTTTGGAAAAGACACTGTTTATCAGTGGCCCGCTGAGCTTTGGATGCCTGTACCGATGAATAGAACTTCACCATGGCGTAGAACCCAGGTTCTGCCACCGTGGCATTAGGACACACCTTCAAAAGGTAAAGAGCTCCAAATGCAGAATACACGCTCCACAGGGACTCCTATGAAGTCAGGTGATACAGTGAGAAGTTATTAAGTAACTGAGATTAAAGTTGGGTGCATTTATGCTATTACTGGTGATTTTGCACAAAAAAATCCCTAAAGTCCAAAGTTGAGCAAGGCTTGTTATGCAAATATAAAGCTTATGTACATCTATGGGCAAAAATAACCTGACTTAAATAGCAGGTGAATGGTCTAGTAATTCAACAGACAATAAAATAATAATAATAATAAGAAGAAGAAATGTAATGATTATTGTGTTTTAACTTACATAAATGTAGGCCTCTGAAAATGTTGGCTGAATGTCCCAAATAAAAATTGTTTTGTTGTTTTCGAGAGGGACTCGAAACTCAATTATATCGACCTCAATATCCATTGAGTTATGGGTTTAAATAAAGCGAAGACTCGAAAACGGCATTCTCGCCTTATAAAACATTTAAATGCATTTAAAACTCTAGGAGTTGAGTAACCAGTTTACACTGCTCTCCTCTACGACTTCCGTAAACAGATTTGCAGTTCGCGCTCTTAGACGTCATAGGACGTAGTGCGCTGTGATTGGATCAGTGGAAGGAGGCTCTGACGAGAACTAAAGCGTTTGTACAGAACGTTCCAAACATTCTAGAAGCGTTCCAAATAATAATAACCAGCGAAATGTAATCTTTTCTCATCATCTTTATATTTAGAGACATGCAGCTAGTGATGGCAATTTCGGTTCGTTACTGTTTCGAAACGCTCCTAAATATCAATTGTTCACCGCCAGGGGGCGATGACCTCTGTGAATGCTGTGAACCCATGAATCATCTGACAACCACATTGAACAAGTGTCTGTGGGTTTTTACCTGATCTCTGATCAGTTTATACATTTGTAGAAATTTTAATTAGACATTAGTATAATTAAAAAGAATACCAGTTGTTAATAGTCTCGTATTGGCCTGTTTATCTGAGCCATCCATGGAACAAACAAAACAAGCCGACAATTGATAAAAGAACATATAAACTTAATATTTAATTTTATTAGATGATTTGTTAATTGCATTTGAAAGATTTTACTTTCAATAAAACATCAATATATTTGTAAAAGGTGTTTTTATGCATGTCTGGCCTGGGGTTTGTTGCGTTTACACTGTTCTGACCAGCAGGGGTCGGCGTGGAGACACGAAGCCTCGGTCAGCCCATTGATGGCTTCGAAGCTTCATGAAGCAGACAGTGTTTTGAAATTGCCATCATCACTACTTGCATCGTAGAACAATAGCTATTGCTTTTAAATGTCAAAAGATTCTTTTTTTGCAAATCTTTTGCATTTTATTTATTATATTAAAGGTAAAAGTTTAGACAAAATTAACAACAGGGAGAGCGGGGCACAACCTAACGCGGGGTTTGATGTAACGCACATGGTTTAACCATAGGCTGTAACATATGGTTTAACAATTTCTCCAATTTCCACACACGTGTATTTTGCCATATCAATATTATTTAGATAATTTTTTTTGGTAAAAATGGTAAAATCTTTGGAAGATATCATTGCACATTTATTTAACCATAGTACATTTCTACTTAAGTTTATTTTTCATCTCTGTTTTTTGTGTTTATTTAAAATAAGACAAATCTGATATTATTGTAATCTTGTTATATCTGTTATTTAACAGTTGAGATTGTTCTTTAATGCTGATCTAACCAGCAGAAGACACGAGCCGGGGTTAAATCCCACTTGTGCAGATGGGGCATGTTGTAACACTG
Organism: Gobio gobio; assembly: GCF_949357685.1. Lineage (NCBI taxonomy): Eukaryota > Metazoa > Chordata > Actinopteri > Cypriniformes > Gobionidae > Gobio > Gobio gobio. Next base: position 43,755,185 of record NC_137097.1, read on the forward strand.
TGTTACAATGAGTAACACTATTAGAAATATGCTATTATATTCTATACTTTTATGAATTCTATTGAGAAACCATGAGAAAAAGGTGAATAAAGACTGAGAGCCAATGTTTAGAAATGTTTAATTATTATTATTTTTTTTAGCAGTGTGTTTGTTGCAAAACTGAAAAAAATATTTATGTTTAATGATTAAAAACTGCCATTATTTTATTTGAAAAAGTTAATAATTGTATTTTATTGACAAAATAATTTAATTTGTCTTGGATATTTTTTTGATTATATCAGGTAACATTTTGAGCTGTCATTTGGTCATGTTACAGTGTGCCCCTCACATGTTACAATGTACCCCACATATGGGGCATGTTGTCACATTTCACTTCATTTCTCAGGGTAAATCAAGAATACACTGTATTAATGAAACAAAACCACATAATTGTACTAGACGTGTGAAATTAATGTGGGAAAATATAAAGACTCTGAACCCCAAGTGGATTTACACAAACTGCCCCGCTCTTCCCTACTGTAGCAATGCTATGGGTAATTTTTTTCGGTCCATTTTTAACTCATTCATTGTGGACGCATTACAGCCAATGGTAGGGCACAAGGTAGCCTACGAGTAATGTTGAGAAAGGTAAATACAAATAAATAAATACATAAAAAGTAAGCCAAACAGGTGATACAGCAGACACATTGGATGCAGTTTAAAACTTTAATGGATAAAGACACACAACTTTAAGAGAACAGCACAAGCTAATAATAAGGGAATAATCAGACAGACAATCAGACAAATGTTTACATTCATACACTTGGGAGTGAACCCAACCATCCAAACCGACAAAATACATCTTTAGCCACTTTTGGAGCCATCATATATTAGAGTCAAAGTGATTTGGGCACTTTTGAAACATTGCCATAAATTGCTTAGCACCACTGTGATATGTTAAATCAGATTAAATCTTAATGTCTTTAATTTATGAGCACTCCACAATGAGAAGAATAAATACAATAGTGGTAGGCAGGGTTTAGATATGGGAGGGAAATAGAGAACAGACCTAGCCATGCCTGGTGGACATTTCCTGCATATTTAAGACCAGATAATAATCAGGCTACTTTAGGAGGTTTTGAGGATTTAAACTGGTTTTAGATTTGCATCAAAGCACAAATGTGTCACAGGCTTTGACTAGCACTACATTGGCGCCCTCTACAGGGTGCAGTTGGAATCCAGGGATCTCCTGCAATTTGCAACCCTCAGGTAAGTTTCCACCTTGTGCATGTCCTTCTTGAAGCAAGCCAGAAGACGAAAGCTCTCTCTGAGGCTGCTCTCCCCCATGGTCAAGTAGAAATCCTCAAAAGGCAGCGGCAGGGAGTCGTTATCATCCATGTTTGGTTGACCATCCAGACATCCCTGTGCAGATACAAATAGATATTATGGCATAGCTATCCAAATAAGCCCACAAGATGGGAATATGTCATCAAATCACCTGGTACGACCACTAGACACATTGTGTGGAAAAAATAAAGTAGCCTAGAATAAATCTGGTCTCTCTCACCTTGATAAGCACACTGATGCCCACTTTCAAGTCGGCCAGCTTCTCAGTGATCTGGTTGGGGTTGCCGACGGTCAGGCTGTTTGAGACGGTTCCACTTAGGGTCTGGCTGGGGAACTCCCAGGACTCAATGAGGCGGAAAGAGATGCGAAGGAGCTTCAACATCTGTAGAAAGAAAAAAGAATACCGGAGGCTTCAGACCACTAGCCATTCTTGATTCATGCTGCCCTTATGCTGCCCTATGTGAACTTTTCATATCTGAGCATTTTCAGATTTCAAGTCATCCAAATGTGTGAAAACAACAAAAATATTCCACTTGCACATTTTTTCATTGTTTGATATTACTATTTGTTTCATAGTTCTATATTTTGTTGAATAAAACATAAGAGGTTGGGATTTCATTTTTTAACAATATTTTCTACTCACTGAGCTCTTCTGCGTTTCATCTTTTCCAGTGGGTGCCTCAATGGAGTCGGAGTTGCAGAAAGACAGAGGAAAGATTTTACTCAGCTGTCTGCGTTCCTCAGGCAACAGGTTGTCCTCCTTGATAACAAAAGGAAAATAGTATTAGTATAATACATTTTACTCACTCAAATAACTAAATCAGTAAATGTGTCTGATTGAAATGCAAAGAACACTTATTAAAGTGATAGTTCACCCACAAATTTAAATTCTGTTATATGTTGTATGAGTTTCTTCTGCTGAAGACAAAAGAAGAAATGTTGAAGAATGTCGGTAACCAAAGAGTTGATGGGCCCCATTGACTTCCATTGTATTTTTATCCATACTATGCAAGTCAATGGGGCCCATCAATTTTTTGGTTATCCATATTCTTCAAAATGTATTCTTTTGTGTTCAGCAGAAGAAATAAATTCATACAGGTTTGGAACAACTTGGGCGAACTATCTCTTTAAGCCCTAAACTCATATTTCACTTGAATAGGTGAGATCAATTGTTTTTGTTCTAAATGACAGTTTAGAAGCTACTAGTTCTGAATAGATTTCAATGGAAATCTTACAAAGTCGTTAATCATTTTTGCAGCCAGCTGGTGCAGGTGTTGAACACGGATGACTGCGTTGTTGAAGAGCCGCTGGTTCTCTGAGGCTCTCCCCTGGTTCACCAACAAACTAACCAGCACCACCGACAACAGCACTAATGCTATAGGAGAAGAAAAGAAAGAGGTTTGTTTGCCGTTTGCAACATGGTTGCTCCTGATAAAATAACCAAATAACCAATGAAATCAAGATTTTGGATTAATCAAAATAGATTTTCGTGCTCAAATACATATTTTTGTTTTATTTGCCATGTTCCAATAAACTCTTTTACAACTATAAGAAAGCACAAAAAACAAGTAAACTAAATAGGGATATACATTAAATCCACAAATGACATGCAACAGAAAGCATCACATCCATACCTCTAGCCATTTTGCTCAGGGTAGACAAACTCTTGCGGTCTTAGTTGAATGTTTGTCTTCCTGGCGCAGTTAAACCGATATTTATATGTGGCATGAACATGTTTTGATGCATCCTAATCAGAAACATGATAGTTTCCTTGCTTTAATATTCATGCTACATGTATTTAGACAAAATACATTAGTGTTGTGGTTCCGGACATTTATGGAGCTATTTCCATGACTCTGGTATAATGTTGTTGGCACTAAGAAAAAGCAGAAAGGTCATCATTTTATTATTGAATATATGAATCAAATCCTTTGTATCATTTGAAGGAAATATGAAAGAAACACATAAGCAATATTTATTTCCATGTAAGAATCTGGTGAAATTATGGAAAATATAGTGGTCCTTGTATTCTGAAAAAGTTTTACAAACAACTCACCTTATTTGTATTTATTTGTAATTTAAGTTATTTATTTGACAGGGACAATTCTAATCAAAATAATCAACAGAAACATTAACTGTAAATGAACCAGAGTTAGTCAAAATAGGCTAAATGTTTTAATCTAGTGGTTTTCATTCACACAGTTCTATAGTCTATATAATGAGAAGATGTTTGTAGCATTGCCACGTAACCTGCAGTGTCGGGGTTACTTTGGTGTTGTGAAGTAACAACCAATCAGATCAGTTGTTGTTACATTTACGTCAGTCACTTTCATTTCAGTTCCTGATGAGTCGACCACTCTACCACTTGGGTTTCTCCAGCATGTGAACTGAACGTTCATGGTCAAAGTGGACATGTTTAAATTGTGCGTCAATGATACCATACCACACAACATACTCCCTCAGATACCATGTCTGATAAGATAATTCCACGCAATGCCCTGTGGTCTGACTGTACCGTTTATTGTGCTGATTATTAATGCTGGACTTCATTAAAGACTGTTATTTCCGATTCCTGCCTACTGTGTTCTGACCGACACACCAGTGCGAGCACAGCTAGTCTAAACCAGTGCAATACAGTCCTTAGTAAACTCAGTTACAAATTGGTCCTTCAAGCCGGATCATTGTGCTTACACTGGACCAGAATGGATGAATATCAGACTGAAGGTGCACGTCCTAAACGTTCGGTCCGCCATCCAGCCTATTTGGAAGAATTTGAAGTTCAGTATCCGAATCAAACTAGAGCTTCTCTAACGGCACAGCAGTCACATGGGCGAGAAGATTATCAGCGCAGAGATTGAAGGATGGCACAACGGCACGATTTCAGCCACCAAAGTACATACGAGGAGCCTGGCAGCCAAACGCCTGATTCGTTAGATGCAGGAGACCCAGAAGGAGAGCCCTGGTATCTCATCAAAGATCAGTGGAGATAGAGAAAGAGAGGGGTATTTACCACAGAATCCTTGAGAATCCAAGGAAAGATTGCATGACCTTGAAAGAGAGAACAGACAGCTTCGTCAAGCCCAGCAAACAATGAAGGAGGAAATTAGACAACTGTTGGATATCCAGAAAGGTATACAAGAAATGCTAATGAGAAACTAACCAAGTTCAGCTTCTCCACTTCCTAAAGCACAGCCATTAGCCCCAACACCTCCATTACCCTCACCTAGAACTGTCTACAGAGAATCAGAGCAACCTATTCCTAGACCAGACCCTCGAGCCCATCCGGTTCCAGCCCCACGCAGACTTCCTACCCCATATAGTAAAGAATATCTTGAGGCTACAGGTATTGAGGCTTACATTGTTCAATCCCCAGCCTGGAGTCATTACCCAGACTTTGGTAGTGATGGAGTGACTCGTGTTCCTTCAAACATGCTTGACCCCTTTAGAAACCAACAGGTCTCACGGCAGTTGAAACCAATATTTACAACCTCTACTCCTCTAATGCCTACTGTTTCTTCCCATTCTCAACCTTATGGGCCACCAGCACACCCAGTGGCATGGCAGTCCAGTTCAACTAGACAGGAGACAACTTATACGGGTCCACAGGCGACCAAACCCGACTTCATCCATCGAGACCCAGGTGAATTTACCCGGACAAAGTTAGCTTTGGGTAACTTGTTGCCAGAGGATGCACCTGAACTGTTTAAATATCAGGTGCTCATTGATCACTTGAAACTCGTGGAGGCACGCCTGATAGCAGACTCGTACTTGAACTCGCTTACCCCATATACATATAACTGAGAGATATGGCCGTCCTCATCAACTGGCTTTAAACAAGATATCAGTTGTTATGGACTCCCCAGATATCCTGCCTCCTCAAAACTTTGGGGTCAGAGGGAGAGGTTGAACTACGCTGTGGTTCCCATGTGACGCAACTTCTCACTAAATGACCTCCAGAGCTACGTGCAGCCTTTAGAAGGAGCATCAGCAGTGAACCTGGTACTGAGTACACACTCATTGATTTGGCAAAGTGGCTGAAGTTTGAGTCATGGTGTCAAGACCATGATAGCTTTGGGGGAAACAAAGCCCAGAGAGACAGAGTCAGACACAAAGTTGACTTAAGCAGAGAACCCAGATTCAAACCCAGACCAGCCACAATCCTGCATGGTGCAGATCAGCCAACTTCAGCTGAGATGGTACGGCAACCAGCAAATAAATTTGAGAAGAGCAATGCGTTCTGTCCCAACTGTGATAACAGAGACCATTATCTGAGCCAGTGCACCACATTCCAACTCACTAAAGACCAAATCACAGACTGGATAAAGACAAACAACAGATGCTGGAAGTGCGCACGCTCGCATCGATCTGCACAATGTACTTTGAAGAAGCCCTGCCACAGGTGTAATGGCAAACACTTACAGATCCTACACAACGTCAACATCAAGACAGCAAATGAGGGTACATGTCTGGTGAGCTCTACCACAAAACTACTACATTTGGACAGACCTCCAAGTTCTAAACGAGTCATTTTGAAGGTGGTTAGGGCAGTCTTGCAGCATAACGGGCAGTGTTTGGACACCTGTGCAGTGCTTGATGATGAATCTGAGCGCACCATCCTCCTGTCATCAGCAGTCACAATGCTAGGACTGGCTGAGGACTTAACCTTAAGGCGAGACACTACAGGTGAATAGGGATTTTTTTTTAATTACAAGATATCACTGTGAACACTTCTCCAGTTTATTACTGGCATAAACATAAGAAAAAAATGTATTACAAGTTTTGTGTAAATTAATGTTTTAATATGCAAATGAGGCCTTATATACTTAAATATACGCTCATTTGCATACTTTTCCAAAAACAAAATCTGGAAATTGGAAAGGACCATGTTTAAAATTCTTGGTTCTATTTGTTGACATGTTAGATGAGAGGGCTTTTACAGAGGGGATTCTGGATATCTTATTTTGTGCTTTAGTAAATTAGAGAATACTGACAATAGCCTTAAAAAATCAATTTTCGCCATGTTTTTTGGAGTTAAAGGACCTATAACTCAGGATAGGAATGATATATCAACAAATCCCTCTGTAAAAGCCTTCAGAATATAGTTCAGCATAAGACTGCTAAAGTTGGTACTTGTAGGTGCTCTTGAAGTGGATATATCTGACTCTGAGTGTGAGAAAAAACTAATTCTGAGAAAACGGCCTTTAAAGTTTTATACTGTATAACTGCATACATTTCTATAAAACCCCCAACCTACAAACAAAATATATATTCAGTTAATTAATATCAGTAGTGTATAATATTTAAAACACGTGGAAATTGATAAATGAATAAATTATTAATAGCAATAGCTATTAGAGAACTACCTTAAGAGAACTACCTTAACAAACACCAGTCACAAAAACTGCAGACGAACTGTCCCTGTTTGTTGCATATGTCCATCTATAACTATTTGAATCTAATTCTGACGGGGTTTCGTCGTCTAATCTGTTGTTGTTTACTTTCTTTTTACTTGCTCTTGCTACTTGGTCTTTTCTGTGAGCGTTTATGAGCCGATTTCAGCGTTGTCTGCACTTTCTCTCAGGTGGAGAATACACAAGCAAGCGGCAGCGCGTGAGAAATTCACATCGACCAATCAGATGTGGTGTTCGGCTGCAAACTTTCGCGGTTGGTTAGTTCTACAAAGGAAATATCCATATTTGGATTAGACAGTGCTGTGTGTGAGACTGCGAGCTTTATAATGAGACCAAGCATGACATGTTTCTGTGAATGGAGACGGCACGAGAGATCGCGCTAGAATAACTTCTGATGATTTCGGGTAGAAATCTAAAGGCGCACGGTGACAAAATATAATGAAATAACCAACTTAATGTGTAATGTTGACATTTTTTTTATTTTGACATGAAAGCTTACATGTTAAGGGAGCAAACTGGCCCAAAATCTAAAAATTGACCACTGCATGAAAAAACGATGTTTTCACCTGCCGTGTCTCGCCTTAAGAACCATCAGGCATCAGGTGATCTTACTACACTCAAAGGTTCAACAGTGTCATTCAGAATTTCAACACCCTCTCAGCCACACAAAAGTTATAAAATCCAGAATGCCTTCACAGATGAACCCTTAAACCTAGCACTCATATCCTGTGGCGACCTTACAGCAGAAATACAACCATTTGAATGGTCTCCCACTCCAGCCCATTCATAAGACTTGTCCATTGCTGTTAATCGGAGCTGACCATCCTCATCTCATTACCCCAATAGAGCCAGTTCACCTTGGCCCACCAGGGGGCCCAGCAGCTGTTAAGACATGACTAGGATGGGCTCTGCAAGGCACGGCTCGAGTACTGGAGGTAGCGCTCAGCAGTTTTTACACGCCACTTTTAGCCCTTCACTAAAAAATGTGGAAAGATTTCGGCAGGCTGATGTCATTCCAATCAAATCAGAGAGGTCAGTATCACGATCAAAGCAAGACCGAGAAGCTATACACCTTCTCCAAACTCAGACCACCAGAGTATCAGTTGATGAAGTGGATTGATATGCCACCCCCTTACTGCGCAAGGAAGACATGCCATTTCTTCAGGCCTCAATGGAAGCAGTGCTACCTAATTTAAGGAACACCTGAAAGGTACCTTGAAAGGAATCTAGTCAAAGCTGCTGCATATAAGGAAGAGATAAAGAAGCTGGAAGTTGCTGGCTATGCTGTAAAACTTTCCCCCCATGAAATCAGCAAAAAGGATGAGTCATGGTTCCTACCTCACCATCTTGTTCGGCATAATGGCAAGAACCGTGTAGTTTTTAACTGCTCTTTTAAGTATCAAGGCCAAGTTTTGAATGACTACCTGCTGCCTGGTCCAGCCCTAGGCCCATCCTTGCTAGGCATCCTTCTATGCTTCCGTGAACATACTGTAGCAGTGAGTGGTGACATCAGGGGATGTTTCACCAGGTCCACCTTCTACCTAAAGATAAACATCTCCTTCGCTTTGTGTGGCGTGATCTGGACAGAAACAGGCCTCCGGACATATTTGAGTGGCAGGTGCTGCCCTTTGGTACAACTTGCAGCCCATGTTGTGCCATTTATGCGCTGCAGCGGCATGTCAGTGACCACAGTGAACCTGGTGATGATGTCAGATCCACATTCTATGTGGATAATTGCCTGCGGAGTCTTCCATCACAGCAAGAGGCCAAACAACTAGTGGATAGACCAAGTGGACTCCTTGCCACTGGAGGTTTCCAACTCCGTCAGTGGGCAAGCAGTGTGCCTAGTGTGATTCAGCATTTGCCAACTGAAGCGCGATCTGACAGCACTGAGCTGTGGTTGTCCCAAGACCGAAGTGGCACCCAGGAATCCACTTTAGGTTTGAAATGGCACTGTCAGTCGGACACATTCGGTTACAAAACCCGCCATGTAAAGCCTGACCAATGTACTCTGCGTCACATCTATAGAGTATTGGCCACAGACTCCACAACTGTCCTTGCATGGATAACTTCGGAATCCTGCAGATTTAAAGTATTTGTTGGGATGAGGATTGCAGAGATCCAGGAACTAACTAGTGAATGTACCTGGAGGTATGTAGACTCACACAGTAACCCAGCTGATGACCTTACCCGAGGTAGAACTCTTGCAGAGCTATCAGTACCCAACAGGTGGAGCCAAGGGCATCATACTTGCTCAGACCCAAACCAGAATGGCCAGTTACTCCTCCTATACAAGCTCCCATTGATAAAGATGAACAGCGAAAGGGAATTTTCTGTGGATTACTCACAGAAACTACTGCCCCTAACATTCCTGACCCAGCCAACTATACTTCCTTGAGTGACCTCATGGAAGCAACGGTTCAAATTCATAAACCCAATGAAAACCCCTCTGCCGCAAATTACCAGGATGCAGAAATGCTCCTCTTCAGGAAATCACAAATTGATAGTTTCCCTGAGGAGTACCGACTGCTCAAAGCAAAGAGACCAATACCCCCAACCAGTCGGCTGTTAACCTTAGCCCCAGAATATGATGAGTCTTACCAGGTTATCAGAGTTGGTGGTCATCTCCGTCGTGCAGAAGGTATGGAGTCATCTGTGATCCACCCTATAGTGCTAGATCCTTATCACACAGTCACTAAACTACTAATAAAGGATTATGATGACAAGCTCTGCCACCCTGGGCCATAAAGAGTATTTGTGGAAATACGGCGAAACTTTTGGGTACTGAGAGGACGTGAAGTCATTCCAAAAAGGGCAGATCTTCCACTAGCCAGACTGAGACTTCAGAAACCACCTTTCTATAGTATGGGCATGGACTATTTTGGACCATTTCAGATCAAAATTCGTAGATGCTGTGAGAAGAGATGGGGATAATCTTTAAGTGCCTCACAACAAGATGTATTCACCTTGACCTGATTACCTCAATAGATACGGATTCTTTCCTAATGGCCCTGCGGAGGTTTGTAGCCCGACATTGTAAACCTTGGGAATTATTCTCAGACCATGGCACAAATTTTCATGGTGGGGAAAGAGAACTTCAAGAGGCCTTTGCATTCCTCAGCCCTCAACTGCAGCAGCATCTGGCCAAGCAGAAAATATCTTTCCATTTCAACCCATGAGTGCCCCACACTTCAGGGGTGCCTGGGAATGAGAGATTCGCTCTGTAAAAAGTGCCCTTCGCACCATCATCGGCTCACAGACAGTAACTGAGGAAGTGCTCCTGACCGTGCTTATTGAAGTGGAAGGGATCCTGAATAGTGAACCTCTTGGGTACACTTCTTCCAATGTAGCTGACTTTGACCCAGTCACGCCCAATTTCCTGCTCATGGAGCGGCCTGATAGTTCATTACCACCAGTTGTATATCCAGCTACAGAGCTCATGGGGCGGCGAAGATGGAGGCAAAGCCAGGTGCTAACTGATCAATTTTGGTCAAGCTTTATTTGCCACTATTTACCAACACTCCAAGCTCGTCATAAATGGCATAAAGATACGAGTGACATTTCCCAGGGAATTATTGCCATGCTTTTAGACCCACAACTCCCACATGCTATGTGGTTGGTCGGCAAAGTAGTTAAGACCTTTCCTGGATCATATGGTCATCCAAGTGAAAAATAAAATATACACTTGGCCAGTTGCGAAACTAATCCCGCTTCCTGCCCTTGCAGATTATGAAAATGACTAAGACCCCTCCTAATGTTTCATCAAGTGCCAAAAATGTTCAACATATTTGGGGGCGGCTATGTTGTGAAGTAACAACCAATCAGAACAGTTGTTCCCCTTCGAGGGAACTCGCACTGCGTCGTCGAGTGACAAAACTCTGGGAACGCCCACAGCGTTACGCATCTGAATTATGAATGAAATCAAGCCTCTGAATCTGATTGGTGGTGCGTCATGACGTAGTAGATGACGGCATACCCGGAAGATACAAAGGGACGCTGATGCATACACACAACAGCTTTTGCTCTTCAGCTGAGCGCTCTGTGTTTTGTCAGTCTTATTTGGTGTTGTTTGTCTACCAACGTTGTTCACAAGCATTTCTCAGGGCTCGTGAACTCCGTGGCTTGTTCCGTGTCAGTCAAAAAAAAAAAAAAAAAACGACAGCACGGTTGATCAATCATGGAACTCGCGGATGGGTCTGTCAAGGGAACTTGAGAGTGCTGAGGCATCTTCTCCTTCCCTGTTTGACAGTTCCATTGTTCTCCTTCCCCGTGTGGAAGCCCGCGCTGCGGCTTCTTCCCCTGGGGTGGAGGACCCGATGCGTGAGCTGTCTGATTCTGAGGAATCAGAGGAGTTCTGAGGAATTCTGAGGAGTTTTTCCCGAGGGATGAAAGCCAATTGTATTATAATGGCTCGAGCCACGTTGCTGAGGCAACGTGTGGTTTACGAGTCCGTATAAATACGATAAAACAGTATCGTCTGATGATTAGGGCTGCATTTAAGTCTGAGGAATTAAATAAAATATGATCTGACTTTGAGGAGTTACATATTCAGCCTATCATTCAGACCATGTTTCTAGGTGATGGACCCTTGGGGAAGCACCACTTGGTTGTACAGTTCCTCCGTGGGGCTCGGAGGATGAGGCCTGCGGCTCGTTCCAGAGTCCCAACCTGGGACCTGGCGGTGGTACTTGAAGGGTTGGCTGAGGCCCCCTTCGAGACACTGGAGTCGGCTGAGCCGAAGAACCTCACCCTTAAGGTGGCCTTTCTCCTCGCTATTACCTCTCTTAGGAGAGTAGGGGATCTCCAGGCCTTGGCTGTTACGCCGACTTGCCTGGAGTTTGCCCCTGGCGGAGTTAAGGCCATCTTACACCCTAGACCGGGGGTCTTGGTTCTTCAGGCTTTCCATCCTCCTCCCCACCTGACGGCGCTCCCGGTGACGCCTGGTGCTAGAGTGCTCGCGTCCTAAGTGTGCCTGTGTTCCAGCTTCACACTGGGACGGGTGTGATTTCGGTGTGGCCTAGTGGGTATTAACGTTCCCAGAGTGTTGTCACTCGACGACGCAGTGCAAGTTCTCTCGAAGGGGAACGTCTCGGGTTACGACTGTAACCCTTGTTCCCCGAGAAGGGAACGAGACACTGTGTCTCGTCGCCACACCTATCACGGGCAGAGCGCTTGCTTCATCGCAAGTGCTGTTGTGTGTATGCATCAGCGTCCCTTTGTATCTTCCGGGTATGCCGTCATCTACTACGTCATGACGCACCACCAATCAGATTGGCTTGATTTCATTCATACTTCAGATGCGTAACGCTGTGGGCGTTCCCAGAGCGTTGTCACTCAACGACGCAGTGTCTCGTTCCCTTCTCGGGGAACAAGGGTTACAGTCGTAACCCGAGACGTTTTTACATTTACGTCAGTCACTTTAATTTCAGTTCCTGATGAGTCGACCACTCTAGGTACACTTGGGTTTCTCCAGCATGTGAACGGAATTTAACGTTCATGGTCAAAGTGGATATATTTAAGTTGTGCTTAAAGTTGGTGCTATATGGCACTAAAAGTGGTTCTTGGCTCGTAATCATAGGGGAGCCACTTTTGGTGCTATATAGCACCATATCTTAACAGGTTCTGCATATGGTAGTGGTGCTATATAGCACCTCAGTCATTTAAAGAACCGGTGAAGAACTGCTGAAGAACAACTGAAGCACCAAGATTTGGTGCTATACAGCACTTAAAGTGGTTCCCCTATGATTAGTGAGTGTACCATGTCTGATAAGTAAATTCCACGCAATGCCCTGTGGTCTGACTGTGCCGTTTATTGTGCTGATTATTAATGCTGGACTTCAATAAAGATTGTTATTTCCAATTCCTGCCTACTGTGTTCTGACCGACACACCAGTGCGAGCACAGCTAGTCCGTGCAATACAGTCCTTACGCCGCATTCACACGGGGCGTCGGCGTCAACGCTTCTCGTTTACTTTGAATGGGTGACGTCATGCGTTGACGAACTGAATTGTGGGTTCCGTTGCGTCGCTTCACTCGTGTTGCAAGCGGCAAAAGTTGAAGATTTCTCAACTTTTCAAGCGCCAACGCAGGCGTCATCCAATCAGATCACCCTATGCAAATATCCTAGAGCAGACGCTAGCCAATCGCGTTCGTTTAAAACACCAGTGAATGAAGAGTGAAGAACGATCTAAAATGGAGGAAAAGCTAATAATTCCGGTGGGTAATCACCCGGTCCTTTACTACCAATCATTATTTACATACCGGGACACAAACTGGAGAGACCAGGCCTGGAAGGAGGTGGCAGAGACGGTTGGAGAATCTGGAATGTATCATGCTTGTATTCTGTCCATGTACTCTGTTTATCATTGAATGACAGGCAACATATCATATCATGTGTGGTTCAAATAGGCGCTATCCCCCAGCCAAATGAGGAATCAAATATTAAAGTGATCAGTTTTCATACACAAAATAGTCTCACAGACTAGCTGTCAAAAAAGGCGCTTTTTTGTGTTGTGTTGTGGTCCAAGCGGCAAGTAATGTGATTAGCTGTTGTCACTATGACGGTCGCGTCAGCACCAAGCTTCAGCCGCGCCCTCCGTCAAGCGTTGACGCTGAAGCCCCGTGTGAATGCGGCGTTAGTAAACTCAGTTACATTTGGAAATATAATAGGTTACAAGTTACCCTATTTAAAATGGTGTAGTGTAACTATTTCGATTACTTTATTAAAGTAATGTAACTGATTACTTTTGATTAATTTTCTGTTTTCCAGCACTAGAACACATTTTTATTATGCGCCAGGGTGGCAACTTTCAGCTTTCAGTGGCAATGTGGATTTATGTAATTTTATGTAAAATTAATTTTTGTTTTGTTTATTATAAATGCAAATTAAATTTAGGTTACAATTAGTGGCTTATGGCAACAAATTTCACTGAGATGCAATGATTCATTGGGTGACAATAAACATCCTTTATATATATGTATACACACACACACAACGTAATAAATAGCAATATGTGCCTAGATTTGACTTAACGTTTTAGAGCATTTTTTTGTGGATTGATGTAATTGGCAGATGTGATGTGCTGAAAATTCAAACAAGAGAGCCAATCAAAAGCATAACTTTATTAAACGCCCTTTAAATGCACATCAAAAACAGGCAAAGCAACAAATTAATATTATTTAACATATCCTAGCTTTTTACAGAAAATATTTAGATGTAACCCCCTTTGTAATCATTAACATTTTCATAAGTAACTGCAATTTAATTACACATTTTTTTCTTAGTAACTGTAAATGATTACAGTTACTTTTATTTTGTAATTAAATTACGGAATCTTGCATGTAACTAGTTACTCCCCAACACTGGTAAACTGTAAATGGTGTCATCTCCTTCCGAAAGGACACGTTGTCAATAATTATGAGAGTGAATCAGGTCATATTGTTTGTTGTCACTGTGGGGATGTGGGAGGATTTTCCTATTCAGACGTGATGTTGTCCAGTGTGTAATATTCAGCAGTATTGGGGTTGCGAAATGTCAGTGTGACATTAATAGTTTAATCCCTTTTCGGGAAAAACAGAATATAATCTGTTACCTGACCCTCATGTTTTGCCTGTCACTATAGGTTAGTGGTATAGGGTCCAAAGAGTAGCAGCGTGTCCTGGATATGACCAATATTGAAAATAGTAAATGGTGAATCTCAAAAAGCTGTCAAATAACATATGGGTCATATTTTTCTCCCAAATCAAAGGAAATAAAATAATAATAAAAAAAAAACTATAAAGAAAAAAACTGCCTAAAGATAATGAATCCTGTTTTTTTTTTTTATGTTTATGACAATAGGCACATTTAAAGTTGCCATGAAATCAAAGTTGACTTCTTATTTTTTTATGGAAGATTTCAGTATTTATTATGAATGATTTCTTTTTTAAATGAATGTGCCCTTGTAATCTTTAATCAAAATAACTTTCCCTTCCTTTCGCAGCATCATCTCTTCTCTGATGATGTGTTTACTGGCATGAGGGCGGGGCAAGCTGTCGCTCACATGACATCAAAGCAATAGCAAAACCCAAACAATTCTTGATAGGCAAAATCAAGTCCCGCCCTACAATTTTTTCTTGTTCAAGAAGCTGTTTCACTTTACGTCACAATAAGGAAGAAAAGACTGTGGCAACTTAGATTTCATGCTGATTTTAATACCCCTCCACCTCAACTGTCTAATTTAATGTATAGTAGGCTATTACTTTAATTTTATAAAGCACATTTGTAAAGTACAAGTTTAAATCATTTTAGTAGTATTTATAAACAGAGCTGGGTTTATATGCATGTAATCTGGATTATGTAATCAGATTCCAAAAATGATGTACTTGTAATTAGATTATATTATTAATTACAAATAAAATATTTTAAAATATTTTTTAGTAGTGTTTTATTGTTGTATTTATTTTTACATTTTAAAAATATTTATTTTAATAATTGTTTTAAATGATTTAATTACTTAACAGCTTTTCATTAAACTCGCAAACCCCTGCAGTTCAGTATCACAAAAAAACAGTTTGGGTTTTAATGCACTTCATGTTGGAAACAAATATATATTTTCTTTCTCTTTGTATTTTTATATCAATATGGTTCAAGATTATACTCAAATCAATGTAATAACAAGTTAGGTCAAAAGTAATCTAAAAGTAATCCAAAAGTAGTCAGATTATATTACTACAATTTTTGTCATGCAATTTGTATTTTAATTAATTGAGACATGGTTCATTTTAATTGCAGTAATAAGAGTGAGGTTAAAGTAATAGGAGTACTATTTTGTTGAAGTAAACAAATGAAAATTCTGGAGGGAAATGTCTTTAATTATCATAAAACTAATTTCACCATATCCTAAAATAGGCTTCATTTTTTTATGCAAAATATAGGGCTATATATTTTCTTTTGATTTTGGAGTGAAATATGACTCCACTGAAATTCACACAGCATTCAAGTAATATCATTCCTCTTCTTCCATTTAAGATAATGAGTAGTTATGCCCTGTTTCCTTGAGCTCTGAGTTGTTGTTTTTTTGTTTTTGTTTTTGTTTTGCATTTGGTTTACCAAACAAATCCTCTTTTTTTTTTACAGATTCTGGTCTCAGATCAGCTTGTCAGGAAAACATCTACAAGGACAGAACAGAACTGACTGGCACCACAAGCATTCGAAGACTGTAACTTACTTCCACCCTGTGGTTACAATCGGAATGGAAGCAGGTGCCAGAGATAAATCCCCCATGATGCCTCAGCTGTTTTACTGGGCATTCTGATGACTGTCTACTGCCTGAACTTGGCACCTGTCTGTCAGTCAAGTGTGGGAAACCAATACTCCCTGAAGAAAGCCCTGCCAGGTGCAACTAAGAACAGCATCCTTCCTCTAAATATCAACTAAATATCACAATGTATCAGGGGCATTTCCTCCGAGGAGCCAAGGGAGGCAGTGTCTCCTCAAAAAAACTGGATGAGAACATAATCGATATTACAAAAATAAAATAACACAAATATTACAAAACATGACATTAAAAAGTGGAAAATCACAATTTATTAAAAAGTAACACTGTCCAACAGTTCAATTGACTTTTATCAGACCCCCCAAAGCGTGCGGTGAGTTTCATAGTGGGTAATTGAGAATGAATGAAATTTATACTTGGTTTTAATAAATAGAACATTTCATTGTTAGTGTAAACATACAAAATAGAATTGTATTTAATCTCTCTTTTTTATGTAATGTTTATTTAACCAGGAAAATTAAGTGCAACAGGGGCATACATTTACATTTGATATATATAAAAAACCTCTCCCCATTTTAAAACACCATAAATATATACACCGTAGTGCCAAAAGTTTTGGGACGTCTGACTCTACATGCACATGAACTTTAATGTCATCCCATGAGGTCAGGACTCAAGAACACGTCTCCACTGCTCTAGAGTCCAGTGGCGGCGTGCACTACACCACTGCATCTGACTCTTTGTATTGCACTTGGTGATGTAAGGCTTGGATGCAGTTGCTCGTCCATGAAAACCCACATGATGAAGCTCTCTACGCATTGTTCTGGAGCGAATCTGAAGGCCACATGAAGTTGACTATTGACTCTGCAGAAAGTTGGCGACTTCTGCGAACTGTGCGCCTCAACATGCGCTGACCCTGCTCTGTGATTTGACGTGGCCTACCACTTCGTGGCTGAGTTGCTGTTTTTCCGAATTACTCCCACTTTGTTGTAATACCACTAACAGTTGACCGTGGAATATTTAGTAGTGAGGAAATTATGAATTGCACAGGTGCGCAACCTATCACGGTACCACACTTGAATTCACTGAGCTCCTGAGAGCGACCCATTCTTTCACAAATGTTTGTAGAAGCGTCTGCCTAGTGCTTGATTTTATACACCTGTGGCCATGGAAGTGATTGGAACACCTGAATTCAATGATTTGGAGGGGTGTCCCAATATTTTTGGCAATATAGTGAATATATGTGTGTGTGTGTGTGTGTGTGTGTGTGTGTGTGTGTGTGTGTGTGTGTGTGTGTGTGTGTGTGTGTGTGTGTGTGTGTGTGTGTGTGTGTGTGTGTGTGTGTGTGTGTGTGTGTGTGTGTAAATTTATATACCATATATCTATATATAATTTGTATGAAAATAAGTTGCCTAAATAATTACTAATATTACAAGATTTTGTTTGTCATTTCATTTGTAGCCACAAGAAGGCGCAATTCAATTCTTTTTAAAGAAGATGTATTCACAATTATATTTGAGCTTGAAGGGTATTTCATGTTTTAAAGCTACTTCAAGTTATTTTAGTTGTACAAAAACAGTCCGTTAGTGGCTAATGAATTGGAAGTCTTGCACATTTACAGGATATAGCTTATTCTATTTCTGAGTTGAATAGCACTTTAAGCCCCTTGAAATGTTGATCAAAGCATTAAAGTTCTCAAAGAGAATGCTTACAATGCTGCTATTATCCCATATTCAAGAAGACAGCTTTACATACCGGAGACATTTAAATGACAAGTTCTATACTCTCTACCGACCGAAAAGCTTCTGCTTTTCACTGCCGACTGGACGGATCTGTGTTATCATCCTTTCTTTACTCTGTATCCCTTTTTAACCCTTACATTTGGTCTCACAATCAGACAATCACCATTAGCCTATGTGTGTGACACACTTGACTTGACAACCCTTAGGCAAAGAAGAGGCACCTGCCCCTGACGCCACTTGTTACATGTTCACATTGACCTTTGACCATTTGGTTGTAAACTTTTGACATCACTGATGCACTTGCAGCCATAACTTTTCTGCACAAAGACACGACCTGCCTTTCTGATTCCTTAAACGATTTAGAGACTTGTATAAGCTGTGCTCAGTAAACTCTCTTCCTTTAAATCAAACTCCACCTTGTTCCCACTTCTCGTCAACTCTTGTTTCAAAGGGGGGCAATGTTACACATCTACCCTGGAATGCACTGACTCCATCCCACCCACTCTCCGGTTCCACAAGCTGCTCATCACAGTTCTAGAGTTCTCATGTTGCATCTCTCCGGCAGCTGCGGCTTCTTTGCTTTGGAGGCACCACTCGTTGATGGGACAAGCTTCTCCAGTGCTTCCTTAGCTTACATAAAGGCCTTTCACATTCCCGTCCACCCTATAAAAGTAGCAAACAAAGGTTGTTCAGGTCAAGTGTGCCGTCCTGACAGTGTTAAGCACTATGTAATGTATTTATACAGTTGATGAAACAACTCCTGCATGTTTGTTGTGAACAATTACCTTACATAAGTCGGATTTGTGACTTCTGTGCACATGGTCCAGACCAATTGGTTCTAGCCTGTTTTGTGGTATTCTTTTCTCCATAATAATTTCCTGCATGTTTCTATCAATAAACAGCCATAATAAATAAATAAACAAATAAATAAATGTATAATTTAAATAAATAATAAACAATATTTTTTTTATTAATTAATAAAAAATATATAAATACAATATAATATAAAATAAAAATAATCTATAATATAATATAAATAAAAATGACAAATGTATTCAGATTTTGACTATTTAAAAAAAGTTATAGGAAAACAAGTGCATTTGGTGGACAAATAATAATAAATAAATAAAAATAATATATGTGTGTATGAATATTTAGAAAATATGAAAACTTTAACTCATTTAAAACACCTACTCCCCGTTTCACAGGCAAGGCTTAAACTAGTCCCAGACTAAAATGCATGTTTGAGCTGTTTTAACTGAAAGCAACTTGCACTGAGATATTTTAAAATATATCAGTACCATTGTTTTGTCTCAAGATGCACACCAGTAATGTTTTTTTTCTTCTTCTAAGGCATGTTTATAAAAGCTACTTAAATGTCTTAATGGCTCTAAGGCCTAATCCTGGCTTAATCTGAGCCCTGTCTGTGAAACCAGGCCCTAGTTTTATTGATATTATAAATTATAAGAGTTCATTTCAAGAATATTCTCTCGAGTAATACACCCTCAGCACTGAGAGTGTCACTCAGACGCCAGTGAGAATGAATGAGCATATTAACACCACTCGGCTTCCACTCATCAGAGTGAAAGAGATGCACTGACCGTCTGTCCTGAGGTCACGCTTCACAGCTGACCCCTGACCTGATTTGTATGCACGGAACTTGGGCAGCTGTGATCCAGGGGATGCCGCAGTAGTTCTACTACATCCAGAGAGCGGCATGTGTTCTTGTGTGTATAGGTTTGAATGTGTGTACAAGATATACCTTGTATATTTCGTTTATTAATTTCAACAAACCTAAAGTGTGTCCTGCAGTAAGACTTTCCAAATGATTTTTTCCCCCCTGTCTGTAAAGATAAAATAATATATTGATAAACCATTGCTGTTTAAAGTCAGCTCAGTACTATAAATAAAAAGTATCTTGAACAAAGCGTGGCGCATGTTTGCCATATCAGATGGACAATTTGCAATAAAAAAAGTAAAACTTTTTTTTTTATATTCAGTTTTTGGTAATGTAATTCTTAACTTTACTGTCTCTTAACTGCATTTAATAAAACACTAATAAGATTAAAACAAATATCACTGAGACAAATGAAAACTTTTTGTCATTGCATATTGTTAGAACATAATAAAAACTCAAAGACTCAAAAAAAAACAAGAGTTTATTTCAGTCATGTAAACAGAGATAAAATATACAATAAAATGTACAAATATTTCAGTACTTTAAAAATGTTTCATTTTCCATAACATGCATTCAGCAAGTGACAGATTCTGTGAGGTGTCAATACATTCAGTAAACTGCGTGTTAGTACTTGTAAGTAGAACATTATCGACCATCTAAAAAAATATATATTCAACTAAATTTTCTTAATTGTGATTTAAACAATAAATCAACAAGGTTTTATCGATGCAAAACATTAAGAAGTGGGGACTGATTCATAGTCTATTATTATTCATTTGTCTTAGTTTAATTAATAAAATCAATGCTAAAAGTTTTTTTCTGAAAAGCATTCAGTTATTCCACTTATGTACATTCCTATTTTAATCACTGTCCCGTTATTGCTGCATGAACAAACTGAATTGTAGGTTGAATTTGACCTTAGTCCTCATCTCTGTTTATCATCCTCACTGTTGGTTTGCATTTCACAAATAAAAAAAAAGTGATAGAAATGCCATAAAGAAAGAGTTTGAAAGCAACCGAAGCTTCATGCTTATTTAAGTGCTTATTCTAACACTTTCAGCTTGGGGGCTTAATTTTATAGCTTCAATACCCAGTGCATGTTTAATTACATGAAATCTATCCTAAAAAGTACAAAATGTTTCACCAACTCAATTAAAAAAAAAAGATGTGAAACGACAAGCAAATGAAAAGACATTTAAACCTCTTTACCTGGCAGCCAATTTTTGCCAACTGTCATATTTTAAATGCTGTCAAATCAGTTATGTGAGAAAAAGATAGATTGTTAACTTTGCAATTAAACGTGAATCATCAAAATGACAACACATTTGAGCGAGTGACTTTAAATTCTGGATGAATATAGGTACAGTAAAGCATGATAGGGATGCTGACAGTCTGAGAAGGCACATTTGGTCAGTCTTGTTGAGTCTGACTCTCTGGAGGCATTATAGCAAACTGTGTCCATAGAACATCATATAGACAGACAGTCTCCACAGAATGCTAATAAAAAGTAGGATGCAATATGTTAAGCTGGCTAGTTTTTGTTTTCTTTCTGACCCTGATACATCCATTCATACATGTTGTTTTTCCAACATTCAATGCCCTGTTCAAAGCATAGTTTAACTTCAACAGAATATTCTCTGTAATATACTCTGTATTACACTGGACAACCTGACATTCAGGACACAGTTGCACATCTGGCTCAAAATAAAGTAAAAATGACCTACATACATAAGCCAAGGATTTCACAGACTCTATATACCTGCAATTAACAAGTTGCAAGTACACCCTCCACACAAAAAAGGCTCATTAGTCAAGTTAAACATTACAGAATCCATATTTCAGTATGTTCTGGTCTGAGTTAGCCTGGGTTCATTTAATATTACAGATATATTTTTGTAGTTGGGAAAACTAGAGATTCTACTTTTATATGATTTAAAGGGATAGTTCACCCAAAAACGTAAATTTGATGTTTTTCTGCTTACCCCCAAGGCATCCAAGATGTAGGTGTTTTCGTTTCTTCAGTAGAACCATATGAGGATTTTTAACTCCAACCGTTGCTGTGTATCAGTCATATAATGCATTTCAATGGGGTCTAATTCTATTAGAGTAAAAAAACATGGACAGACAACTTCAAATGAAACCCCGCGGCTCGTGACGACACATTGATGCCTAAAGACACAAAACGATCGGTTTCTTCGAGAAACCGAACGGTATTTATGCTATTATTTCAACTCATATCAGACGAATGTCATCAGCTCTTCAGACCGCCATCACTTCCTGTGAGTGAGGTCAAAACAGCAGCCAGGTCATAGATATATATACATAGAATCCTCATTCGAGCGATCCACGCAGGCACTAATGAGGCATCTATGTATATATCTATGACCCGGCTGCTGTTTTGGTGAAACCTGGGAGAAAACTCCAACAACGGTTGGAGTTAAAAATCTTCATTTGTGTTCTACTGAAGAAACGAAGACACCTACACCTTGGATGCCTTGGGGGTAAGCAGAAAAACATAAAATTTTCGTTTTTGGGTGAACTATCCCTTTAAGGTTTCAAATCCTACCCGAGTCAATAACCATATGTACTGCTGTTAGTAAAGTCGGTACAAAGACAAATGTACATAATATTACATGTCTTTACAGTGAACTACAGTGAATTAAGACTAATATACTTGATTCAAATTGCCTGTGTTCATTTTATTTAACTGTTAGTGCAAAATCAGAACAATGTATATTTTGAATGCTACCGTTAAAAGTCAGTAAAAAACTATATCTCAAATATGTGTTAATTGTTAAAGGCAATTTAAGTCATACTACAAAAATGATCTGTCATATTCTCTTAAAACAGGATTTACTTTAGGCCAAGTCTGTTCTGGCTATCATGGAAAGTCATGGGGTTTCCTTTCCTGTTATTCCTCTAAATTAGTTTTGAATGATTAGTAATCATTACCATTGACAATTTTTCTTGTTGTCACTTCACTTAATGTCTGCACTAAGAGCCCAATCATTTCCAGTGCCATTAGACAAACAGTTTATCGTCTACTCAAGGTCGGTACTGAGTGAGAGGAGCAATCGATAATATTGATTACAACTCTTAGCCATTCGCAAAGAATCTTCGCCATGAATTTTCTTACATACTGGCTGTTGTGTGTCGAAGTATAACTCAGTCCTGAAGGGTCTCAGTATTTTTGGGCTTTCCAAAGGTTGAGTGTACACCATGGCTTGAACATGCTACACAATGGACTCTCTCAATTCTTCTACAGTGGTTGAGGAGTCAGGAACGGAAAAAGGGGCGGAGTGCAAGACCACGTCGCTCTGAACCTTCACCGGGGGACGCTTAGCCTCGTGCTGTGTTTTCCCACATTGAGAGAAAGAGAAACCCACAGGTTGGCTGTCCTCAATGGCCTGATCTCCATAAAGATGCCCCATTTTCTTAGCGATCATCCCCAAGTTCTCCGGAGCCTCTTCGTCTTGTCTCTTTGAGTCTGTCTTCTCTCTGTACATAAACGAGGCGTGTTTGAGGCAGCGTTTGAGGATGTGCGTGCGGTAGGCTTTTTGAATGGTCGAAGCGGCCACTTCTTCTTGCTTACGTCTGAGAGTGCTGGTGATGGGCTCATACGAAACCTTCGAGGGGTTGTTCGCCATGAACTTCTCCTCCATAGTTGCTTTCATGGCATCCATCTGGCCTGAATCACCCAGCACCTCTGTAGTGAGGGCCAGGAGGATGTCCAGGCAGTGGATCTTATCACCAGGGACCATGGGAAGGTCCATTGTGATTAACTTCAATGTGTTCGGTTTCGGGATTCTCAGGGGGTCTTTCAGCGTGTCGCAGAACTCAGACAGTCTACTGTAATCGATGAACTGAGAAGCAGACGGGTCAAATTTCTCCCAGGTTTCATAGAACATCTCGAAGTCGTCCTCGCACAAGGGGTCGCCGCTTTCTTCCGTCGCTACATTGAAGTTTTCCAGGATAATGGCTATGTACATGTTGACCACGACGAGGAACGACATGACAATGTAGCTGCAGAAGAAGACAATGCCCACTGCGGGGTTCCCACAGTTTCCTCGGACAGACGTTCCCGGGTTCTCCACGTACGGGTCGCAATCTGGTGGATTGTTGAGAATAGGCGACAACAGTCCATCCCAGCCGGCGGACGTCGTGATCATGAACAAGCATATGATACTGTTCCCGAAGGTCTCGAAATTAAACATGTCATCGATGCCTGCTTCTTTTTTCACGTACCCAAAGTTGGACATGCCGAATATGGAGAAAATGAACATGATTAAGAATAAAAGGAGGCCAATGTTGAAGAGGGCAGGAAGTGACATCATCAGCGCAAACAATAACGTCCTGATTCCTTTCGCACCCCGGATGAGACGAAGGACGCGGCCAATTCTGGCCAGTCGGATGACGCGAAACAGCGTAGGTGACACAAAGTACTTCTCGATGAGGTCTGCCAGCAAAAGACCTGCGAAACGACAAAGAATTGGACGACAAGGAAATATTATGGTAAATTATAATCAATTAGATAATTATTTGATCTAATCTACAATGATCTAATCTAGTGCTAAGTAAAAGGTACTCCTTAATTTCATGTTGATTTTATATGATTTTCAAAAACATTCAATTGTAAACCAAGTCAAAAGTAATACCATATTTACCTACACTCTAAATATGCACTTGTGTGTAATATTTTGATAAAACTTTAAAAAGTAAAAAAAAAAAAAATTGTATATATATATATATATATATATATATATATATATATATATATATATACAGTGGCATGAAAAAGTATGTGAACCGCTTGCAGAATCTGTGAAAATGGGAATAATTTTAACTAAATAAGAGAGATCATACAAAATGCATGTTATTTTTTATTTAGTACTGTCCTGAATAAGATATTTTACATAAAAAATGTTTACATATAGTCCACAAGACAAAACATCCACGGCTGTTTTTTTGTTTTGTGATGGTTGTTCACGAGTCCCTTGTTTGTCCTGAGCAGTTAAACTGCCCAATGTTCTTCAGAAAAATCCACAGGTTCAAACATTCACTGATGCTCCAGAGGGAAACACAATTCATTAAGAGCCGGGGGCTGAAAACCTATATTGAATTTGAAAATCAAAGTAAATTGTACTTAATTTGTCTTCCGGGAAACATGCAAGTATCTTCTGTTGCTTCTGAAGGGCAGTACTAAATGAAAATTATATTTAAACAAAATAAGAAAATTTGGACATCTTCACCCTGTTCAAAAGTTTTCACCCCCAGGCTCTTAATGCATTGTGTTTCCTTCTGGAGCATCAGTGAATGTTTGAACCTTTTTTAGTAGTTGTGTTTGAGTCCCTCAATTGTCCTCAGTGTGAAAAGATGGATCTTAAAATCATACAGTCATTGCTGGAGAGGGTTCAAATATGAAAAAGAGGCTGGAAAACTGAAGAATGTGCAGGACCTGGAGGATTTTTCTGAAGAACATTGGGCAGTTTAACTGCTCAGGACAAACAAGGGACTTGTGAACAACCATCACAAAACAAAAAAACAGCCGTGGATCATCCAGGGAACGACACACAGCACTGAGAAGCAATGGTTCATAAACTTTTTATCAGGGTTATTTGAATATATTCAGCTATTTTTTTGTCTTGTGGACTATGTAAAAAATTTGTATGTAAAATATCTTATTCAGGACAGTACTAAATAAAAAATAATATGCATTTTGTATGATCCCACTTATTTAGTTAAAATTGTTCCCATTTTCACAGATTTTGCAAGCAGTTCACATACTTTTTCATGCTACTGTATATATAAGTTTACGTTACACCACAATATTTTACAATCTGAACTTACAGACTTACAGACCTCCACATAGTCATGTCTTCTCTATATCATTTACTGTTTTAACCCTTTTTAGTTTTTTCAAATTTTGAAAATTTAGTATTTTTCAAATATTAATAAGCAGTAAAGCAGTTTTGTTGAAACGTTCAAAGTGTAAGTTCTAATAATAATTATGCCAAATTGCCTACTAAAGTTTTAATTTTTTAATTTTTTAATTCCTTTTGTCTTCAATATGACATTACAAGTAATAAAAAAAAGCTCATCATAGAAAATCATAGAAGATGAATTCTGTTTGAATTTAAATGAAAGAATATTGCATCCTGTCATTGACCATTAACATTTTTCTACTTGATTTCTTAGTGATTACTGTTAATAAAGCAGCCTTACCCATGATTGAAAGAATGACCACCACAAAATCAAAAATGTTCCACCCAATGGAGAAGTAGTGATAGCGCAGGGCAATGATCTTGAGAATGCACTCCCCGGTGAAGAGCACGATGAAGATGAAGTTAATCAAGAACAGAATATTTTCCTTCTCCGAAGTCTGGTCATCTGTCTCCACCATCATGGTCACCATGTTCAGGCAGATCAGCACCATAATGAAGATGTCAAAGAATTGCTTGGTGACCAGGTCGAATACCAAGCCTTGGAAGCAGTTCTTCAAACATCAGATATAACCAGGCAGCATATATGGGAAAAGAGCATCCCAAGGAGGAGAAGATGCAGTTAGTACTTTAAAATAATAACGTATCAGATTCAAGTATCAAGGACTCATCTGAGGAAAAAGTTAAAATATATATTACCGTAGGCCTTGGAATTGGTTTCTGTGGCTTTTTGGAGCCAAGTTTCTTCATGGCATTGTAGTATTTTTTCTGCTCTTCTGTCATGAAGATGTCTGTTCCTCCTAAGTATAGGCACAGAGACAATTATTCCAGGGCATAAAGTGTTTTAGTGTCGCTACAGATGAAGAAGACCCACTGCGGACACTTATCTTTGCCTTTTGTTGGTTGAAATTGTCAATGATGACACCAATGAATAGATTGAGGGTGAAGAAAGAGCCAAAAATGATGAAGATCACAAAGTAAATGTACATGTAGAGGTTTGACTCATACTCCGGCTGCATTTCAACCTGCATAGAAAACAATGTTAAGGAATCACACACATATTGTAGGAAAACAATAACTTCATAAGACTCATTTGTGTCAACAATTTGAGATAGCACACTTGTACCAACTAGTCATGATTCTCTTATTGTCTTAGTTAAAGGTTAAAATCAACATTACGCCACGGGAATCCACAGCAGCATACATGATGTCCATCCATCCTTTAAATGTTGCCTGGAAACAAAGTGTATTTTTAAGTGTATTTGACATAGCAGGTCAGTGCACTTCTGTTTACGGTTTGACGACTAATATCAATGCTCACCACTTGCAGTAAGGAGAGGTAGCCCATGCCTACGTTATCAAAGGTGACCTTCATAATCTTCCATCGCACATCTGAATCTGAATTCTGAGCGAGCTCCAGGCATTCAGACTTATTGTTGACCTCAGTGGGGAGGAAATATGTCTCGGATGTTTGGTTGAAGCAGTAATAGAACTTTCCAGAAAAAAGGTTGACTCCCATGATGCTGAAGATGAGCCAAAAGATTAGGCACACCAGGAGAACGTTGAAGATAGAGGGGATGGCCCCAACCAGGGCATTCACCACCACCTATGCACATTGACAGCGTGAGAGCCTGAAACCCAACCTTAAACCCTTAACTTTCACTAGGATTGAATAGCCAACTTTATGTTTTTTTTAACATTGATAATCATCAGCATCAGTTTTGGGCACTTGTGATCCATATACAGCACTTGCTGTAGAATTTCAATCATTCTAAAACGCTTTACGTGAAAAGTGGCTTATTTGTTAAAGCAACATTAAAGGGGTCCTATTATACTTTTCACTTTTTCAACTTTAGTTAGTGTGTAATGTTGCTGTTTGAGCATTAAAAAGATCTGCACAGTTACAAAGCTCAAAGTCCACTCCAAAGGGAGATATTTTTTCTTTCCAATAACTATTGTCCAACGAACGACTCCATTGCGTTTTTTCCGGATCTTGTGAAGTCACAATGTTACTCATTTAAATAATCTCTGCCCACGGAATATGCACAAAAATGGGATGAGGCCTAGTTGAGCTGCATTAGAGAAGACAGTGTTTTTTCCACACCGTTTCCAAAACTCATTTGTTTGATCTTCCTAAGGCTGATAAACTTACAGTGGTTAAAATGTATTTTAAACTGTTTCTGAACATTTTAACCCCAACGTTTATCTGTGTGCTGCACATTTTACGGAGAACAGCTTCCAGAACCACAATGCCGGCTATGCAAAAAGCTTCTCCTGAAATGGAGCAGTTCCCACTTTGTCGGGACAATCTGTTGTTTGTGGATTACAACTGGTAAGTATGTCTTATTATTTCTAGTTGCGTTTTCCATTCACAGTTCCAATTATAAGTTTTATGTTGTTGCTATGATGTAAACAAAGGGCAGAGCTTTGCCTCCGCTCGCCTGCTAGCCAACATTAGTGTTGATATAGTGTTTACTGTAGCTTTTGTGAGACTGTTCACCGCCCCTTAGGAAAATAAACTATGGTTTTGTGATTGATTATTGTTTGTATTTCCATAGTTTTCCAACAAGTATCATGATTAAATGGTGTATAACTCTGTATCTAAAATAAATAAGAAAATGAACAAAAACATACCACTCTGAAACGACCTGTGAAATCTGTGCTTGTAAAGTCTGTGCATGAAATCCGTTCTGCACGATCCTCTTGGGGTTTTTTTCTACATTCTTAAGTCTAAATCATCCTTATTATTTTATATCTGAGTAGAGTTATATCACGTGCTAAGTGGTGCCAATCACAACACCACAACACAGTGGGCCAGCTAACCAATCATAGCACATTTCGTATTTCAAAAGGAGGGGCTTCATCGAAATGGCGCGTTCGTGCCAGACTGGGGACAGAGGTTTTTTGAACAATCATGCATGAAAGCATATTCTAGTATACCCCAAAAACAAAATCAAGACTTCGTAAAAGGGTATAATAGGACACCTTTAAAAGATCAAATTCAGAATACACCTTATTGATGATGCATATTACATACAGGCAATCATATGAGCCCCGAATATGTAAGCTATGAATAAGAGGAGAATAAACAAGAAGAAATAGGGAGCACTTTTTTTACGGTCCTTTTTCGCATGTACACTGGGTAATAACCCTGAACCTACCCCTAAACCTAACCCTATCCCATGTTGTTATTTGTTACCTTACATTACTCAGCAGTGTTTTGGGTAAGTACACTGTAAGAACATTGAAAGTGCACATACTGTAAAATAAAATGTAACTAAGAAATGTGAGGATAAGCAGAACTAATAATATTACTGATTGCTAATTAATGAATGATGTTAAGCTGAGGGTGCACAGCAGAAAACCTACTACACACACACTTACCCTCATTCCTTCAAACCTGGAGAGAGCTCGAAGAGGTCGTAGCGCTCTCAAAGTCCTGAGAGACTTAATGGCCCCCAGTTCAGAGTAGCCTAAGATATTTGCAGTCAAGCTGATCAGGGACACCTGCAGAAATAATAATTAAAATAAAGTATTACAAAGTGTATGTATAAAGTATATTACTGGTATATTAGTATTAGTATATTATATTCACATCAATAACACATCTTGAAGCCCCAATTCTCAAAATATTGAATTAACCCTAATGTTGTCTTTATTACTTACCAAAACTATGTTGAGAATTACCTGATCCATTTTCAGTAAATGCAGTAAATTAATCTGCTATGTCATGGTTATGACAGGTTAGGTTGTCTTGGTAATGTCAGGTTGTCATGATCTCAAATAATGTCATCTTTGCATTAAAAATGACATAATTGAGTAAATGACACTAAATGACAGTTGTCATAAACATGCATAAAAACTCCTTCATATTCATGACATGTGTCATGTCATGATAATGAAGGTGTCATGTCAGTCTTATGCACACCCCTTCAAGTAAAGTGTTACCCTGTAGGGTAACTGGACATTTATTCATTTATAATGGCTTTCAGGGTGAGTCAAATATGACTCAAGGATGTGAATTTTATTTGTAATTTGAATATGAAATTTTCTGTTGAAGTGGGATGAACTAATACTTACATCAACGATGAGAAAGTCCAGCCAACACCATGCGTTTGTGAAATAGACCTTGAAACCATAGGCTACCCATTTCAGAAGCATTTCAATGACAAACACATAGGTGAAGACCTGATCTGCATATTCAAGGATGATTTTAATCA
Organism: Gobio gobio; assembly: GCF_949357685.1. Taxonomy (NCBI): domain Eukaryota; kingdom Metazoa; phylum Chordata; class Actinopteri; order Cypriniformes; family Gobionidae; genus Gobio; species Gobio gobio. Next base: position 43,784,758 of record NC_137097.1, read on the forward strand.
TTCTCCGTTGTTCAATGTATATGTCCTCAAATGCCTGGTAAAAAAAACATACATATGAAAACAATATTAATTCAGTGGGCTCTGGTTATACAAAAACAATGGTTTGTTGATTGACTGACCAAAGCTCCACTGCTGAGGAGAATCATGAAGATGATGAAGGTTTCAAAATAGCTGTGCTCCACAATAGCGAAGCAGGTTTTACGGAGGTTCCACCATGCCTTCCCTTTACCCTGGGTAACGTCGTCAAGGATCAAGAAAGGACATCGCCTGATGCAGTCTGGGAACGCAGACAAACAAAAATGTTGATGACAAGAATATAACTCAATACCAGTGCTGGGGAAAGTTACTTTCAAAAGTATGCATTACAATATTCCGTTACTTCATAAAAAAGTAACTAATTGCCTTACATAGTTACTGTTTATGGAATGGAATGTATTGCATTCCTTTTGCTTAGCTTTTTTTTCACCTTTTCACCAAAATATATATATGTTTTTGGCAAATGTAAAGGCCCTTTCACACCAAAAGTGAAATGAATAAGCCTCAGGCTGAAGGACATGCACATTCACTGTCAACCTGTCTTTTTTTGCTACTGTTCTTACTTCCGATTTCGCATGGGGACAGGACAGGTAAAAACAAAATAACCTGCGGTACTTATTTGAAGTGCAAGCAATATTGTGTTTAAAAGACATCTAATAGCCGTTCAAACACAGCCCTGACGTCTAGGCTAAAACAAGGCAAAATTTGGACTGTCAGTGAAAATTTTATAGACGTCTAACCATATCCCAAGAATAGACTAGTTCTAGAACATGAACATGTCAAAGTAATGAAATCAAACACCTTGTAATCACTACATGTAACCTAATTCAAGGTTATATTGGCTAGAAGTGGGTTATAGCCAGACTATATCGGGTCTATAGTTAACGGAGACGGTGAAATGATGGCTTTTACTTGCTGGGTTTACTCGTCGTTACTTGCAAAAAGTAATCTGATTACATAAATCGACATTACTTGTAATGCGTTACCCCCCAACACTGCTCAATACTATGCATAGTCATTGTTCATGTCTCACTCTCTGTGTAGCAGTCCTCAGGGATGGTGGAGTCCTCTTCTTCCACCTCTACTACATCTGATACCTCAGGAGCTTTGTCCACTGTGCTGCAGGTTGACGATTCATCTCCATCTTTCTTCTGTACAGATGAAAACACTGCAGGTGAATACTGTCTCTAGAATGAATATAACTTTTACAACTTTTACAAACAAATCAATATCCTCTGCTTATCTGGAAACCGGTGTCTTAAAGGGGTGGTAAACCACGATTTCACTATTCTAACTTTAGCTACTGTGTAATGTTGCGGTTTGAGCATAAACGACATCTGCAAAGTTACAACGTTCAAAGTTTAAAGCAAAGGGAGATATTTGCTTTTAAAGAAATCAATTTCTAAGGACTACAGCAAACGGCCGCTAGGGACTACTACACATTCCTCCAGGGTTGCTGACATCACCAGCCCCAATATTTACATAAACCCCTCCTCCGAGAATATGAAATAAGGGGGGCGAGGCCATTTTGTATCGCCGCGGGAATAGTTGCTGTGGTATAGTTAGTAGGCTGGAGTGTTGTTGCCGCAATGCCGACATTGTTTCTAATACTACCAAAGCACAGTCTACCGGTAAAGGTAAGGGGCGTGACATTTCCGACAAACGTGCACTAGGCGTTTAGCGAATCACAACACACTGGGCCAGCTAACCAATCTGAGCCCATTGCGTATTTTTGAGGGACTGGCTTCATAGAACCCGGAAACCATCAGACCGTTTTTACAAGGAGGGACAGAGCAGTGTAGAATAAAGGTCAAATATTTGAAAAATAATGCAATTTTTTATAAACGAAGCATGAACACATGTTACAGTGCACTCCACAAACACAATCAAGCCTTCGAAAGAATGTGTTTTACCACCCCTTTAAACAGCTCGAGGGAGGTTCAAACTTGCCTCCAAGTGCCCAAATCGAGTAAAAATTGGATTCGACGAGTAAAGCTGCACTCACATTAGACTTTGACCATGCAAACTCTCTACGGATTGTTGTAATATGACGTCATTTGGCAGATGCTTTTATTCAAAGCGACTTACATTGAATTTGTAGGTATACAATTGATCAGTAAATGCATTCTCTGGGATTTAAACCCATGACATTGGCATTGTTAGCGACATGCTATACTGTTTGACCTACAGGAATCCTGCAGATTTGAAGTTTGCGTTCTTTTAATTCAGCTAAGAGGTCACACTGTGCCATACTGTTCATCTGTTGCTCAAACATCTTCCTGTGATCTGAGTTCACCACACTTTTTGTGGAATTTGTTTGCGTTTCATGTCTCCTGCATTTGCATGCGCATGAGTGGAAGTCTGGCTGAATTGTGCGAAAGAGACTCAAAGAGCAAATCAAAGACATTTCAACTTTCAACTAAAGCAAACATGTCATTATTTGATATCTTATCCAGTTTGACACAAAACCACAAGTTATAGGAACATAATAAAAAAAACAATGCAAAAACATTCAACCCAGCAAGGGACAATCTGGCAGATGTGTTATTAAATAATTCATGTGACTAAAAGTTCCAAGATAGGCTTTATTAAGAAAAAAAACTAACATTAGATCATGTTTTCAGTTACCTTACAGCTATGATTTGACTACGGATCTTATTCGATTGTTCACACGAGACTTAAATACAACTTTGCGTTCGAGTTCCCTGTCTGTGATTCATAGCTGGATGTGAAATGCAGGGCCGTGCGACACAGAGGGCATGACATATGAACCGTGTTACCTGATCCAGTGGCATGCCAACAAGCAGTTGCCTAATGAATTAGGGTCAGCGTGCTTAAATTAAACAAATATGAAATAAAATGTATGACTTGAATTTGTAAGACATACATTTTACAGCGCATTGGGATGTAGTGCAGATAGGGATCATTTTAGAAGTTTGTTAGGCATGGATGTGCTTTATGCCGGTTCTTCTTCAGGACGTTGTTCAGCGAGGTAACTAATCATGCTGTGCTGGTGCTCTTTCCCACGCCCCGTCACAGAGTCACATGGTCCCTGCAATTCCTTAGACATACTCTCTAAACAAGATGACCCATGGGGCTCCAGATGGACTTTGCAGGTGTCAGTATTTGGGACACATGTGTTGGTGTCAAAAGGTGTTGATGGACGGATGTCAATGACACTCTGGCGACTGGTTTTGCCTTTGACTGAACTTTCACATCAGATTTTAAGAACACAACTATCAGAATTTTTCACTGAACAAAACTCACTTTAGGATTTTTATCGACGCCTTCTTTGTCTTCATCCTCAGAAGAGCTGTTGCCATCATCATAATCCGATTCACCATTGGCTATAGGCACTTTGATAACTGACATACTGGAATTCATGGTGGCCATTTTAGAATCTCCCTCTTCGTCTGCGTTCGCACCCTCTTCATTTGGCTTCAGGCCCAGACACTGTCTTGCATGTTCGATAATGAAGGCCTTTGCCCAGTCAATGCCTCTCGTAATTCTAGAAACAGCAATCTGCAGATTATTCATCTCCCCATCATCATCAGACGCTGCCAGGTTGTCCCCGCTGAAGGAGCTGAGCAGCAAAGCCAGGAAGAGATTCAACACCTTCAAGGAGAGAATGAGAAACTGTAATGATGCTAAAATATGGAATACAATGACATAATTGTGCAGCAGGATTGGGATATGTGGCCTATGAGGCGATTCAAGAATGCAATAGTATGAAAATATTTCACTTCTTGGATATCTCAAATAGGTGACTGAAAAATGTATAATACATTGCAATAGAAAGCATTATTTTATGCATCATTTTAAAGTTATTTTAAATATAAGGGCTATCTTTAAGTAATCTCAGCTGCCTTTTGAAGCCAAAAACAACACTAACTAGACCAGGTCCATCTTTTTGTGTGTGTGTCTTCTGTCACCTCATATCTCTTATTAGAATCTACTGCATGAAATGTGAAAGATTTTCCAAATAGGTATAGTTTTTTTTTATACAATGCAGGCTTCTTGGGATTCACAACTCAACTTTTATTTATAAAGCACTTTCAAAACCATTGAAATCAAATTTTCCTTGAGTTTTTGACATAAGAGGTCATCATACTATCCTGTATAGAATACCCTGTAGGTTTCAGAACTGAAAACATAGTCCAAAAATAGCTTTTATTGTTACCAAGCCCAGAGAACGATTCATTGCGGAATGTGCCTATGGGTGAAAGACTGCCTCTGCAGAAGTAAATCAATGCTCACAACTTTGGCCCCACCCACTTGTGTGTTAGTGAGATGACGAGGAGAGAAGAGCGATACAGGATGGACTACAAATAACATTACCTTCCAAAAGGTGCTAATGCTAGGAATATGGTTATTTGATTTATTTTCAACAATGTGAATGCATCAGTCAATCAAACAGCGAGTTTATCAGTGACTGAGTTATTTACATTGTGTTTGCTCTGTTAGTTATGATGAAACCTTTTGTTAGTGTGCAGAAATCGAGTTGCAATGAAGAGACCACTGCATTCTTGTGCTCAACATGTGTGTGATAGTTGGGGGGTTCCTCATAGTTTCAGATTTTAACAGAGTATGTTCTGTCCTGCAGATAAGAAGAAAACCACTTCAGGGCTACACCATTGATGCATTCTATTAAAATTACATGATTTGAAGTATCAAAGGCTGCACTCAAATCAGTTTTAAATGCAACAAAACGAAAAGCCATTGCAAGTTGTCCCTCTGGGTTTTGCACCCAACTTTTGTTACCTCATTAGATAAGCCCTTTGGTCTATGAATAATCATAACGGAAATCCCACTGGTGGCCATTTGACACTTGTATAAATGTGGAGTAAATAAAATTAACCTCAAGTTCAAACTGCATGGTCTTTATCAATATCTCTCTCTCTCTCTCTCTCTCTCTCTCTCTCTCTCTCTCTCTCTCTCTCTCTCTCTCTCTCTATCTATCTACTATCGATCAAAGATAGAGTTAATCTACTCACCACTAGGTTTCCTATAACCATGACCATCATGAAGACGACGATGCACATGCCTTGACCAGCCACCTCCATGCAGTCCCACATTGTTTCAATCCATTCCCCACATAGAATACGAAAGATGATCAGGAATGAGTGAAAGAAATCTGTCATGTGCCAGCGAGGGAGCTCACAATCCGCTGAGATCTTACACACACAATCCTTGTAGCTCTTTCCGAAAAGCTGCATCCCCACCACAGCAAAGATGAAGACAATAATGGCCAGGACAAGTGTCAGGTTTCCAAGAGCACCCACAGAATTACCGATGATCTTTATCAGCATGTTTAGGGTTGGCCAAGACTTTGCCAGCTTGAACACACGCATCTGCAACCAACAGGGTCATGATTTGAAAAGAGAGTTTAGTCCTGAAATTCTGAACATTGCAACTTCAGTAAAAACAACAAATCTGCCAGCAAATCAGCATATTATAATGACTTCTGAAGGATCATTGGATGACACTGAAGACTGGAGAAATGATGCTGAAAATGTAGCTTTGCATGATATCAATAAATTACATTTTAAATTAAAATCAAAATAGCAGTAATGCAATAATAATTCACAATATTGCTGTACTACAATACTACAATAATACCATATTACAAAATTATCACTTTTAAAAAAAAAAACCTGTATTACTTTATTTCTTAGAATGAACACAAAATGAGTTATTTAAAGCAGTGTATAAGCTGCTCTTTTCCATTCAATGAAAGTGAATGGTGATTCAGTTAATGCGTCACATGGACTAATTTATTTTGCTTTTATGGTGCCCCCCCCCCCCATATACTTCCAGTTGCTCTGAACAAAGTCTTGTATCAACATGAGGGTGAGTAAATGATGACAGAATTGTAACTTTTATGTTAACTACCCTTTTGATAGCTGGCCATTCAATCAAGTTTCACCTACCAGACGGAAGGACCTTAGCACAGACAAGCCTTCAACATCGGCTAAGCCCAACTCCACCAGGCTAATGGTCACAATTATGCTGTCAAAAATGTTCCAGCCAACCTGAAAGTAATAATATGGGTCCAGTGCAATAAGTTTTAGCACCATCTCTGCTGTGAAGATACCAGTGAAAACCTGCATGGGAAAGAACACAACATGACACAAGGAAGCCATCAGCTTTGGGATGCTGGCAAAACATATTCTCCAAAAATATACAGTATAAGTTTTCAATATACATTTAACATTGATATGTAGATGTACTTACCAAGTTTCCCACTGACAATATCTCTTCAAATTCGGGAGTCATGGGATAGTGCTCCATAGCCATGAACATTGTGTTGAGCACAATGCAGATGGTGATGCCCAGATCCACAAAAGGGTCCATTACAATTAGGCAGACAAACTTCTTAAATTTCACCCATGGCACACAGCAATTCCATTTTAGGAATATGTCAGCAAACTTGTACCAGCAGGGAGGACATGGCCTTTGATTATCCTCCAGCTCTGTTAATTAAAGTATATATACGTATATATATATATATATGATTTGTATATGATGATATATGATTTGTTTTCTTTAGTTGTTCTGGAACTCACCATTTACACTTACCATCTAATGTGTTGTCTTTAGCGTTCACTGCACTCGCTTTTCTCATCTGTGAGTCAGGGGCTTCTAAGTAATTCATGCTGCCTTTGGATCCATTCGATTTCGAAAGGGGTTTCAGTGTGATCCCATCATAATCGCTCTGCATTTCTTCATCAACACCTTTCTTTTTGCTGGATAGTGATGTCTTGCTGCCATTTACCAGCATGTTCTTCTGCTGTTTGTCAAATAAAAACATCAGATAAAATCAGAACTCACTTTTTTTTTTTTTTAAACAAATGATCCAATGCTCAGGCTAAGCTGCTCTGTTATCGCATGACAAACCTCAGCTTGTTTCTTGAGCTGTTCCAGGATGTTTGCATACTCTTCCTCCTTTTCTTTAGCTTCTGCAATGGTGGCTTCATTCTGTTCAGCATACGCCATGGCCACCACAGCCAGAATCAGATTGATGAGGTAAAACGAACCCAAGAAGATGATGATAACAAAGAAGATCATGTACGTCTTCCCTGCTGCACGGAGCGTCTGAAACATTTAAGACACTTGTCAGTGCTTTTTTGTGCACATATGGCTTTTTATGCTTCATTTATACTCTTGGTCACAAGCATAAAAAACTAAATGGTTGATTCTATGAAACACTGACATGCATTTAAAGTTTTGGGGTTGGTAATCATTGTTTACATTTTTGAAAAAAAGTGTCTTATTTTAACCAAAGCTTAATATTTTTGTGGAAACCATGACATATTTTTGACAAAGATTTTTTTCTAAGTTCAAAAGAACAACATTTATTTTAAACATGTGTTTAATATAGCCGTGTTGAATATAAAGTAATTAACAGTACTGCACCTAAAACAAGCATTCACTTCACATTAATTTGTCATTAATTAATTGCAATTGTACAATTTTAGGCTTTTGTAATGGATTGATTTTGCTAACCCTATTAACTATTTATTGGCATAGTATTATCACATGCAAGAAGGTGAGGAACAATGTGACTTTAACAGGATGCATATACCCACCAACTGGAACAAGTTCTCCCAGAAGTCTTGAGTCATTAGCCGGAAAAGGGCTAAGAAAGCCCATGCAAAGGTGTCATAACTAGTGTATCCATAATTTGGGTTTTGGCCAGCTTTCAGGCATATGTACCCCTCGGGGCACTTCCTGTGAACAGCAACAGTAAACAGGTCCTTTAATATAAATATATATTAAGTCTGCTCTGAATAAAGTTTGAATCCAATTATTTGACATTTCTCCCTGTTGGTAATGCACAACACCATTTAAAAGTTCAAAGTTGATTCTTAAAATAATTAAGAAGGCAAATATAATATTTGAAAAATATACCCTGCATCAGAGCTGTTCCCACAGATTAATGGATCCAATTGGTCAGGTAAATAGTAGTAGTTTTCTATGGAAAGGGAATGGAGATCTGTTTACTTAAAAGTGACTGAAACTGCAGTACATGACAAGTTCTAATTCATTTTGAGCAACATCTGTTTCCAAACCCATTAGTAATAATTCCTACGGTGTGCAACAATTGCAGGCTACATTTGTGATTTATTACATCAGTAATGTGTTGCGAAGTCACCTTGACTTTCAATATATTCCTTGTAGTTGAAAGTGCTGTTCCACTGTACTTCAGTGCCATTGACTTCTGTGTGATTGAAAAGCATGGTAAGGTTGCTGTCACTCCAGTCAAGTGGAGGCCATTTGACACATTTTTGCCGCAAATTTCCCATGAACAGTTGCAGGCCAATGAGAGCAAACACGCTGAGACAGAAGACGGTGAGGATCATGACATCCGCCAGTTTCTTCACCGACTGAATCAGGGCGCCAACAATGGTTTTTAGACCTGGAATTCACAGTTAAACAAAATCTCGGCTGATGCATTCCCAAACTGTACACAACAATTTAATTTCAAGTGAGTTGCCATGTTAAATTACATGCTGTATTTACCTGGAATTACAGTAATTGTTTTCAGGGCACGGAGAACACGGAAAGTCCTCAGAGCAGATACATTCCCCAAGTCCACAAACTCTGTGAGGTACCTGTGGATGAAGTGAAAAGACACTTGCAACGCCTATTATTTAAAAACCTCACAACTATACCATTGGCACTATATGCATAAACTAAACTTTTAAAATTAAAATATCCAAAAACCACTAGAACAATGTTATATATTTTGTTGACTTGCGTACTTACATTATCCCAAATGTTTCCACATATGTTACAAGAAATCTAGATAAATAAACAATTTTAACCAGGACACAAACCATGTCCGTGCGTCGCCCCAAATTAGCCATGATTTCCGACTTTTGTTGTTGTTGTAGAAACCATGGAAACGCCAAAGACGCTTTAATAAATTATGGGTTTTATTAGAGAAGTGAGCAACTGTTTGGATACATTTATAGACAGAAAACTGTCTATATAGCTGAACACTCTATAGCTGTTCTACAAGTACAGTGTGCTACAAGCGGCCTTGTTCCGCTCAAACGGCTTTCAGCCTCACCCTGTTTCATACTACAATAATGTTAATAAATCTTTAATACATTAGCTCATCCATGAACATGATTTCTGCCAGAGTCCCGTCGGATTCTTTTCCACTGGCTGTAGAGGTGAAGACAACAACTCCCATGATTCCGCCAAATCAAGGCATCATCAAGCTACACCTTTGTTTTGAATAACGACCTCTAGCGACGAAAATTACATATTGTACCTTTAATAGTTTTAAATATTACCACATAATACTATTTTAATACATTTTTAATTACAATTTTGACTTTTTACCAAAGATCGAATATTAGTTTTTTCCCCCTAATAATGAAAAATAATGAAAAAAGGACAATTAAATATTTAGCACTAAATCAAATAGCCTATGCAATTAAATCAACGTACAATGCTATTTTTAATACATCTGGTCTTGGGCAATAACATCCCAATGCATATTGATTAAGTATACTTTCTGCTTTGATATTAAGTTTACATGTTAATGTGTTCAAAATGTTCACGTGTTAGTGTGTTGTATTAGCTCATTCAATTAATTACATTTAACAAGTAACAAAAATTCACTTTTTTGTGCCTTGAACTATCACCCCACCCATTATCATTCATTCATCAGAAACTCTTTTTTGGTGGATAAATCCTTGAAAATAAGTACAAACGTTTTAATGTTCCTGTTGGAGTATTTGTGGCTCAAGAAAGTGTACATTAAAATCTCTTTTATCGACGTGACCTTTCTTAAAGCATGTTTTTGTAGAGTCAGTTTTGTAGAGTCTTCAGAGGAGTGTTGAAATTGCTGGGGTAAGAGATAGGTTCAGTGTGGACTATTTTTAGCTTGAGTGCAACAGTCGATCACAGAAGGCAAATGGCATCATTATGTGTATAGGACCAATAGCAAGTGAGATGCCTGTTGGATCACAGCATTGAATTATGATGTCTGTGAACTTCAGGCGACTGAATTCATGTAAAAGTAGTACAGGAGCTATGAGAAACACATTATACAATTACTAACGTACTGTGAGAAAGTACTGAGAGAAATAAGCATTGATGAAATGTGTCGTTTTAAAATACTCCTGATTTATGTAGCTCAAACAGTAGAGCTTGTCACTAACATTGCAAATTGTTCAATTCCCAGGGAAAGAATTAAACTGTATGTCGCTTTGGATAAAAGCTGGCAAATGCATAAATGTAATGTAAATCTAAAAACAAAAATAGCTGCAATAGGAAGCTAAAACATTCATACTTTAATTCACTTTATGTATTTAGGATTCACTTAACTAGACATCAGGAATAACATTTATTCCGTTTTTCTGAGACTATGTATCCTTACCTATATACATATAAAATACTTTTAGGTATTAGTACCAAGGAATATTATGGATGACAGCAGAGGGAATAATAACTGTCTATCAAGACAGTATCGGGACCTCAAAAGTTCTTGTACACTTTCAGAACTACAATCAGACCGCAGCATTTTAGTGTTCTGAGGAGGGCCAAAGTGTGAAGCTGCTAAAAATAGGCCTGGTAAGTGATCTCGCTTTACAAGTGGATAAACATTTTCATTCAGCCAGACTGTGATTGTAAAAGGAGGTGAGGGTGGACCTTAGGGAGGCGTATGGAGAAGCTGAAGAGGACTGTCTACAGAGGACTAGGCCCTGCAGGCAGCCTCATTACACTTTTGGTGATACTGTAAACACACTGACCTTTGACCGCTCACATCTGAGTGGGTATTTTCACAATGCTTCTGTGTCTAATGTAGTTGCCAGAACTCGTGCCACATACCCTGACTAAGCAAAAACGGATGCTATGCTGACTATTTGGAATGGCATCTGATTACGGAAACTACTGTTAAAAATACCGCTGTAAACGGTTCCAGTCCTCTTCTGAACAATCAATTTGCATTTAACCACAGCGCTAATTGAAGGATGTATAATGCAACACTTTGGATTTAACACACCTTTTTCTCATTCATCAATAAATCAAGTCAATTCTATCATTGCATTGGCTTGTTTAGCCACTGATTTTACATTCAGGGTCATACTTACGCCATGCTGATGACCATGAAATCCAGCCAATTCCACGGGTCTCGTAGGAATGTGAAATCACCAATGCAGAAGCCTCTGGACAGCACCTTTACCAATGCCTCAAAGGTATAGATTCCAGTGAAAACGTACCTACAAAGATCCAAATTGCACAATAAACAATCAAGGTCTATAAATGCAGAGGTATGGAAATACATATGTTGACAGGCAGGCAGGACATCCTATCATTGCATTCGGACCGAATGCAGTGATTGGACGGAAATGTTTTGGTCCTGAGACTTCAACAGAAGATATATGTACATTTTTGTATATTTAGACCAGTTCTATTATTGACTGCTATCAGGATGTGAAGTGAGTTTCAACCAGTATAACAAAAAGTGTTTATGAAAAACATTGCCTACTCTATCTTTAAATTCCAATTCCTGATTGTAAATTAAATTTGAATTGAGGAACCAAACAGGATGCAGAACTGCAATTTAAATAAAATGTAGAATTAACTAATGCTCAACAAAGATTATATAACTAATTTGACAAACAGACGGGTAGAACAAAAGAATGACAGACAGACAGAGATACAGATAGATAGACAGATAGATATGATGTGTCATTGGTGGGGTTGTGTATTTGAGGAATGTTGGGATAGATTTTGAAGATATGGTGCAACTCTTACTCTACTGTTTTGCTCCAGGGTGGAGGGTCGCTCAACGTCATGAACACACAGTTTGACAAGATGGTTAACATGATGAACATGCTAAACAATTTGTTGTGAGTAAAGGAGAACTTGGAATGATTTGTTCCTCTAAATTGAACGAAAACTCTGAGCATTACAGATGTTAACTTAATACATATGGAAATCGAAGAATAGATGGAGAAAAAACACACACACACACACACACACACATATATACAGCACACATATATACAGCACACACATATATATATATATATATATATATATATATATATATATATATATATATATATATATATATATATATATATATATATAAAATGACTATTTCCATGGGTTATATTGAATATGAAGGATATGAATGTATGAGTATTCTTATGGCTACTCGTCGAACAGGGCTGAAGGGAGTTAGAATGTAACAGGCAGGTTCAGCATTGAATCTGAATATTGTTTTCCCTTTGGTGACCACGATGAAAGTCTGAAAAACAGAAAAAGGGACAGAACACCTATTGTTGAGTAACTTTTATTCTATTATTTACAGACTTGTAAATATTTCTTGATATCACTATATTTTGCCTTTGCCACTGACTTTTTGTGCTTTGTAGAATGGATCCAACTCTTCAATAGGAACATTGAGGAGCTTTGGTGGAGGGTCTCCATAGATGAACGGGAGGGCCTTTCCTGCTTCCAAATCACTGGTGGGTTTGGGCAGATCTTCTTCAGCCACCTCGACATTCTGGGCCTTCATCTGTTCCTGCTCGGCGGCTTCTTCTGCCATCCGCCGCTCGATCTCGGCGAGCGACTCCAAAGTGAAAGGGTGGAACACATCGGTGCCTGCGGGAGGGAGTAGGCGTGCCATCTTGACATTCTGCTGAACGAGGGCTGCCACCACTTCGGGGTCTCTCAGTTGTGCTCTGCAGGGTTAGAGAAAGTTGGTTCATTAAAAAAAGGAAAAGTTTGTGTTACATTAGTAAAAAAAAATTTCATCACATGAAATATTTGAATCAACCTTAATTTTTTGTACAACATTATTCATATTCAGTCATTCATATTCAGTCAAGCATTCAACAATTAATTCAATTTCTATCAATTAAAAAAGGAAGTTATGAAATTACAACTTATAATTAGTGCTGTCAATCGATTAAAACAATTACCTAATTAACTAAGTAATTAATCGCACCTAACATTAATGTTTTTAATATATTTTTATTTTGTAATAATTTCACTGTTAATCTCCAAATTAATGTTGAAACAACATAAAAAACCACATAAATACCTGATCTAACAGGTAGGAAATATACAGAAATTGAATAAAGTTATCAAACACTTCACAGTCTTCACTGCTTAAATATAGACGAATTCTTATTAAAGCTACAAAAGCTACTTTGATTTATATGAATCACAGACAGCAGCAGGAATATTAGGCTGCTGTCACTTTAAGATCTGAAGCAAATGACGAGGATCTAACATGCATCCCATTTTCACACAACTCTTTATGGTCATTTAGGACTTTTTTAAAACTCATTCACATGGGATTAGTATTACCTGGTGACCTCTAGTAATTTCTAATGATTGCGGAGGTTGTCTGTGATATTAATCCCGTGAAAATCAGCCATGTTTGTAATTTGTAAAGTAAAAATTCCCCCGCAACCATATTTCGCCGAACACAGAGGTCATGTGATAATATTAGTTCCATGCAAATCGGCATCTCTGTGATTTGGCAGGGTCACATATTCTTTTTTCAAGGTTTTTGTCTCCTGTGCAAGGTGTTTGTCTCCTTATATCCATCTTTCGCGAAGAATGGAGGCTGTGTTGGAGTGTTTTGATAGTATTTTGGGTTTTTAGATAGTATTTGGGTATATATCATACAACCCCAAATCAGAAAAAGTTGGGACAGTATGGAAAACGCAAAAAAAATAAAAAAAAAGAAGTGATTTCTAAATTTACTTTGACTTGTATTTCATTGCAGACAATATGAACACAAAATATTTCATGTTTTGTCTGGTCAACTTCATGTCATTTGTAAATATGCTTTCCTGTCATTCAGACCTGCAACACATTTCAAAAAAAGTTGGGACAGGAGCAATTTAGGGCTAGTAATGAGGTAAAATGGTTAAATAATGATGTGATTTGAAACAGGTGATGTCAACAGGTGATTGTAATTATGATTTGGTACAAAAGCAGCATCCAAGAAAGGTCTAATCCTTTAGGAGCAAAGATGGGCCGAGGATCGCCAGTTTGCCAACAAATACGTGAGAAAATTATTCCATCCATCCATCCATCTTCTTCCGCTTATCCGGGGCCGGGTCGCGGGGGCAGCAGTCTAAGCCGAGATGCCCAGACTTCCCTCTCCCTAGACACTTCCTCTAGCTCTTCCGGGGGGACACCGAGGCGTTCCAAGGCCAGCCGGGAGACATAGTCCCTCCAGCGTGTCCTCGGTCTTCCCCGGGGCCTCCTCCCGGTTGGACATGCCCGAAACACCTTCCCGGGAAGGCGTTCAGGAGGCATCCGGAACAGATGCCCGAGCCACCTCAGCTGTCCCCTCTCGATGTGGAGGAGCAGCGGCTCTACTCCGAGTTCCTCCCGAGTGACTGAGCTCCTCACCCTATCTCTAAGGGAGCGCCCAGCCACCCTGCGGAGAAAGCTCATTTCGGCCGCCTGTATCCGGGATCTTGTCCTTTCGGTCATGACCCAAAGCTCATGACCATAGGTGAGAGTAGGAACGTAGATTGACCGGTAAATCGAGAGCTTCGCCTTACGGCTTAGCTCTTTCTTCACCACGACAGACCGGTACATCGACCGCATTACTGCAGAAGCTGCACCGATCCGTCTGTCAATCTCCCGTTCCATCCTCCCCTCACTCGTGAACAAGACCCCTAGATACTTAAACTCCTCCACTTGGGGCAGGAACTCTCCACCAACCTGGAGTGGGCAAGCCACCCTTTTCCGACTGAGGACCATGGCCTCGGATTTGGAGGTGCTGATCCCCATCCCAGCCGCTTCACACTCGGCTGCAAACCGTCCCAATGCATGCTGAAGGTCCTGGTTAGAAGGGGCCAACACGACAACGTCATCCGCAAAGAGCAGAGACGAAACCGTGTGGTCCCCAAACCTGACACCCTCCGGCCCTTGGCTGCGCCTAGAAATTCTGTCCATAAAAATTATGAACAGAACCGGCGACAAAGGGCAGCCCTGCCGGAGTCCAACATGCACCGGGAACAAGTCTGACTTACTGCCGGCAATGCGGACCAAACTCCTGCTTCGGTCATACAGGGACCGGACAGCCCTCAGCAAAGGACCCCGGACCCCATATTCCCCCAGCACCCTCCACAGGACGCCGCGAGGGACACAGTCGAATGCCTTCTCCAAATCCACAAAACAAATGTGGACTGGTTGGGCAAACTCCCATGAACCCTCCAGCACCCTGTAGAGGGTATAGAGCTGGTCCAGTGTTCCGCGACCAGGACGAAAACCACACTGTTCCTCCTGAATCCGAGGTTCCACTATCGGCCGGATTCTCCTCTCCAGTACCCTGGCATAGACTTTCCCGGGGAGGCTGAGAAGTGTGATCCCCCTATAGTTGGAACACACCCTCCGGTCCCCCTTCTTAAAAAGAGGGACCACCACCCCGGTCTGCCATCCCAGAGGCACTGTCCCCGACCGCCACGCGATGCTGCAGAGGCGTGTCAGCCAAGACAGCCCCACAACATCCAGAGACTTGAGGTACTCAGGGCAGATCTCATCCACCCCCGGTGCCTTGCCACCGAGGAGTTTCTTGACCACCTCGGTGACTTCAGCCCGGGTGATGGACGAGTCCTCCTCTGAGCCCCCAGCCTCTGCTTCCTCAATGGAAGACGTGACGGCGGGATTGAGGAGATCCTCGAAGTATTCCTTCCACCGTCCGACAACATCCCCAGTCGAGGTCAACAG
This sequence comes from Gobio gobio, assembly GCF_949357685.1. Lineage (NCBI taxonomy): Eukaryota > Metazoa > Chordata > Actinopteri > Cypriniformes > Gobionidae > Gobio > Gobio gobio. Next base: position 43,800,523 of record NC_137097.1, read on the forward strand.
CCGCCCATCGCCACTGTAAACAGCGTTGGTAGGGCACTGCTTCCCCCTCCTGAGGCGCCGGACGGTTTGCCAGAATCTCTTCGAGGCCAGCCGATAGTCTTTTTCCATGGCCTCACCGAACTCCTCCCAGGCCCGAGTTTTTGCCTCCACGACCACCCGGGCTGCAGTCCGTTTAGCCTGTCGGTACCTGTCAGCTGCCTCAGGAGTCCCACAAGCCAGCCAGGCCCGATAGGACTCCTTCTTCAGCTTGACGGCATCCCTTACTTCCGGTGTCCACCACCGGGTTCGGGGATTGCCGCCTCGACAGGCACCGGAGACCTTGCGTCCACAGCTCCGAGCAGCCGCTTTGACAATGGAGGTGGAGAACATGGTCCACTCGGACTCAATATCTCCAGCCTCCCTCGGGATCCGGTCGAAGCTCTGCCGGAGGCAGGAGTTGAAGATCTCTCTGACAGGAGACTCGGCCAAACGTTCCCAGCAGACCCTCACAGTACGTTTGGGTCTACCGAGTCTATCCAGCTTCCTCCCCCGCCATCGGATCCAACTCACCACCAGGTGGTGATCAGTTGACAGCTCCGCCCCTCTCTTCACCCGAGTGTCCAAGACATACGGCCGCAGATCAGATGAAACGACCACAAAGTCGATCATTGACCTACGACCTAGGGTGTCCTGGTGCCATGTGCACTGATGGACACCCTTATGCTTAAACATGGTGTTCGTTATGGACAAACTGTAACTAGCACAGAAGTCCAATAACTGAACACCACTCGGGTTCAGATCAGGGGGGCCGTTCCTCCCAATCACGCCCCTCCAGGTTTCACTGTCATTGCCCACGTGGGCGTTGAAGTCCCCCAGTAGAACGACGGAGTCCCCAGTCGGAGCACTTTCCAGCACCCCTCCCAGGGACACCAAGAAGGCCGGGTACTCCGCACTGCCGTTCGGCCCATAGGCACAAACGACAGTGAGAGACCTATCCCCGAGCCGAAGCCGCAGGGAAACGACCCTCTCGCTCACCGGGGTAAACTCCAACACATGGCAGCAGAGCTGGGGGGCTATAAGCAAACCCACACCAGCCCGCCGCCTCTCACCATGGGCAACTCCAGAGTGGTAAAGAGTCCATCCCCTCTCGAGGAGTGTGGTTCCGGAGCCCAAGCCATGCGTGGAGGTGATTCCGACTATCTCTAGTCGGAACCTCTCAACCTCACGCACAAGCTCAGGCTCTTTCCCCGCCAGCGAGGTGACATTCCATGTCCCAAGAGCCAGTTTCCGTGTCCAGGGATCGGGTCGTCTAGGCCCCCGCCTTCGACTGCTGCCCGATTCGCTTTGCACCGGCCCCTTACGGTCCCTCCCGTGAGTGGTGGGCCCACGGGAAGGTGTCCCCACGTCGCTCCTTCGGGCTGAGCCCGGCCGGACCCCGTGGGGGAAGGCCCGGCCACCAGGCGCTCGCATACGAGCCCCAACCCCAGGCCTGGCTCCAGGGTGGGGCCCCGGCTGCGCCATACCGGGCGACGTCACGGTCCTCCTTCTTTTTGTCATCATAAGGGGTTTGTGAACTGCTCTTAGTCTGACCCGTCACCTAGGACCTGTTTGCCTTGGGAGACCCTACCAGGGGCATATAGCCCCGGACAACATAGCTCCTAGGGTCATTCGGGTACTCAAACCCCTCCACCACGTTAAGGTGGCAGTCCATGGAGGAGGAGAAAATTATTGAAATGTTTAAAAACAATGTTCCTCAAAGAAAGATAGGAAGAGATTTGGATATTTCACATTCAACAGTGCATAACATAATTAAAAGATTCAAGGAATCTGGAGGAATTTCAGTGCGTAAAGGACAAGGGCGCAAGCCTAAGCTGAACAACCTTGATCTCCGATCCCTCAGGCGGCACTGCATCAAGAATCGTCATTCATCTATAAGCGATATCACCACATGGGCTCAGGATTACTTTGGCAAACCTTTGTCAAGTACCACAATACGTAGTTACATCCACAAATGCCAGTTAAAACTGTACTGTGCCAAAAGGAAGCCCTATGTTAACAGTGTCCAGAAGCGCCGTCGACTTCTCTGGGCTCGGAGGCATCTGGGATGGACCATCACACAGTGGAAACGTGTACTGTGGTCAGATGAATCAGTATTTCAGGTATTTTTTGGGAGGAATGGACGCCGTGTGCTCCGGACCAAAGAAGAAAAGGATCATCCAGACTGTTACCAGCAACAAGTCCAAAAGCCAAGGTCTGTCATGGTATGGGGTTGTGTCAGTGCCCTTGGCAAAGGTAACTTGCACTTCTGTGAAGGCACCATTAATGCTGAAAAGTACATAGAGATTTTGGAGCATAGTATGCTGCCTTCAAGAAGACATCTTTTCCAGGGACGTCCATGCATATTGCAACAAGACAATGCAAAGCCATATTCTGCACACATTACAAAGTCCTGGCTGCGGAGGAAGAGGGTACAGGTCCCGACCTGTCTCCAATAAAGAATGTGTGACAACGAAGACCCCGTACTGTTGCCCACCTTAAGACTTGTTTGCAGGAAGAATGGGACAAAATTACACCTGAAACACTTCATCACTTGGTGTCTTCAGTCCCTAAATGTCTTTTGAGTTTTCACTTAAATCCACTTAAGTGTTGTGAAAAGGAAAGGCAACATTACAAAGTGGTAAATGCTTTACTGTCCCAACTTTTTTTGAAATGTGTTGCAGGTCTGAATGACAGGAAAGGATGCATATTTACAAATGACATGAAGTTGACCAGACAAAACATGAAATATTTTGTGTTCATATTGTCTGCAAAGAAATACAAGTCAAAGTAAATTTAGAAATCACTTTTTTTTCTTTCTTTTTTTTTGCGTTTTCCATACTGTCCCAACTTTTTTCTGATTTGAGGTTGTACAACTATACAATTTGCAGAAAGAGAAATCTGAAAACCATCAGAAACAAAAAGAATGATTAGATGACACAGGGTACAAAACTATATTTGTTTCTTTTTTTATCCATCTAACCGGACCATAGAACTGGACTCTCAACCAGGGGATATGCCAAAATGACATCATATTCAGATGATAAGTCAATAAATTTGAGTAAATCACAGGCTTCGCTTATCTCGTGTGAATGCGGCACACGAAATTCAGATGTGTGTGAGGGGGCAATTTCTAAGTCACACAACGTCCCCAGATAATACTAACCACGTGTGAATAGGGCTTAAGACTGTGCTCACAAGGATACTCGACAAAGTGGGCCTTTTGGCATACTTTTGTGTGTTTTTGTCCGTTCAAGCACGAAAGAGAAGTCAATGCAGCCGACACACTGTCTGAAGTGGCTTGCTGTGCACACGTCACAAGTCCTGTGTCTGTCACACATACAGCACGCCAAGTTCTTTTTTTGCACCTTATCACGCTTGAATGTTTCAATAGCAGTTGAACGAATGCTGTGTAGTGTAGCCAAAGGATGATGGGAAAAAAAGGATGCTGTGCTAATTGTGTTTAATTAACGTGTTACACTTATTTTTAACATGTTAAACTGATGAAAAAAAGGAATCACGTGTTAATGCGTTAATTTTGACAGCACTACTTATAATATATTATAATTTATTTTATAAATAGCATTTGTCATAACATCTTAATTTTCTGCAAACATAAATGTATGCCTCAGAGTTCAAATTAGAACAGGAGATTTGGAAATAGTTTAAATAATGATTTAAATAAAGTGACAATTTATACACTACCCTTTAAAAGTTTGTGTTGGTAAGAAATTAATACTTTTATACATAAATATAGTCTATTAAACTAATCAAAATGTATAAAATTGACACTAAAGACTTCTACATTGTTAAAAATGTATATTTCAAATAACTGCTGTTCTTTTAAACTTTATATAAAATAATTCTGAAATATTTGTTTATCTTTTTATTTTGCTGTGTAGATCCAACCCTATATAGTGAGGTGACTTTATTTCTGATAATTGTGAGATATAACGTCAAAATTACGATAAATAAAATCTTACAAACTTGTAGTTTTTTTTCTTCTCAGAACATAGAAAAGTGCGAATTGAGACAACAATGAAAACTTTCATTTAAACATAAATCAAAGCATTTTATTCCACCGTTTTACTAAATTGTACATCTTTGCCTTTGCTTTGCCTTTTATTTGCACAGCACCGTCACAACAAACAACTATGATTGAGCTACACAAAAATTAGCATCTGTTGCAATTAAGTTACATATATTAACCCAACAAGTTTTAACAGTTTTTAAACTTACAGTTGACGAGGCCATAGTTTGAGGTTTTTAGCTCTGTTTGGGTGAGCAGTGCGATTCCTATGCCAAACCTCCATCAGGTTAATATTTTGCTTAGGCATGGCTGCTGTGTCCCAGTTTCAGCGAACAATTAAAAGCTCTCAACAAATTGAAGAATGCTACTCTGACTGTGTGCTGAAGTTTGTTGGCAGCTTTTTTACTTTTGGGTCCAGCTGGACCAGGATGAGACCCTGCCCCCTCAGAGTAACAAAACAATTCAGCACACAAAGGTTCAATTGAAGGCGAGTTCCACTTTTGAAGAAGTTTCCACTTTAAGAGATTTGCCCCAGACACTCACTGTCAAATGTGATCACTACAATGAGAAGAAACACTACGCAGTGTTGACAAGTGTCATTTATCAGGCAATGATTTATAATTAATAAAGTTTTGATTTTAATATTGCACCACAGTGTTATTGCAAAACAACATTTATCGTTATTATGTGAGTATATGATATGTGACAGCTTACTTTTCTGCACCTGTTCACACAAATCATTTGGTTATTTTATGTGAAAAATCAATAAAATTGCATGACTGTTCATGTGGCCCTATTCAAGTCTTTTTGTAGAATCCACACACCGGCTTGTTAGCGAGGCAGTGACTGTACATGGAGTGAAGACCACTGGTAACTTCCCAGAAATTGTGATTTGGTGCCAAATCCACCCAGCAGGGAGCTGCTTATCAAAAAAGCCCTTGTTGCATCTTCCCATTTACTATTTTTGAAATACATTCTATAATTCAACTGCATTTGATCTCAGATAACTCACTGACATGTCATCTGATAAATACTGCAAAAATAGCAAAACATCAAGGCCCAATCTGATTGGCTGCCTCTACAGCAAGTCACTTTTGCAGTGTTCATGCCATCATATTTTTGAAAGATTACTTTATTGAGCACACCTTTATTTTCTGCCTTGATCCAAGAAATAAAGGCTAAAAGATTGCATTTGAAACATTTTGGTCAATATCAATCATTATTTATATTTTAAAGCCAATATCTGATATTAGATAGTAATGTGAGAGTGATTACAATACAAAAAAAACAAAAACGTTACCTTAAAAAAACATATTTCTATTCATATTTCATATTTTCATTTTAAATAACACTAAACATCATATTCCTATTCAATGAACAACTGATTTTCATTTTAAACCAATTGCAACTGCAGAAAACTATTTTTCTATATCATTTAACAAATGTGGACTTAGTTTTAACCATTAAGGAGAAAATTACCAGTTAAATAAACAAAACTTTCCACATGAATTTCATACAACAAAGAATAGAGAAACTAAATATTATCCATGTATTATGAATAAAGAAAAAACGTCTGAGTAAATATTTTATTTGTATAATAGGTAGGTCGTAAGGTCAACTAAAAATAATGTACCCCACATGATGATCATGTGGCTGTAATTTATCGCCATATTTCACTATACATATTATGCATTCGTAGTCATTATGTTGAAAGTCAAAAGTCTGACCAATATACAGTATCTTACAAAAGTGAGTACACCCCTCATTTCAGAAACCATTTTAGTATATCTTCTCAAAGGACAATACTATAAACATAAAACTTGGATATATTTTAGAGTAGTCAGTATGCTGCTTGTATAGCAGTGTAGATTTAAAACAAAAACATGAACGTGATGAATAGGATATGTGGCTTTGCATGGTTTGACGGCGATATTTTCACTTAGGTTGTACTCACTTTTGTTGCCAGCTTTGACAATAATGGCTTTATGTTAAGTTATTTTCAGAGGACAGTACATCTATACTGCTATACAAGCAGCACACTGATATCCAAGTTTAATTTCTATAGTATTGTCCCTTGAGAAGATATACTAAAATGGATGCTGAAATGTGAGGGGTGTACTCACTTTTGTGAAATAGGCTACTGTACTGTATATTAAAAAATGCAATTGAACCCCATCAAAAATAACCCAAACTATTTTTTTATATTAAATATATAAAATATTAAATAAAAATGCTGATTCAATAATTGCAAAATGCAGAATTCTCATAACAGAATTAAAACCTACATTTCGCACAATGTGTGACTAACACATAATGTCAATGTTTTGTGATACCAAAATCTTTTAGTCACTAAATGTACTCAGAACATTTATGGATCACGTTTGACACACTTTGGAATCTGCCCACTGATCCATGTGCTGGGTGTTGAGACCTGTGTTTATGCTGCTCCTTAAAGCGCTGGTCAGGGTCATTTCACTGTTACATAACACAGACTCACCTGTTCTGACAGGAATGTGATACGACCTACAGTCTCTAATGAGGCCTATTATGGTTGGAATGACTGCCGGTGATTCATGTAGCTGTCGCCCTCTGGCAAACAGGTGTTTGGGTTCTTCGGGTTGTGCTGAAGTGAATTTTTATGAATTTGTTATGATTTAGAGTGTTGTTCTGTGAAGTTCGGAGGGACCGAAGGCGAAGACTCATGCAGTACCTCAGCAGCTGCTGTAGGCCGTCACCCCGTACGGCATCGGGTTACTGGTGACTCCACTCATTCCTGTCGTGCGTTTTCTCGCTTACATTGTGCCGATAAACAAGTCCCGCCTCCTGCTAAATTCCTCCCGCCCACTGCTCAATGATTTATCAAAGGTCACTCTGGCTTTTTACTTAGGCCCAATAATCAATCAAATCAATCAATCAGATCTAATCCTATCTATCTATCTATCTATCTATCTATCTATCTATCTATCTATCTATCTATCTATCTATCTATCTATCTATCTATCTATCTATCTATCTATCTATCTATCTATCTATCTATCTATCTATCTATCTATCTATCTATCTATCTATCTATCTATCTATCTATCTATCTATCTATCTATCTATCTATCTATCTAGTGTGTGTATATATACACTATATTGCCAAATGTTTAGGACGCCTGCCTTTACATGCACATGAACTTTAATGACATCCCATTCTTAATCTGTAGGGTTTAATATGGAGTTGGCCCACCCTTTGCAGCTATAGCAGATTAAACTCTTCTGGGTAGGCTTTCCACAAGGTTTCGAAGTGAGTTTATGGGAATTTTTGACCATTCTTCTAGAAGCGCATTTGTGAGGTCAGGCACTGATGTTGGAGGAGAAGGCCTGGCTAACAGTCTCTGCTCTAATTCATCCCAAAGGTGTTCTATCAGGTTGAGATCAGGACTCCACACTAAGTCGCTCATCCATGTCTTTATGGACCTTTCTTTGTGCACTGATGCACAGTCATGTTGGAACAGGAAGGGGCCGTCACTAAACTGTTCCCACAAAGTTGTCCAAAATGTCTTGGTATGCTGAAGCATTAAGAGTTCCTTTCACTGGAACTAAGGGGCCAAGCCCAACCCCTGAAAAACAACCGCACACCATAATCCCCCCTCCACCAAACTTTACACTTGGCACAATGCAGTCAGGCAAGTACTGTTCTCCTGGCAACAGCCAAACCCAGACTCATCCATCGGATTGCCAGACAGAGAAGTGTGATTTATCACCCCAGAGAACACGTCTCCACTGCTCTAGAGTCCAGTGGCGGTGTGCTCTACACCACTGCATCTGACGCTTTGCATTGCACTTGGTGATTTAAGGCTTGGGTGCAGCTGCTCGGCCATGGAAACCTACTCCATGAAGCTCTCTATGCACTTTTCTTGAGCCAATCTGAAGGCCACATGAAGCTTGGAGGTCTGTAGTTATTGACTGCAGAAAGTTGGCGACTTCTGCGCACTGTGCGCCTCAACATGCGCTGACTCTGCGATTTGACGTGGCCTACCACTTTGTGGCTGCGTTGCTGTTTTTCCCAATTGCTTCCACTTTGTTATAATACCACTAACAGTTGACCGTGGAATATTTAGTAGTGTGGAAATTTCACTAATGGACTTATTGCACAGGTGGCAACCTATCACTGTACCTTTCACTGAGCTCCTGAGAGCGACCCATTCTTTCACAAATGTTTATAGAAGCATCTACATGCCTGGGTGCTTGATTTATACACCTGTGGCCATGGAAGTGATTGGAACACCTGAATTAAATGATTTGGAGGGGTGTCCCAATACTTTTGCCAATATAGTGTATATTTGAGTGTGTGTGTGTGTGTGTGTGTGTGTGTGTGTGTGTGTGTGTGTGTGTGTGTGTGTGTGTGTGTGTGTGTGTGTGTGTGTGTGTGTGTGTGTGTGTGTGTGTGTGTGTGTGTGTGTGTGTGTGTGTGTGTGTAGAATGAATTGAGAATGAATGAGAAAAAAGAAGGAAATGCTTCCATTGCAATATGACTGGCTGTTCACGAAATAAATCCGGCCTCTTATTTTCGTGCACACTCCACATCCATCTGAATGGACAAATAATGATGTTAATTGGTAGACTAACTAAAAAAGTAAACAACTCACCCACTTTATGTCATGTCAAAATCACCTGAAATGACTTCAAAACGTGGTCTGTGAAGGTTTTTCAGTGAGATATTCGCTTAGTTAAATTTAACCCATGACACCTGCAGTGTTTACAGAGCTTTGATGACTGATTATCTAAAAATAAGTTGACTATAAAAAAGAACAGCTGAACATAAAACAGATGTAATCTGAAATGTGTTACTTTTATGTTAGTTTGAGTAATAATGTTTATTTGCAACATTAAGTGTAACTGGAGCATAAATCTGGACTTAGCCTACTCATTTTCAGAACACAACTGTACACCACTATATCTATCTATTGGCCTTCTGAAACCTAAAATGTCAAATGGGACACCCTACAGTGTTCTACAGTGGACTTCTCAGACCTGTGAAGGCCTTTGCAAGACTGCAAATGCACATCAAGTGCTCCATTTGGGACAGGGCTTTCGAAGGGACTGTAAACCCATTAGATTGGGTTACATGTACTGGACTGCAAGCCACCTCAACTGTTCCCTCCTCCAAACACGCTCCTGTCAGGTTATTTTTCATCTCAGGCTGCCAGAGATTGATGATGACTGATATTTTCCCACAACTATTGGGCTTCACTGCGCCAATCTGGTCTGCTTCTGATCACGCACACTTGGGTTTGCGCTTTCACCGCTTTCAAAAGAGAGATCGAGAGTTAGTGGGGCAACAACAGCGTCTGAATAACAACTAAGACTGAATCTATATAAGTGACGTACTTTTTAGAAAGGACATTTTAAAACATTAAAAAGAAGAATTAGGGAGAATCAATAAATTATGAATGATTTACTGCCATTGTTTATATATATATATATATATATATATATATATATATATATATATATATATATATATATATATATATATATATATATATATATATATATATATATATATATATATATATATATATATATATATATATATATATATATATATATATATATATATATATATATATATATATATATATATAAATTATATATTTATAGATGACAATCGTGTTATATAGCAGTTTCCTTTTATCTCTTCTAAAGGAATGTCAATAACAGAATGTCCAGACTTAGTGACAGCCAACCGGGCCACCAGAGGTCACAGTCAGCAGGTCAGAGACACGATTTCAGCTTGTGCAGAATCGCTTTGCACCATATATTGCAAGGCAAGGGGGCCTGAGATGAGACCTGAGAACTAGCGCCTCCCTGACACAGACGCAATCCAAACAGGCCATTAAAGTCTGATACATCCAACCTAACAATAAACAGACAGGAGTGAAGACCTACATGGCAACATGTTCAACAAGTGTTTTCACACGGCAGAACAAGGCATTAGTTATGTAGGGCCAGTGTAGGGTCAATGAGGATTTACACTAGTCATGGACTCCTCATTGTGCTGACAATGCCACAAGAGCACATGTCTAAACTGGGTCCGTATTAAAATCTAGTGTTTTGCCGTGTAACATCATGGCCTTCCAATTCCAAAAGCTGTTGGAGAAACATACTGGTCTCAACACAACATTTAGATTTTAGTCAACATAGTGTAAAGGCTCGAAATGCCATCTTCACTAGGATGGAGCGAATGTAACCTGAGCATAGCGATAGATGGGGGAAAAAAATTAATAAAACAGGGAAAGTGGAAATGGATAATATGTAAGTTGTAACATTGGATAATATGTATTATAATAATATGTAACATTGGAATTCAATCAATTTAACTTTTTATGAAAGTCACATACATTTTCATGGTCACCACAGTTTCGTTACCACCATATTTCAAATGATGCATAGAAATTACTTTTTTTTTTTAAATGTTTTGCCAGTTCCTTTGCTTAGGCTAATTTTATAGCTAGCATTTTAAAGAATGTATAAATATACACAAGTCTTTAGTAAACAAGTAAGGAAAAAAGAATTGGAAAAGGGTGGAAATAACATAAATAAGCATAATAAAATAAAAACTATAAATAAAACTAATAAAGTAAACAAAACAATATTAAATAATGAAATAATATTAAATTACCAAATAAAACTAATTAAACTAAATAAAAAATTCAATATTAATATTTAAATAACTATATTTTATATGAATATTATTATAAGTATTTTCATCCAATAAATAATGACATTTTAAATGTTGTATATTTTATGCTTTCTTAGTTTAAACTTGTAATATTTTTTATGATGGATGTTTATAATAAGGTAAATGGTAAATTGTGTGCCTGTGAAAAATAGCTAAAATAAATGACTACGGTCTCGTAAAAAATAATTTTTTTAAAGTTGCATTTTTTTTGTTCATAAACATCAGCCCATATAACTACATGTGTCTACATCTGTATGCATCACAGAAGAACTTCAATGAACATACAGCAGATAAGCAAAACATATAGATGAGTTGAGGAGATACCAAATGTAGCCTACGAAATATGAAGTACTTCATTCACATTGACAGATCTGTACTGACTCAGGACGTGGTGCCACATGAGGGCGGGCAGAGCAGGGCAACGGGGTGAAAGTCTACAGTGCGAGGTGAACAAGACTCTCTCAAAGAAACAGGTGTCACTGTAACATCAGGCTATTTTGTTCCGGAAACAAAGTTGCATGGCTTTAGGTCTTTGGCTCCATTGCAAGGATCATTTGAGAGGCACTGAAGGAAACCACAGGCATGTACCATTTCAACGGGAGAGGTGGCAGTGGGGGGAAGAGGGGAGGTTTCAAAACAGGATGTTTGTGGAGAGGTGCCGATGTACCGTATCATGTGGAGGACTGACGGCAGACCATATTTCTGAGCCTCTCACATTCTCAGTCTCTCACAAATAAGACATATTACATAAGCAAAAAGGAGCAGCAGTCTACTAACAATATTGCAAGACTCTGTTAGCAGAGTGAATTGTTTAATTGCATAGATATTATATCCGTTTCCTCTACAAGGCTATTTTTAACAACAACAACAACAACAAAATAGCAGTGAATGACAGTGTAAACTGAATAAAATCTGCATTTACATTTATGTATTTAGCAACAACATATGGCTAAAATTGTAGTATTGTAGTAAAATTGCTACAATAAAGTTCACCATTACAATTAAAATAGCTGTCCTCGTTTCTTTTAAGTGAAAACCTTGCTCTATCAGTTAAAATACTCAGCTCTTACAGTTTACATGCCTTAATGTTAGCAAAGTAAAAGATGGGCACTGTTTTCTGTCCAGTGTCGACATATTTACTATTAAAACAAGAAGTTTGGGGGAGGCATTTGCTACAGTTTAAAAGTTTGGGGCCAATAAGATAAAAATAAATATATATATATATATATATATATATATATATATATATATATATATATATATATATATATATATATATATATATATATATATATATATATATATATATATATATATATATATATATATATATATAGTAAACAAATGTATAATATTACAAAAAAATCAATTTCAAATAAATGCTGTTCTTCGCAATTTTCTAAGATTCCAAAATGTATCACAGTTTCTAGAAAATTATTAAGCAGCACTTCTTTTTTTTAACATTGATTATAATAAGAGCAGCAAATCAACATATTAAAATGATTTCTGAAGGGTCATGTGACAATGAAGACTTGAGTAATGATGCAGAAAATTCTGCTTTGGCATCACAAGAATAAATAATATTTTAAAATGTATTAAAATAGAAAACAGTTATTTTAAATTGTAATAATTTCTCACAATATTACTGTTTCTACTGTATTTTTGATCACATAAATGCAGCCTTGGTGAGACTTTAAAATTTACCAACCTCATACGTTTGAACAGTAGTGTATTTTTTATATTATTATTATTGACAAAAGGATTTTGTTTCATCTTAACCAGAATTTGCTACTTGCTAGTCAGTTGCTGGATGAGGGGCATTCTCACTATAGAAAGCATGTGATTGGACAAAAGTCTGTGTAGTGCATCATGAGTCATCATCATTAATATTTTTGGTCAAGGGAAAGACATTTTAAGAGTGCACTAGCATAGCATCAAAGCAAACAAACAAGGACCAAGAGCCACTAAACTGTCTTTAATGGATGATGAGTAGAAAATAAAAGAGAAGCAACTGACTAAATCAATACTAAAGACTACTATGAATCAGTTCAGTCAGTGTTCAGAGAGTGTTCTTACAATGAATAATGTCGCCGCTTGTTCAAGTCATGACGATGGGAGCTTTTTTGAGCAAGCATTACAACAGTGTTCATGACAACACTTTGTCACAGCTACAAGTGGGCGCTATACTAGCCCATCACCCCGCCGCCGCTGGGTCACGCAGCCTCAACCGGTCTCTCAGATATAAAATACAGTACCGTTCATCCATCAGTGGCCTGTCATAAAACCACTCGTAGCTCTGATAAAGGGACGCCATAACGTGGTTTTAAAGGGCCTTGGACAGACAGCTTTTACTAATGTCACTCTCTATCTTCTGGTTGTCTTTCACATGCATGCATTGTGTTCTCGTTTCTTTTTTTCCTCTCTCATGGCGTCATATCTTACTTCTACTCCAGCACACTTCAACACCCTGACGCTTGCCGATCGCCTCTTGTCCTCACCCTGTGTGATTGCAACGTGCTGGAGCTAAATACTCCACATATGTATTCTGATCTATAGTCGATGTCCTCAAATCCTATTCTTGATTTAATGAGGAAAGCGAAACCATTTCAAGATCAACAGCGTCAGGCAAATTCTGCTAACACTACACTGATACTAAGAAAGGACTCCAGCAATGTTAGGGATATGGCAGTATCCCCGCTCTCAACTCATGTGACCTCTGACATTACTAACCACCCTTAACAACAGCTATTCTGCTCTTTCTGATTATGTCAAATCATCCTCATGTAGCTGCTTTATGATGTGACAGACCTATGCAACTACACTACACCACACTACATTTCTCATCTTTCTCTGTGGCAAGGCAACGCTGGTAAAACATCAATCACACACCAAAACATGAACATCTTGGTAACACTTTATTTTGATGGTCCCTTTTGAACATTATGTTGACTATAAGTAAATTTGCAACTACATGTCAACTAAGTCTCATTAGATTATCAGTAGACTGTCTGCTTAATGTCTGCTAACTCTTTATTGTGATGGTCCTCCAACAGACATTCTACTGACTATAAGTAACTTTGCAAGTACATGTCAACTTATTCTAACCCTAACCCTACCAGTCTACTAATACTCTACTAACACTCTAATGAGAATTAGTAGACATGTAGGTGCAATGTTATTTATAGTCAACAGAATGTGTTAAAGGGACCATCAAAATAAAGTGAAACCAACATGGTAGCTCTTCGTTTGTATCAGTAGCTCTAAATATCTTCTAAACAGCAAAGTTTTGTTGCAATAACCACAGTTTTAATTTTTTTAACGTTTTTAAACATTCATTATTTCAAAAGAATATTGAATCACTGACCAGCTGAACATCTTTTATGAAATCAGTTTTTATCTAGTCTTAAAACTACATAACATAACATACTGTTCTAGAATGTGGTTTTCGTTTCACAACTTAATTGGTGCCACACACACCCACACCCACACACACACTCACGTGTTTTCATGTTTTATGGGGACTTTCCATAGACATAATGATTTTTATACTGTACAGACTGTTCTATCCCCTAACCCTAAACCTACCCATCACAGAAAACTTTCTGTATTTTTTACATTTTCAAAAAACATTTTAGTATGATTTCTAAGCTGTTTCCCTCATGGGGACCAAAACATGTCCCCATACAGACAAGGATTTTGGATATTGTCAACTTAGTGGGGACATTTTGTCCACATAATGTGGAGTTTACCTGGCCCCCACACACAATCCATTGATTAATCCATTTGCTTGTCATAATTTGGACATTTGGTCCCCACAATGTAATATTAACCTGTACACCCACCCACCCCCCCACACACACAACCTTGTCTCTTCAGAAATGTTATCAGGGTTAGGCACTCAAATGTCTCAATGGCTTATCATTCTGATAGACCCACCGGGACTGTATTTCTCCAATTTCAGTTCTAGCAGCCAAGCAAGCATGAGAATCAAGACCTTACCCAAGCAGCCAAGAACACACTAAACTCTAAAGCTAAACTCTCTACTGCTGTGACAAGCAGGGATCACTTTACATCCATTGGTGCGGTCTAGTACAACCCAGAGTTTAATTTTCCAATGACGAAAAGGACAAAACATCTCAATCATACGGCCATTACACAGTCACAGATGATGACGCACAGGTACACATACTATGAACAGACCTGCAGTTTTTTACAAACTAAAACAGCTGTTTTTTAAACAACTGTTTTCTATTTTAATATATTGTAAAATGTAATTTATGCCTGTGATGCTAAAGCTGAAATTTCAGCATCATTACTCCAGTCTTCAGTGTCACATGATCCTTCAGAAATCCTTATATCGTTACACATTATAATCATTATATGTACAAAACAATTGCAGATTTCAATAGTACGTTGGGTTTAATTTATCGATATAGAGCTCATGTTTAATTTAGTACATTGTTAGTGCTGAGATTTTTCATGTGAATAAATACAGATTCACAAAATTTGCTTGTATTCCCTAATGGTCTGGTGGTCAAACTTTTGATGTATTTTCCTCATCAAAACCTAATATCATCAGTGATTGTAAATCAAGAGCAGTGACAGTTTTTTGTGCATTTTGTTTTGTGATTTCACTGGAACAAAAAGAAAGTCTCCACAATGGCATTAAGCGATAGATTAAAGCACTCGTCCGTGTGAAGACTGACACAAACAAACCAAATTATGTTCTGCTAGTTAACTGGAGAAGTTTTGTTTGTATTAGGTATGTTTATTCCGGTTTATCCCTGCCACGAGATGGACAATATCAACCCTGGAAAAAGTGTTGGGGACATGTCCCACCCGCAAATTACACCTATGGGTTTTACACAAACTTGTGGAGTTCATGCAACTTGAGTGTTGCTGTTACTAAAGCAGAGGGACAAACCAAATACTAAGGCATTCTTAAATTCATGTTCATTTTTGAAAAATAACTTTTCACTCAAAATGTTAGGCTGATAACATAATTAACAATAACATTTAAAAAAATTGTGTTAAAGCTAGCGGTTAATAAACAGAACTGCAGGTGTCTTGCAGAAGAACATTGCAGCCGGAGCTACTTCTCTCTGTTTATGTCTATGGCGAGTCACGCAGGGACTGTGCTCCTCCGCAGCGGTTCCTACCAGACCGGTCTGAAATAGTCCCAATATAAACACTTATTATAAGTGTACCATATTGATTCAGGGTAAGACAAAAACACGATTTGGAAAATGGATTCATGTTGTACATATAATTCTTGTAAATCTTGAACACAAAAAAGGTTACGGACAGCAGCTTTAAATGAGAAAATATTAGTACTTGCACAACTGGCCTCTGACTTTGCAGGGAGATGTTTTCATAGTGGTATAAATGTAGAGTGGGATCTCATAGACAACCAAATGAATAACCATCAGATAAATGTGTCTTCAATGTCAGCAGAGGCAAAAATATGTGGGCATAAGATCTGAGGCTTCCAAGTAGGAAATGTATACCATTAATGCATCTTCATTAAGTAATCATGGTATACATTTCCAGTGCTGAAGGGCAGCGTAGGAAGTGATGATCTGCCTTGTGCTAGGCATGCGTCTGAGTTGAACGGGCAAACTAATTCAATACAGAGGTGAGAAACTTCATCGCCCCTGTGCCCCAATCTCAAGATGCCCATCTATTGGCGTCATCTCATGACCCAGTGTCCCTGACATGCTTTAGTGCTCCCAAACTGATAAAATTCTGGACATCTTTTAAATATCACAGAGCCGATGGCCTGACATTTCGTCCCCTTGGAATTATAAGGTTCTATCTGCGTTCTGAGCAGTTTTGAGATATTGAGCTTCAAAGTTTTTGCATTACATATAGGAAAATGTATATGGGGAACAAGTTTCTTTCAAACATGAAAATAACAGGGACCCTAAATGTATTCTAAATATACAATATCAAAATCCTCTCAAAATTGTAAATGGGGATTTTTGGAATGGGTCAAATGCAGATAGAACCTTCTAATTCTAAAAAAACACTTTTCGCTTAGAATTATAAGGTTATATCTGCCAAACCATTATTTGAACATTAAATATAAAAAATAATGTTGTAACAATGTCTCAACATGTGTTGGATTGTAAAATTGTATCCTTTCTTATGACATTTATTTCATATTTTTAGCACTTCCATGTATTTAGGACATTTCAAATTAAGCTAGGCAGGTCTAAATATTTTGTCCAGTGCAGATGTAAATTTTTGGTACCAATTTGGTGGGTAATTAAACACATTATTGCAGAAATTGTTCATCTTTCTTTTGTTTAGACAGAAAGCAGCTACTGTAATACATCTGAGCAGGATTTTATTCCACCTAAAATGGGCCAGGTAAAATGTCTTTCTCTCTAGATATCAGTATGGCTGAAATAACATGCTAACGTTTATTGTTGTAATTAAGACCCCATCAATTAAAATTTTTACTATTTGACCTTTAAGGCTTAATATTGTAAAAATTAAGACATTTTAAGACTTTAAAAACTGCAAGAAAACAGACATGCTTCAGCAAATTAATTCATAAAGTTTAATAATCATTGAAAAATGATTCACTGACTATATGTGATGCCTGGAATTCGGGCTGCTGTCCTTGACAAGATCGTCAATAAAATTGTCGATCTTGAGGTTTCTTAAAAACTTTGCATTGTGTGCCATAATCCTCACAGATATTGTGTGTCTGCGATCTTTCCTGTCAAGGAAAAAGCCGGCGACACAACCTATAAAGTTGATCCTGATTGGTCCTCTTCTGTGCATTCGAAGTGCTGATTGGCTCACGCAGATAGAACCTTATAGAGCCAAGTCAGAGTTCGACTTTGTAGATAGAACCTTTTTGTTTTTCAATAAAAATTCCCAAAATGTACACAACTTTAAAAAAAAACATCACATAATGTAAATAAGTTGTCACAGAATAAGAATATGTGAATAACTCAATTTTGACAAAAACGTCAGATAGAACCTTATAATTCCAAGGGGACGATTTCACCAGGGAAACATCTCTAAACAATGAATCTGTTGTCAAACCTTCCATTCCCATGCACAACCAAGCCTGAGAAGCTGCCATACTCTTTCAGAGTCAACACAGAGGTCCAGCGAGCCTGTAGTCTGACGGTAGCGCAGGCGTCTCTTCTAGGAAGCAGAGTCGGGACTTAAATGGAGTTTGGGCTGCTGACAGGTATTAATACGAGACAGAGACTCCAACCTGATCTGTGTGTCTAATGAAGGCCCGCGGGACAGGAGGTGACCTGGCCCCCCGAGATGTCTTGCTCTCTTACTTATGGCGTAAGCCTGGCAGAGATGTTACAAGCTTTGGTGGGGCCTGGCAATGAGTAGCAGGAGAGTAGTTGATCTGGGAATGGAGGGCCTGGAGAGCATGCATTTGATCCTCTCACTTCCAAAAAGCAGCAGATGAAGCCATCGACAGCCTAAAGACCAGACGGCCCACCATCTCACTTGCAAGATAGCAGGTGACCATTTAACAGATGCTTGCATAGTATGGTCGTTACGATATCAGAATACCTGCCACTACAACTGGAACTCAACAATTTTTGACTCTAGTTTCAATACCATAGCAAACAATAAAACCGCAGGCTAGCTTTTAAAATGTTTTTATTCCATGTATTGTAACTCCTGACCACTTGTTTTGTTTCCAATGAGCATTTTCAAGTTCAGTTGCACAATATTACAATCTATAGCCGTATTTCCACCGCAGGAACTTTCCCCAGGAACTAGGGACATTGGGGTGGTACTCTGTGTGTTTCGACTGCAGGAACCAGGGTCTAAATGAAGTTCTGGGTAAAAATGTCCCCCTCAAAATGTCAAAGTTTTTCAAAGTTCAGGAACTTTCGGGAGTGGGACTTGGGCGCTGAACATGTTGAGTTCATGCAGCATTTTATTTCAACCATCATTTTTAAAAGTCTGTTGCAGTGCGTGTGGTAAGAGTTGTTTGCTACTCAAATCAACAATGGAGTTTGAAAAATATGACAGATGGATCGACGATGAGGTTTAGGCTTTATTAAGTTTATATGTGGAGGACGAAATCCAGCAGGAACTGGAAAGTCACACGCAGTCCTATGTCACCGGACTTAATTCTAATGTATTTGGCCAATCCTGATTTGGTGCTCAAGAAAGATTTCTTATTATTGTTAGCAAAGTTAGCTGCTTAATATTTTTGTAGAAACTGTAATAGATTTTTTTTGGGATTCTTCGATGAATAGGAAGTTCAAAAGAATAGCATTTATGTCAAATAGAAATCTTTTGCTAAATTATAAATGTCTTTACTGTCACTTTTGATCAATATAATGCATCCTTGCTAAATAAAAGTATTAATAAAAAAAAAACATTGGACAGTAGTGACGCAGGATTACTCCTAGCCCATACTGTATTCGACAAGAGCCACATTTTAGAGCCACATTCAAATAAACATAAAAAGTCATAATGTTTTAAGAATAAAGTTGTAACATTACAAGATTAAAGTAGAAATATTTTGAGAATACAGTCAAAATGACAAGAATTGAGATTATGCTTTCAATACTATACAAAATGGTGGTATTGTAAGTATATACTAGTATATATTAGTAGATACTGTAACACAACTATCCCTTTTTGGGGTTTAAAGGTACGACCTTAGGGTTACCTGCTTATTACTTTTAAAAACACTTACAGTAATTTAACATGTTCACACTGACACTCCAATATATATTCAGACATTTGTGCTTGACTGCACACACACTTGCACATGTAGGCCTACATAAGACCATCTGAGTTCAGCATGTCTGTAAACATAGTACAGAGTGCCGGATGTCTCCGGAGGTGAATATCTATGCTGAGAGACGTAAGGGGAGACAGAATGTCGGCTCTAATGGACAGATCAAAAGGAACTTCCCGCCACTTGTTTTACATGGACATCCTGCAGTGACATGAAACAGCCTTAGCCATGCAGTGAAATGAAATGTGAATCTGAGTCTCAATACCTTATCTAAGGGCAGGGAGAGATAGTATATGCATATACAGGTCTGGTCAGCAGTTCAACATCTCAAAGTGTCTACACAAATAAAGCTTGGCTATAAAAGATGAATTCTATATTCATGCACCAAGTTGCTTGGCAACAGTAAACAGCCTATACTTTGCTTAGCGTCAGGCCAACATCATCTCTGGGCCGTGGGTAAATCACTGTAACATATGGTCCCTAGTAGCTTACAGCTCTAAAGGTTTTGAGACTTTGTCCATTAAAAAAAACACACAAAACGAAGTAATTCTATAGGTGAAGAACCACAAACTCTTAATAACACTCTCAACAAAAATGTCTTAGTTTTACATTCTCTAGAGCAGTGGTTCTCAAACTTTTTATACCAAGAACCACTTCAGAAAATATTTAGCTCTCTAAGTACCACCATAATAACCAACATTAAAATAGAGTAGCGTAGTAGGCCTAACTATTCAGCTACAGCTCTGCACAGTTAAAAAACGAGGCAGTTTATTCCTAATAAGAATATTTATTGTTGTCAGCCACTTTAACATTGAACATTAAGACTGCACTGTGCTTACGTACAGGTAAATGAAAAAATTGAGTTATAATGAATAAAAAAAAAATGATTAAATTAAAATGTGTTGTACCTAAAAGTTAAATAAAAACTGTACTATACTTAAATGTAAAAAAAAAAAAGACTTTACTCAAGTAAACATTTAAATTAGAATGTATTGTGTTTTAACATTAATTAAGATTTAATTTAGTGATTCCTCTGCGTACCACTAAAGGGATCGGTACTCGTACCACACTTTGAGAAGCACTGCTCTAGAGCAATTTATTTTAATGACCTATTTCCACTTGGTTAATATTTATATATATATTTACAGCTGTATATACATTCTGTATATTTGGAAAATCCAAAGGCGAATGCACCTTCAGATTTTTGTCAAGTTGATTTCAAATTCAACTTGTATACTGCCAAAAAAAAGGTATAAAATAATAAAATAATAATATGTAAAAAAACCCACAAAAAAACAGTGTAATTTAATTTGTAAAATTAAAAAATATGTGTAAAAAATTGCACGTAAAAAATAAATAAATAGGGGCTAAACTAAATTACAGCTGGATTCTGTATATTTGGAAACTCTGTATATTTGGAAATCCAGTGGCGAATGCATCTTTAGATTTTTGAGTCAAGCTGATTTCACATTCAACTTATACTGTCAAAAAAAAGGATAATAATAATATGTATAAAAATAAAATTCACGTAAAAAAAATAAATAGGGCCTACACTACTGTTCAAAAGTTTGGGGTCAGTATGGTTTTTTAAATCATTTTGAAACAAATCTCTTATGCTCACCAAGGCTGCATTATTTGATCAAAAATGCAGCAAAAACAGAAGTACTGTGAAATATCATTACAATGTAAAATAACTGTTTTCTATTTGAATATATTAAAAAAATTATTCATGTGATGCAAAGCTGAATTTTCAGCATCATTACTCCAGTATTCAGTGTCACATGATCCTTCAGAAATCATTCTAATATGCAGATTTGATGCTCAAGAAACATTTCTTATTGTTATCAATGTTGAAAACAGCAGTGCTGGAACTGTGATACATTTATTTTCAGGATTAATTGATGAATAGAAAGTTTAAAAGAACAGCATTTATTTTAAAACAATAGTGTAAACAAGCTTGTCTCCTCAAATTGCTTATTTTATCAAGAATCGGCATATGCATAATCCAAAGATATTAATAGTTTACTCTGACACTAACAAAAAGCCTCTGTACATTGATAACAAACTCTGTGTGTGTGCCCTCCTCTATAGGCTCTGATACAAATCAAATAGTCTGTAATGATGAGCTGTATAGGAATGTCAGCTGAGACACCTGCCAAAGCCACTATTTCCTCTGTGTGAGGAAACTGCTATGCTCAGTACTTCATAGAAAGAAAGAAAAAATTAACTGACATGACGAATGATACGTAGAAAATGTTATAAAGGCATAAAAGTAGGCTAGTATCACCCCATGTAGCCTATAGTTCACGTTTTGGACCAACATAATATCTATAAATGCCTTTTCAACTGTTTATGCTGCATAAAAGCACAAAGCAACCAGATTATATTATGTTCAAACTCTAATGTCAAGCTAATACATTCAAGAGTAGCCTACTTTCAACTCCAACTGACTTAATACAAGCTATTGCCAGTACAAGACCATCAAAATTGCCGATGTTTTACCTTTCTCAGCAAGGATAAAAGGTTTTTCTTGTATCCTAGGTCCGAAGGTTAGTGTTCGTTCAAATCCACGCTGAAAGTTTTGCTGGTCTGGGAGAAAGTCCAGGCTCGGGGCAGCTGTCGCTTACGCACGGGTGTCTTGTATGAAACCTGAGAAACGCCTCAGGTAGGATCATCACTTCGCCTTAAACTTGTGACACTCTGCCAATTTCTCGCAACTGTCACACTCCTGAGGGATAAAAATTGGGTTATGACCAACCTAACGGTAGATTTGAAACACGATGATGGATAATACAGTCACGTTCACCTTAACACGTTGACAGGAGTAGGCTACATTTCTAAGTTTGAAATTCTAAACGGCAGTTCTTGCGTTGTTGAATGCACGAAATCATCTAGATAACTTTAATTAAACAAAGTAACCACTGCTTAATATATGGATTAAAATTAAACGTATTACTTCACAGGCAATCTGCCAAATGATTGCAACAACACCATGACCTGACATGATGTAGATTTTCTCCTTGCCCATGAGCACGCTGTTTTGGATATGAGGTAACCAATAATGCTTTCTGAAAGTGTGTTAATTTATGAAATCCCTGAAGTGCGTAAACAGCCAATATGACTCTCTGGTGTCTGGTGGTGTTGTTCATGAACAAGTCGGTGTTTCCAACAAATCCTTACAAAGTTGTCAACAAGTGCTGACTTTATAGAAGCATTTCATTGGTAGGACCTACTGTACGTTCCTTGACTTGGAACTAGTTGCAGTTTTGAGTCTGAACCATAGCCCGGTCTGAACCCTTGGAGGAACAGAATGTTTTCATTGTGAACGAACTTACAAATAAGCCATCTCGTTCGTGAATGAACTCAGCAACTTTTTTTCAGCAGTCTCTTAAATTAAACACGCAATTTTTTAATAACAGATGACATTTTGGTCATGCTCGGTTGAGTGAGTGATTCAAAGACTCACACAGGACACAAAAAGGCAGCGAACGAATTAATTTGGTCAACAGATTTAAAGGGTTCAACTCACTGAGATGAAAATGAAGCATGGTTTTACTACATACAAAAAACAAAACAAAAAACATGGTTATTGTAGTTAAACCATGGTAACCACAAATTAACCATGGTTTTGCTACTCTAACCATAGTTTAACCATGTGGTAGGCCTGGTTATATAAATGGTAATCAATTAGCCAAAAAAACATGGTTACTACACTTTTACTATAGTAAAACCATGGTTATTTTTCGTAAAGGGAATCAAAACTTTTGAGAAACAGGTCTCATGAATGCTGACCATAACTGATGTGGAGGCAATGTAATGTGTTAATACAAATATGTGGGCTATAATTGAGTGTACAGTATATAGGCCTACACCATGTAGGCTTTAAAGAATTTGTCTTTTAGAATAGAAGAGTTCTGTTCACTTGTGCCAAGTGGCTCTTGGTGAAACCGATGAAACTCCACTGGAAATACAAAGCACATTTTCAAATGTTTCGCAATGTTCTGATGAACTGCATTAAGTCATGTTTTCAGAATATCTGAAGTTGAAAACAGGAAATTAAATGAATAGACTGCATTCATGCATAGGGCGAGATCCTCTGTTCGCTCTCTTCATTTGGTCTTGTGTGTATTTCCAGAGAATTTCTGAAAGAAGATAAATCTGTTCAGGATTGTGCCGTTACAAAAGGGCTTTGTAGATAATAGACATACACAACAATACTGTATTCATAATCACAATGAAAACTCAGTAATGGACTAGAGACACTAAGTAGTCCATGACATGATGTATTGCTATTCAGAATTAATTTAATATTACTTGAGAGGTCAAAAACAAGTAAGGTTTATCGTACTGTGAATTTTGCTATGCAAAATATAATATAATATAATAT
This sequence comes from Gobio gobio, assembly GCF_949357685.1. NCBI lineage: Eukaryota > Metazoa > Chordata > Actinopteri > Cypriniformes > Gobionidae > Gobio > Gobio gobio. Next base: position 43,824,428 of record NC_137097.1, read on the forward strand.
AATATAATCAGATTGGTATAAGTTACAATGTATAAAGGAAACTAAAATAGTTATTTTAATTTGTATATTCAGATATGACTAACAGACTTGAGCTTGAACTCTATTGCCAGACAGAAGCTGTCAATTCACCTGTCTCAACACCTGTCATTGCATCTCAAATAGCCTACTGGCAACACAACGTCTCAACCTACTGGCCATTTGTAGTAATACACAATTTGAGCTCCATAATTTTTCATCTCTGTTTTTTTGGTGTTTATTTAAAATAAGACAAATCTTATTATTGTCATCTTATATTTGTTATTTAACAGTTGAGATGATCTAACCAGCAGAAGACACAAGCCGGGGTTAAATCCCAGTTGCTCCGATGGGGCATGTTGTAACACTGCGTTACAATGAGCCCCTCTTAGAAATATGCTATTATATTCTATACTTTTATGAATTCTGTTGAGAAACCATGAGAAAAAGGTGAATAATGACTGAGAGTCAATGTTCATGAATGCTTCATTATTTTTTTAACTATGCTGTATAGCTGTGTTTTGAGGTGTGTTTGTTGTCAAACTCAAAAATGTGTTTATTTTTAATGATTAAAAAATGCCATTATTTTATTTGAAAAAGTGAATAATTGTATTTTATTGACAACATATTTGAATTTGTTTTGGATATTTTTTTATTATATCAGGTAACATTTTGAGCTGCCATTTGGTCATGTTACAGTGTGATCCTCACATGTTACAATGTACCCCACATATGGTGCATGTTGTCACATTTCACTTCCATTCTTTCGGGGTAAATCAAGAAAAAGTATGCACTGTATTAATGAAACAAAACCGCATAATTGTAGTAGACGTGTGCAATTAATGTGAGAAAAAATAAATACTCTGAACCATAAGTGGATTTACACAAACTGAGAAAGTCAAAAAGCGTTGTTGCCCAGCTCTCCCCTACACCATTTCAGATTACAAAATTCGGATTACCAGTGCTCCAAATGGGGTACATTTCACAATTGTAGGTTGTTATTGTAGGGCTGTTAGGATGTTAAGGGAAAAGAGTCAGTGTGGGGCATTTTTTTTATTTAAAGAGAAAGAAAACAACATACACTCTAAAAAAAAAAAGGTTCTATATTGCACCAAAAATGGTTCTTGGCTCGTAATCATAGGGGAACCTTTTTTAGTGCTATATAGCACCAATTTTGGTTCTTCAGAGGTTCTTCAGCGGTTCTTTGACTAAGGTGCTATATAGCACCTCTGAAGAACTGCTGAAGAACCACTGAAGCACCAAAATTGGTGCTATATAGCACTAAAAAAGGTTCCCCTATGATTACGAGCCTTTTTTTTTAGAGTGTACGCAAACAAATATGCACTTCCAAAACAGATTTTTCAGACCCCTACAGAGTCACTAAAGGGACATGGTGATGAAAAAAATATAATATAATGCTTTTGCAAAAGTTTTGAGAGTGAACTACTTAGTGAATGCAAAACATTTGTGAGAGAACGCAATTCAGTTTTCTTCCTATCTCATGTCCCTTTCCGTAGCCCCTCATGTGACCCACAACAAAAGCAAATATTAAAGATGCAATAAGGGATACAATTGTTAGAAATTACTTTTTCGATCGATGTTTTATGCCAATGTAGTTTACATACAGTGATTAAAAACACTTAAAAGTATATGTATTATTTTGTTATTTTATGGTGCTGAAATGCTTACAAGGCAAGTCCCTAATGTCGACTTCTAATTTATTACTTTTACAGTTAAACTAATCAAGAGCAAAATATGAAATTTGTGCACATGATGTGATACAAATGTTGTATTTTTGACCAGTTTTAAAGATTTTCAACTGTTAAAATAACCTTTCTCCAGTTGAATAATCAACAGCAAACTGCAGCTTCTACAATTAGTTAATGCTGCCCTCGTGTGGAGTACAGGCAGAAAGACAGAATATGTAGATAATAGAATCATATAGCCTACTGTTTGTCTGCCAATGATGAGATTTGATTCAGAAGTCCAGATTTGTCACAGAAGATAATTTTATAGTATCTTTATTAATCATAGTGTTTTTTCTATTCTATTCTATTGCTTTGGTGAAGTAACACAAAGGCCTATACATCCTGGAAACACTTCTGTCCTCCTACGCTGTCAGTAAAGGCCCGGGTATACTTCGGCCGTCCGCGTTCGTGCACCGCCCGCATGACGTAAGAGTTCACAGAGGCTTAACAGCATGAAACCAGACACTCCCAACAGCCCTGCATCTCTCTGTCTGGAGATGGACATCCCACAGAGAGAGACCTAGAGGGGATGAAATCACAGCAACAGAAGGGGGTCCCGTGTCACAACCGTGGTGATCCATAGGTGCAAACACATACTGGATGAGTTATAGGAGTCTATACACCACTACTGCTGTGATTGACTAAAGGATTCTGGGACTTACACCAGAGCTGACAGACGGAGCGTGGAAGGGGAATTTAGATTGAACATTTAATCTGGAAGGTGAGGTTCAGACAGACAGTTTATCAGTTGTAGGTCAGAAAGCGGTAACTGGATTTGATTTTAATTCACTTCTGTATACCTTCTGTATATGAGTTTTCTTCGTCTGAATGTTTATATTGAGCTTTCACTGGAGTTATGGGCATGCACAAATTAGTACACAGTTAAATTGTAAAAAGTGGTACCTGAAAGTTTTATTAAATGTTTTGAACTTCTTCTTCTGAAATAAACATTGTCACCATTTTCTCACTGTCATTGTTCCAAACCCATATTACTCTTTTTTTTTCTTCTGTGACCAAAGGTGAACGAGATTTGAGAGCTGAGTACCAGTGAATAATGCCTTAAATTTCAGTTTGTTCCTCACACAAACTATCATATACCTTCAAACAACTTGGTATATAGTGTACATGTGATATTGGAACACTTTTATAGTAGGCCTACTTCTTTTGTACTTTTTTTTTTTTGTCTTTTTTTATAGGGAAAATAAATAATGACAATTTAGATTTTAGGGTGAAAAGTTGAGCTGGGCCCTGTGCAAAACAAAAACAACTTTATAAAATTATTACAAATATTATAAAAAATTAAGAATAATTCTGCCCATTTAAAGTTTCTCGTCACCGTATGCTTTTGTCATATGGGAAAAAAAGCAGCATGAACATTCTTCAAAATGTTATGTTCCATGGATTAAAGAAAGTCATACCAGTCTGGAACAAAATAAGAATTAGTGAACAATGGCAAATACTGCACTTCTGTATTTTTTAAAAAAAAGTATATTTTTATTCAGCGAGGATGCATTAAAATGATAGTAAAGACTCTTCAATTCAAAATAAATGCTGTTTTTTTAACTTTCTATTAATCAAAGAATCTTAACAAATGTACCACAAATATATATATTTCCTAAACAAATTAAGCAGAACACCTGTTTTCAACATTTATAAAAAAGAAATGTTTATTGAGCATCAAATCAGTATATTAGAATGATTTCTGAAGGGTCATGTGACAGTAACAATGCTGAAAATTCAGCTTTACCATCACATTAATAAATTAGATTTTAAAATATTTTACAATTAAATAATAATAATAATTCACAATATTACTGTTTTACTGTAAAATAAATTCAGCCCTGTTGAGCATAAGAGATTTCTTACAAAAACTTACAAACCTACACTTTTGAACGGTCATATGCAGCATATTTAACACATTACAGGTAACGTGATTTACATAATCAGATTACTTTTTTCAAGCAACTAAAGTAATGCATTACTTTAAAATTCACAACAAAAATCTCTAAATTCCTTTTTCAAATAAGTAATGCAAGTTACTTTTTCCCATTTATCGACTGACATTTATCGACTGATATTTCACTTATGGTGAAAAAGCTAAAGGGCTTTTACATTTGCAAAAAAATATAACTAAAAAAAAAAAAATGTACATACATTTTTTTATTTAAAAAACAAGCAAGCAAGCCCAGCCCAGCTGAGAAAAAGTACCCCAAAATTAACGTAATGCATTACTTTCTATAAAAATTTAGCTACTTTTTTTAAGGAGTAACGCAATATTGTAATGCATTCATTTTAAAAGTAACTTCCCATAACATATTTACACGCACTCTTGTTGTCCATATTCCAAGGAGGTTCAGAGGGCTGAGAGAACAGGTGGATGCTTCTCCACTTTTAAACTGTTGTTACTGGTGTCTACTCCAGGCGCCTGAATGACAGGCATCAGGGGTTAAAAAAGCAAGAATGGCAAGCAGTTGCTGTTCATAGCAAAACAAGACAAAAGGTGTTTATCCTTAATAATTCCATTGATCTCTTGAAACTCACAAAGACAGAGAGGGCAGACCAATGAAACGGAGAAAATGGATTTATGGAATTATTTCAGTTGTATTTACTTGATCATTGTAGTTGGTGATTAACTAAAAGTGAAGTGTGTAATATTTTAAATTCTCCCATCGCAGGTTAATATGCAGAGACAACTAAGGCATTTTAAAGTTGATTCATCTGAAGTTTAAAACTGTGGCTTTCAAAACATTGCTGTGTTTATTTGAGAATTCAGACCAGCCACATGGCAGGAGTTTAGGATTTTTTTTTTTTTGCTGAAGGCCGTGCCAATTACTTTACCTCAAAAAAATATTTTATATTTGTGTATATCTACATGTATATTTTGTGAATGAGACAAGTTTCAAGAAGTGTCCAAATTTATCCATGGGAATGAATTCCCTCTGAAATTCCCTCCATCTACTCCTCAATTGTAAACCAACAGCTTTAAGAAAATTGACATGGACAGAGACATGGACAAACAAGATCTTTATACAATCTTAAGTAGGTTTTTCCAACAATGTTATAGAAGATCAATTTTAGGTTCTGCAAAGATCCGTTAAGTGAACAGTTCTTAAAGTGAAACCATGAAATCAAAATGTAGCATTCTTTTTTTTATGGAATATTGCAGTACTTATTATAAATAAATGATTTATCCGTGCACATCTTTCACATCGTTTTGTTTAAATTCATGTGCCCTTGTAATATTTAATCAAGTAACTTCCTTCCCCTTCTGTAACGACATCTCTTCTCTTCCCCAATGATCCAACCATTTCAATTCCCACTGGACAAAATCAAGTACTGCACTTTTTTTTTTCTTGTATGAGAATCCATTTCACATGGATATATGTCACAATAAGCAAGAAAAGACTATTGCAACCCCTGTTTAAACAAACTCTTTAAAACAACTTTTTGGGTAAAGAACATTAGAATAATTTTGTGCAATGGAAAGGTTAACGGTTCTTCATTGAAACATAGATTCTAATGTGCAGAAGGTTGCTGGTTCGATCCTAGCGGTCACCACCAGTGTATCCTTGAGCAAGGCACTTTACTCCTCATTGCTTCAGGGGGATTGTCCCTGTAATAAGTGCATTGTAAGTCGCTTTGGATAAAAGCGTCTGCCAAATGTAAATGTAATAAAGAAACTTTATTTTTAAAATAGTGTAGAAAAGTGTGCCAAACCTGCTCTGTTTAACTAGTTAAATCTCTAGATGAAAAGTTTGAGAGCATAATTATGAACTATAAACTGTTTACTGGTTCTCCTCAATGTTAACATGCTAATACCATCATGCATCTGTCTTAGGGGTTTGGCTTGCGAACACTTAAGCTTCCTGTCCTTGTTTGGAGGATGATGATGGGATGGACCAACCCTCTTGATGCATTTGGGAAGCATTGAGGAGGGTATAAATCCTCTCAAAGTTCATTCTCATTCTCATTCCCTCCTGCTCGTCATCTTGGTGGAAGAATGGCTCCTAAAAAAGCTGAACCGAAGAAGGAGGCAGCAAAGCCAGCACCCCCTCCTGAACCAGAGAAACCCAAGGAGCCTCAGTTTGACCCGAAAAGCATCAAGGTACGTACAGTTATGGTTTTGTCTGTATTGCAATTTTTTACTAACAGGTCAGTGTTAGATGATCATAATGAGTAAACATAGGGAAAACCAAGTAACTGTCTAAAATCATAATAATAAAGTACACAGAGCTTATTTCTAATTTCTTTTTTTTCAACCGACATATTGGGATCCCAGTATGTTGGTGACATCGGCGTAACATCGAATGTGACCGACTGAAAGGGAACATTCAGATATTGATTGGTCTAAACATGTTATATATGTGATATTATGTGCCCTAAACAATATCATGGCTCAAACCAATGAATAAGGTTAAAAGGTTTCACACAAACTTTAATCCCACCTCAGCTGAGTGTGTATGTGAAGACATTATTCAAACTGATTGAAGACCACATAGGCAACTTAACTATCCTGATGGTCAGAGATGGGGTCTGGAGAGTGGAAGCTTGCCTGAGGTCAGTTTGAAAGAGCCTCCATATGGCCTTCCACGCTGGTGTCTCCCATATTATAGCTTAGAATTCCGGTCCTCGTCTTGTTTGAGCGGATGGGGTTTCACTGTAATTCCCTCTGGTCCTTGAACAGACATTTGTTATTCTTAGTCTCCATGAGTGGGGGAACAGCTGACTTTTGTTGACTGACCCCAGAAAGCTTTGTTTAAGAATTACAAACATCTGTATTTCCATTGTGATCGGCCATTGTTAACTGCATTATATGGTTTTTATAATGTTTTTTTTTTGTAAATCAACGTTACCATTATTTACATTAATCGCAATATTAATCAATCAACTTCCATACAAAAAAATCCTTAAAATCCTTTTTTTCCCTCCTCAGGTTGAGTTTACAGCTGACCAGATTGAAGGTAAAAATTTGCTAAATTAAATACACCTAAATGGATTTTTATATATCTTCCTCATATAATACAATATCATAATATCCTATCCACACAGAATTTAAAGAGACCTTCATGCTATTCGACAGAACACCTACTAGTGAAATGAAGATCACTTACGCCCAGTGTGGTGATGTCATGAGGGCGTTGGGTCAGAATCCTACAAACGCTGAGGTCATCAAAGTACTTGGCAAACCAAAACCTGAGGGTGAGAGGAATAAACTGTACCTGACAGTATATTGAACAGTTAAAATGTATATATTTTTTAATGTTTGCCATTTTCTCTAGAAATGAACACCAAACTGATTGACTTCGAGACTTTCCTGCCAATGTTCCAACACGTGTCCAGGTCCAAAGATCAGGGCACGTTTGAGGACTTTGTTGAGGGCCTGCGAGTCTTTGACAAGGAAGGAAATGGCACCGTAATGGGCGCCGAACTTCGCCATGTACTTGCAACGTTGGGTAAATACAACACATGGCTACAAAACAGCCCAATGAGTGCTTTGTTGAATTAGAAAGAGATGTATTGGAACATAAGGATCTTATTAAAATCTGTTTGACTGGTTTTTACCTTGAGATCAATGAAGCTTTCACATGCTATCGGAAATTTCCTACTTCCCACTTCTGAAGTCGTGATTATGAGCTCATTGCATTCAAATTTTGACTCGAGAGGGGGTTCATGTCCAATTTTTAAATAGGACAATCGTATTTACGATAATTCCGTTAGCATGTGAAGGCAGTATAACACCACCAGAAAAAAGCGCCCACGGAGTATCACATCTTTCCTGCAGGTGAGAAGATGACGGAATCAGAAGTAGAGCAGCTGATGGCAGGACAGGAAGATGCAAACGGCTGTGTCAACTATGAAGGTCTGATCATTTTCTACGTTTGAAAACGTAGCTTACTATATATACTCCCGTTTAAAAATTTGGGGTCAGTACGATTTAAAAAAAAAAAAGAAATACTTTCAGCAAGGATGAATTGATCAAAAGTGACAGTAAATACTCATACAGTGTTACCAAAAATTCCTTTTCAAATACTGGAGTAATGATGCTGAAAATTTAGCTTTACCATCACAGGAATAAATTACATTTTAAAATGTCTTTGGATAGAAAACAGTTATTTTAAATTGTAATAATATTTCACAATATTACTTTTTTAATGCTTTTTACTACAATCAAATAAAAGCAGCCTTGATGAACATAAGATACTTTTTTCACGAAAATAAAAAATTCGTACCATTTTTTGCCACTAATGTGGGTAGATGATAATCTTGTCTTTTTATCGTTTTCTCCCACAGCATTTGTTAAACACATCATGGCTGGGTAAACAAATAAGGTCAGTGGTGGTTATGAATTTTAAATTCAATGATATTTGCTCATACACGTTTACTGTTGCAAAAGTAAAAGAGAAAGAATCTGATTGTCTTTCCCCCCCCCTAGGCATGATGTGACTGTCCTCTGCAGTTCTCAACAGTCCCTCAGCCCAGCTTTCTGCTCTCTAATGCCCTTGAACTAATTTCCTGTATGAGATTAATTATAATTTTTTTTTTTTTACATTTGTGTTGCAGGCCAAATGAGAACAAACCCTTTCCAAAGTATAGGTTGCCATTTTACAACCAATGCATTTACTTGTACATTTGTTGGTTACTGAAACTGCTTGTAACATTAGGCTAGATCTTTTCGCATGCTATTATGACATTGGTTTTTATGTGTCAGTGCTCACATTCACAAAGTCTAAATCTCACAATCAGGTGGTATACAAACATCAAAAATAAAATTGACCTCACCTCAACCACCTCAGTTTAAGCTTTACCTTCTTTTCAAGACACAGCTGAGCTTCAGCCAGATAACTCTGAATGTGTAGATTTCTTTATAAAAATGGATTACAGCAACAGCTGGAAAGAGAAAAGACTCAAAAGACCAGCGTCAGTGTGATTTACAGATTTACAAAGCCCAGAAAGGATGAACGACAAGAGAAATACACATTACATGTGTAAAAGTTTTAATGGTTTCTGGTCTGGGAAAGTAAATTTTTTCGATCCTGTTGATTTGATTCTTGATTTGGGGGTGGGGGTGGTGGGCCTTTAGACAGGTCTGTGCTCAGGGTCAAAATCCGTCCCTGGTCTGAATATTTGATTCTGATTGGATGGAAGGTGTGCATTAAATCCATTTAATGCACAGGTTCCAAGTCACTACATTATATTACTCAACAAGGTGGTAACATCGCTGTTTTTGAAGTAATTCAAATCACAGCTTAGACACTGCACAGGTAATTCACATGCTCGCTCGCTCTCGCTCTCTCTCTCACTCTCTCTCGCTCTCTCTCTCACTCTCTCTCGCTCTCTCTCGCTCTCTCTCGCTCTCTCTCGCTCTCTCTCGCTCTCTCTCGCTCTCTCTCGCTCTCTCTCGCTCTCTCTCGCTCTCTCTCGCCCTCTCTCGCTCTCTCTCGCTCTCTCTCTCTCGCTCTCTCTCTCTCGCTCTCTCTCTCTCGCTCTCTCTCTCTCTCTCGCTCTCTCTCTCTCGCTCTCTCTCTCTCGCTCTCTCTCTCTCGCTCTCTCTCTCTCGCTCTCTCTCTCTCGCTCTCTCTCTCTCGCTCTCTCTCTCTCTCTCGCTCTCGATAGGCTAATTCATTCAAATAAATGTTATAATTCAATCAAATATATGTAACCTTACTGCACTACTTTATCTCTGCATCTAATTTAGAGTGGACAGAATGCTAGATCTAATGAGTGTATAAACTGACGAAGATAACAGACATTTTAACCCTTCCAGTCAAATTTAGCACTACAAACATCAATGACAGCTTTAACTTGTCAATGCTGGCAAATGACAATGGTATAATTGGCATAACCCACGGTTAGCTGAATGCGCTCCGCAGAGGCTTGTCAGGTGGTTCCCTGAGATGCGGTTCACTCGCATTGCGTCAGAGTTTATTCTCCTGACGCTATGGGGAAACACCGTTTTCTCCGAAATACTGAAACCTGATTGGTTCACATCTGTGCACCTGCACATACAAATGGCTTTTCAGCCAGCCAAAATGGGCGGAGCCGACTGCCTATTTAAGTTGCTCTCAGAGCCATTTTGAGTCAGAATTTCTCTCCTTCAGAATGAAGATCATCTCCTTACTGACTTCGAAGACTAAAGACAAGCCTCTGCAGCGGAACAACTTCTCCCCTACGGCTTTCTGGTGAAAAGCAAATTTCATGGAGCAAGCCTAAAGAGTAGTGTTCGACTCACCCAAAACGCGCGCCTGGATTTCTTGGGAATACATAAATGTTTTATATCAGCATATTAGAATGATTTCTGAAGGATAATGTGACATTGAAGACTGGAGTAATGATGCTGAAAATTCAGCTTTGCCACCATTGCTAGCTTGTGATTACCGTGTTTGCCAGAATGATCATACTGGTCTGTGATTTTATCAGAATGATCATACTGGTTTTCAGCAGACGCTCACCCAGCTTAAAGGGAACATTTTAAAATTTGGGCTTTTTTGGAATTTTGGAAAAGTTATGAACAAATGTTCTTTCAGAAACGTTCATAGAACATTTAAGTTATCTGTGCTAATGTTTGTTCTCTAAACATTAGCAAAAAAACCCGAAACATTATTTATAAACTGTTAATATATATACACTTGTTTTCTAAATTGTTTTAGTTGGACATTTGTGTAAAATTTTTACATTTTACTACTTGTATCAGAATTTTCAGAGAACATTCAAAAGTAACATTCCCAAAATGTTTGCAGAAATACAAAATGGAATGTTGTATAAAAACATTTAAAAAACTAGACATTTTAAACATTCAGAGAACGTTCACAAATAACGTTTTCATAACTTCAAAGGAACATTAGCAAAACGTTCTTAGAACATATGTTTGATTAACTGGGGAGATGTTTGCAATAATGACCGGCTAACTGTACAATTTCCCACTTCTCATATTATCAGGAATGGCATATTTAGGGCCCGAGCACTGATGGTGTGAGGACCCTATTGGAATTGCTCAGTCTATTATTCTTCTTCTCCGAAATAAATCACATTTTTAAGGGGCCTAAACATGCTCAAACACCTGGCCTGAAGACGTGAACATGCCAATATTCAGTTAGTCATAGCGCCACCTGCTGGCAACAGGAAATGGCATGACTTACACTGTAATTCACTCCCAGAAACACATTTAAATATGCCATCAATCCCAAACATGCTATACATTCAATCATGCAACACGTGGCTAAGTGCTTGCGATTTACGCCACGCAACAAAAAGTTGTTGTAACTCAGACGTACAATGTCCAATCTGCCCTAAACTTCACATGTTTGATAACATGTCCTGACCTGAAGACATCTACGTGGAAATATTCAGTTATAGTCAAAGTGCCACCTAATGGCAGCAGGAAGTGTGGCACATCAAAATGACTTTGCTATTTTTCTCCTATATTTACCCGCTTAAATGCATGTCACCCACTATTCACTGTTTTCCTGAGACTAACGGGTGGCAGTGGCCACGGGTTGCGAGCTTGCAGCTTTAATTAAATATGGGTTTGGGTTAAAACCATTTTATAATCCTAAAGCCACTAAGAAAAATCAACAATATATAAAATAATTGTCCAACAAGATGAACACTGCAAACATATTACAGTAATATTAATACTGAAGTCCTGTTTGTATAAAACCTGTTTGATGGGTCCCCATGTCTAAGGTGTGATATGAGAGCTATAAAATAGTGCCATCATTAGGAAATATCTGACCACTGGATGCCTCAATCAGAATCAGGTAGCCTCTTCAAGAGTGGCTAGGTGAATATAATGAAGCACAATTTGTCTGTACAGACATTTGGTACGTTACAGACAGCTCATTCTCATGGATTAGTGATGGACATGTATGGGTCCACAGCTGACAAGTGTTAACTTACAGACCAGAACAGCTCTCCATTCAAAGGCTATTGTATTTTCCCTGTGTGTCCTTGTGGCTCATGGCAACGGAGATGCTGTCATTTGTCTCTCTTATTGTTGGGCTGTGGAACGTAAGCATCTCCTTTGATTTTTCAACACAATGATGCATAAATAGCTTCAGCTGTATCCCGTAGGATTGAGAAACACTGAGGCATAGCAGGTTATTGTGTTACTGGCACATGGAGAGGGAAGACACAAAAAACAAGAAAGGATTCTTCTCTGTTTCACTGTGAAGATTTTCATGCTATATATACCTACTTCTAGAAATAAACTGCTACTCCTGTTAAGTTGCTAGGATACCTTTAAAATCACAGTTGGAATAACAATGTTAAATTCATTTTGTCTGACTGAGGCCCGGCCTCTACACTATTTGCAAGAACACAAAAATCAAGACAATGCTCACTGCTGAGCCAATGGGTGGAGCATGACATCCAATTCCCCCTTTCTACACCTAATCAGCAGATCTAAAAGGTCCAACCTTTTATATTGCAGTATTTATTATAAATGATTTATCCATGCACACCATTTTTTTTAAATTCATGTGCCCTCATAACCTTTAATCAAAATAACTCACCCTCCCACTTGCAGCAACATCTCATCTTTTCTCTGATGACATGTTTACTGGCGCGAGTGCGGGACAACTTGTCACTCACATGACATCACAGCAACCCTTACGAAAATGAACCATGGTTTTACTACAAATAAAACCAAAAAAACATGGAGACTGTAGTAACCACAAATTAACCATGGTTTTGCTACTCTAACCATAGTTTAACCATGGTATTTGTGGTAAAACTGTGGTTATATAAATGGTAATCAATAGCCAAAAAACCATGGTTACTACACTTTTACTATAATAAAACCATGTTTCGTAAGGGAATAGCCAACCACAACCATCCAACGAACCAATCAATTCCGATAAACAAAATCAAAGTCCTGCCCTACATTTATTCTTGTTTGTGAAGTCATTTCATTCGGATAAACATCACAATATGGAAGAAAAAACTATCGCAAAAACCTAGCAATTTCCAAGTTAATTCTGAAAAAACAGATTTGTAATTACTGGACAAAAAGCCTCTGTACGTTGTAACCTTGGAAAACGTTGTAACCACGTTGGAATACTGTCACAAACACTTGATGGATGTTCTATCAAGTCTTGTGTGGGTTTGCTTTTTAATACCAATCTTTCACACTGTCACCTTTGGCTTGCTTAGTTGGGGACACTAAATATTCAATTACTGATCTGCCTGCATGACACCATTGTATGAGAATTGAACTGAGCTGGACAATGACATCACTCTTTTCTTTTAGAGCTGCTGTACAGCCAAACATTTTTTGTTGCATTATTTTCCTGTTATCACTGTAAAGCTGCATGCTTTGAAAAAAAAATCTGTATTATAAAAAGCGCCATATAAATAAATAAAGGTGACGACTTGACATGACTAAACCAACTAAACCAAGTTAAGATCCACCAATTAGATCATGGACTAGGTCAAGCTCCACCCAATTTGACTCTGCAGTGAGCACCATTTGCCAGAAACAAGAGAAAACAAATATTAACTACTGACAAATTAACTAGTGTTATCTTACTAACATGTTTATACACCCTTAAAAATAAAGGTGCCAGGAAGAACCAAAAAGGAGTTTTCACAGTGATGCCATAGATGAACCATTTTTGGTTCCCTGAAGAACCGTTTTGTGCAAGGTTCTTTAAAGAAATTTTTTTTTTCTAACCATTTTATAGTCTAAAGAACCTTTTTGCACTACAAAGAACCTTGTGTGCAATGGCTCTTTGAATATTAAAGGTTTTTCATGGAACCATACACCCCGCCAAAGAACCATTTATGAATCTTTTTTTTTAAGAGTGTAGTGGAGACTGGGCAAATTGTCATACTTACCTACTTATACACACTTATTGAATATTTTTCAGACACCGGTTATACGGTATAGACACATACCTGAAAACAAAACACACAAAACAAGCAAACAAAAAAATATTAACAATTTCCAAACTTATTGTAATGGAAAAAGATCAAACACTGACCTAATAGTGGGGCATCACAACCTTTTCAGCTAAATTGTAACAGTAATGATGAATTATGCACACAAAATGATTATGTAACAACAAAACACAACTAGCACAAAAAGTTGTAATTAATATATTACATAACTACAACATTTATGACAGATGTGACAAACTTTTTAAATATCATGCAATACTTTATTTTATTACAGTTTTAATTTAAGAGGGTTTTGAACTAGGCTACAGTAAAATTAACAAAGCCATTGTTAGATCAAATAATACTTTTTTATATAAAATGTTAGTGTTTTATTTGTCATTAAGCCAGTGTGCATTCATTAATATCAAATCAATACATGTTATTAAAGTCATATTTTTACTGAAGTATAAAAATCAGTTACAACCTTTCTGAGGAAGATCACATAACCCAGGGGTTTTCAAAGTGAGGTCCACAAGAGAGTGACGGGGGTCCATGAAAAAGTCTAGAAAAAAACTGTAAAAATAAATAAATAAATAATAATAATTAGATTATAATAAATTAGTAAAGCAATAAATTAAATCTAAATAAATAAAAATGTGATTAAAATAAAAAATATATTATTTATTAATCTATTAAATAAAAAAAATTTAACATAAAAAACAAATATGATTAAAATTAAATAAATAAACAATAAATAAATACATAATACATATAACAATATAAACTCATTTTAGATTTATATATATATATATATATATATATATATATATATATATATATATATATATATATATATATATATATATATATATATATATATATATATATATATATATATTTATTTATTTATTTATTTTTTTTGATAGGTCTATTGTTTTTAAAAGACAGATGCATATATAAGTTTTAGGATGGGGGTCCCTCACACAGGGATGATCATATTCGGGTGTACGTGGCAGCTAAAAGATTGAAAACCCCTGACATAACCAGTCACATTGATAGGACTGAGACGCTCTCTAGTGGCCAAACGTGTTTGTGACAGCCAGACTTTATCTTCTGCTGGAAAGAACCAACAATTTAAACATTAAAGGTTGATGTATCAAAGCATATTGAAATAAAGATAGGTTTAAAAATCCAACACAGGAATTCAAGTCAATGCAACAAACATTATCAGGCCATTAGCTTTCTCTCTCATAGACACACCTCAAAATGCAAGAAAATGCCTACTCATTCATAAGGGGGCTGGCTGAGCAACTTCCACCTAAGCCCGACCTCAGCCAAGCTCTATATTGGCTTTCAGAGCATCTCACACATCTGAAGAGCACAAGGACACGGACAGCATCAACAGCATTGCTCTTTTTCATAATCTAAAACAAATCTATATTGTTTTTGCAAGTAAGAGATCAAGATAGCAATAAGGACATTTTTACAGTAGGCCTACATTTGATCAAGCAATTTCTGTCTTTTGGGGCAAAACACCCCCAGGTTGAACAACGGTTAAGCAGAGGAACTCCTGAAGATACAAGGACTCTACTGTTTATGTGAAGGTGTCCAGGTGAAGGACTTGGCTTGGTATGTAACTCTGGGGGAATATGGCTGTGAATATGTGTGTGTGTATCATGCATGTTTGTTTAAGAGATAGCGAAAATAGATGGAGCTTGCTCATATAAATCATACAGTTTAAAAGCAGAAATTGTGCTGAAATAGCATTACAATTGTGCAGCATTGTGAAGTGAATAAGTTGAAGTTATTGAAAGGGCTGGTACAGTCAAACTGACCCAAATGTCTAATGGAGAACCAGTTCAAAATAACTGGAGAACAAATGTTTTATACAAATTCCAGGACAAAGAATGTCTAATCACAAACATTTTATATATAACTTGATTTACTATGTGATAGTAAATATATATGTATTTTCAATTATTTTGAGGTTTAGTGTGCTTGTATCCTTTAAGCTATCTTGTGTCCTGTAGGGAAACTATGAAAATAAAGCATCTGTCAAGAGCGTAAACTGACACATTGATCACTCGGCACACATTTTCAAATATGAGCTTTGAAACGGCCTCGTCTGACCACATCACCAGCAAACTTTAACTTAATATGTTGTGTAAACTTAAGTTTTGGACAAAATTATGATAGTAAACTGAGGTCTGTGAACTTCCAGGGAGCTCCTTCATGCTGTATATAAAAGTTCATATATTTAAATAGAAGCATTCACGGTTAAGGCATCAACATGTTTGAAGCTGTTTTTGTCATCAAAAGGTTTGAAAACCCGCGCTTTTTACGGTAAGAAAGCATCTGACCATGAATAGAATGATTTCTGTTCTAATATAATACAGTGCACTGCAGAAATGGTCAAATAAGTTATAATAAAATCCACAGTAATCGGTTAGTTGTGTGTAAATATCATAGAAATGTCAGCTCAGTGTTCTGGCTCATCTTGACATCATTCTCGCTCTTGCTCTGCTCTCTAGCGCCATCCTCCCTTTGCAGGACGCTGAAGGATTTGTCAGGGTTTGCTCACTGGCTGACTGCTGCAGTTGGACAGACAATAACTCAGTGTGCCACAGAGGTAAGTCAACCCGGTTCACAAACTCAGAGACTTGTATTTAATAGCGATTCATCATTAATCAAGTAATGAACTATGTTCATAAGCCTTACCACAGTTTTTACCCCTGCGGCCAGTGTATTGGTCATAGGATGTTAGTGAATCCGACTGTTGGGTGTGTGACTGAGACATTATGGGCCTGCTTTTCTTCAAGACTGATTTTTAAAAAGAAACACAATGCATGTAATTTCACTGAGACTGCATCGATATGGAAGTGCACATACATCTGATTGCTTTCTTTGTGCATTTGCATCTACCGGTACTTATTTTCATGGATGCACAATCATTTATTTTCATTTAAAGAATATTACATTCCACTTTATGTGTCTTTTTTTGCATGACTTGCATCGTATCGTTGAAATCTCGAGGCAGTGTGGCGAGAGACGCATGCAATAGTTCACGTGCACGCGGTTTGCCGGTGTGGAAGAACCTAGAAGTAGCCTAGGAGACACTGATGGAGCATAATGTGCCTCACGCCGGTGTGTTGAGTCAGTCTGGATGAAAGGTGGCAGGTTTTTCTTGACATCTTTTGCGGTTATAAACATTGACAAATCGATAAACGGTTTTTTTTTCGGCTTTAGCGCGCGGACCTGATCCGTCTGAAAGCGATTAAAGGGACTCGACGTGTCGCTGATCTTCCGGTGTAAAGGGATTTTCGCAGTTTGCTCGTGGTGCTGATGTTGCATGTGGATGGAATTGCCTTGGTTTCTATTGAATCCCTTCCTCATCTTTAAATTTAAACTGATTTTAAAGCGCACGTCTTTATGAAATACCCCCCTTTTCTTTATTCCCACGGGAACGCGGCTTATTGGAGATTCTGACCTCTGTAACACCACATGGGGCTTTTGTCTGGGCGACTCTGCAAATAATAATAATTTCGAATAATAATAATAAAATAGTGTAACATTACACAACACTACTTTTTCTAGACTAATAAATAGAGTCAGCAAGCCTGGATCGCATATTTAATACATTTTCTCTGTCCTATACTTCAATTTACTCGTAATTATTAAACATGAGCACATTTCTCCCCGTTTTGTTATTTGTATGAGGATGGACAGACTTAATTCTGCATTTTCAAGGCAGCGGACACACCTTGCTCCCCCGCCCTTCCCGTCTGTCTCTCTCTCTCTCGCGCACCCTCTCCCGCGTCCTTTCTCTCTCCATCACATCACGGCTGTTGCTCTGCCACACTCTCTCATCACCCGCGCCCATTGTTCGCTTCGTAAGTACTGTCTCTTTTTGAAAATAAACATTCTAAATGTGAAAATCTTTACTGTAGCGTTTGGAACGTAACGGTCGAGATCACGTCTGCATCTCTTTACTTCCTCCCCCACGCCCATCTCTGCTGAACATGCCATGCCTGGCTTTAGCCCGACGGCACTGTCGCCTTCATTATGTAGGCTTTCATTTTTATAGCCTAATATTTAAAGATTACGAAATGACATTTGCGGGTGGCTTTATAGCGGATAACGCGTGGCTATTTCTGGAGAAGTTCATTTCATCGATATATAGCCTAACGGTCGGTTGGTATTCTGTCGGCGAATGGATGCAAACCTGTCTGTGCATATCATAACACGTGATAGGTCTATTGGCTAAACCTAGTTAGATATGTTATTTATTTCTTAGAAAAATATTTTGGGATTGTTTTAGCTTCAGTTGGACAAACAGAACAAAAAGGAACAGCAAGGGATGTAGCCTACAAAAAGAATCGAGGAGAATATTAACCAGTTTTTAACATTTATAAAACCAAATATCCCAGTAAATCAGATGGCAAATTCTAGGTCAACTAATTTTTTTTGTAGTTAATACCTCAGGTCCTTAGATTTAGGATGTCATTTGCATTCTGCGAGTTATAGAATAAAAGCAAAAAAGTTAATATTTAAAAGTCTAGATGGAGGGGTTGCTTTCGCATAGATAAAATACAGATGCATAATTTGCCCAGATGACGACTACAACTACAGCTTCATCAGTATTATTCTGGTAGCAATTGAGACACATTGAACATTTTGTAAATCAGTTTACAGAATGGGCAATGAATTAAGTGTGTGTTTTCCTGTCAGCCTGTTACTTGCTTCAGTTTCACACTGTTGGTCACTTTATAATTTTAGAACAGAGGAGGATGGATGGACTTTGTTTTGAAAGGAACACTCATTTTCCAACTCCCCTAGAGTTAAACAGTTGAGTTTTACCTTTTTCAAATCCATTCAGCCGATCTCCGGGTCTAGACCGTTAGCATCTCGCTTAAAAAATGACCAAAGAGTTTCGATATTTTTCCTATATAAAATCCTATATTTAAATACAATTCCTATATATACATTGTGTACTAAGACCGACGGAAAATGAAAAGTTGCGATTTTCTAGACCGATATGGTGAGGAACTATACTCTCATTCCTGTGTAATAATCAAGGAACTTTGTGCAGTACCATGAGTGCAGCGGCGCAATGATATTACACAGCACCGTGACAGCTTGCACAGGGAGCGTGCTGGGGACTATTTTCAGGCGCTGTGTATTGTACACTGTAAAAAAATTATAATCTTCCCAACTCAAAATTTTCTAGTGACTGGTCACATCTAAAATTTTCAATTGGCCAAATTGAATTTCTGTGAACTGAATTTTATCAATTGTGGCAACAGTCTGTTAACATGGGCTCAATTAGAAATAATATGTTGAGCCAATAGAAAAATGTAATTTACCAACACTGTAAAAAATGTCAGGCCTCTCCAATTTAAAATTTTCTAGTGACCGATCACATCTAAATTTTTCAATTTGGCCAACTAAAAAATTTAGATGTGATCAGTCACTAGAAAATTTTGCATTGGAGAAATGTTTTACAGTGAAACTGTGTGGTTGGTCCAATTAAATATCTTAAATTGTAGTAACAATTATTTATTTCTCACTGTCCCAAAAGACAAAAATGACTAAAAACAAATATATTAAGCAAAATACAGAAACAGACAACAGGGTTGACATTTTATCACATTACTTTATTAACAAGTAAATTCCAACACAGGATATTTGGGTGAAAATACCTTATTTTCAATAAGGAAAAACTCTGAATACATTCAAGAAGTCTTCTGCATAACAGGATGTCATGGTGAAGAAAACGCGGCACTGCAAGCTAAAAACCTGCAAATAAACATTAATGTTTAGATGGAAATGATCTCAAGCTGACTAGCTGAAGCTAAACCCATTAATAGACACGGTACTTCCTTGAAAATAAATTCCAGCACAGCTACAACAACCATGAAATGACTCTCACAATAGATAATGCTTTACACTGAACTCTGTTAGAGAGCTACACATGGCAATATATCTGTTCAATAAAATGCTTTACTCACCTGTTGAGTAATAAAAATTGCCATCACATCGCTTTTACAACATTTCAAATCCCTCAAAAGCCAAGCCATCTTGATCTTCAAAACATATTTTGGAAGAACGATTGATTGTGTATTGACTTTTGACTTTTGAAAAAAAAAAGTCACGTTTAGTGCACCTTTAAGATAAGACCATGTGAAGATATATGACGGTTGCATCTTTCTGAACATTGCTTGTAATGACTGCATCAAAATTGACCTTAGTTCATTAAAAGTCATTTAATCAATATTGTCAATAAATTCTGACCTCTGAAAACATGAATTACATTAGAGTATGTAGTTATAGACTACGCTTCATACTATATTTTGTTAGAGGGTCTCCACAAGGGGGGTGTGAGCATTAGGGGCCACTTTGATTTGATTAGAAGAGCCATTATTGCCCAATCAGATCTCAGGAACTTCCGGGGATATAATATGCATCTGGAGTTACCGGAACTGCTCATTATTGGCTACAACAAGCAACAAACCAGATTCAACATGTTTTTGAAGACAGTGAGACAGTGTCTCTCTGGTCTGGTAGGCCAGATCCCATGCAGTGTGCACTGCAGTCCTGGACTCCCTGATGCACCATGGCAACAGATGACTAACTTCCTGTGTGCAGCGGCTGGAGATTACAAAAATCTGTCTTGCACACACACACAAGCTGATTTCAGAGAGTTAATACATCTTATACTCTCTATATTCAAGCTATGTTAATGTCTGTGCCACACAGCTATCTGCATCCACACACATTTTGTTGCTGGATGTATATCACCAGATTGACATTTTCCTCTTCATGCCAGCATCTGTACGACACATGTTCACATAAATGCCAACCGTCCTTTTGGGGGACTGAATATTTTGATATGCAAAGTGGATCACGCTGTTATCTGCAGCAATTTCATCTGGCAGCGTGACCATTATTTCAAGTCGGCCAGAGTCCGCGCACACAAACACACTGACTGCTCTGCCAGTCGGTTAATTTAACGTCCAGATTCAGTTCAGTGAGGTGTGATCTGAACTCTTGTGGAGAGACTGGGCTGCGGGTCCAGAAACCACATGGCAGATGGGAATGCTCAGTCTCTCGGTTAGATCAAGAACATCTCTGCGGTTTGAGCAGGTGTGACATGGGCAAATCACCACAGCGTGTTTATGCATAAGGTTTAATGCATTCTCGTAGTAATACATTCACGTTCCTGACTTTATTCATCATAATAATGTCGTTCTGAGCACTTTTCTGTAAGATTAAATAGAATCTGCTAAATCTTGTATGAGCGGCTTTGGGTTAGTGCTTCTTAAAGGGATAGTTCACACACAAATGAAAATTCCCATAATTTACTCACTTTCATGTCGTTTCAAACCTGTATGCCTTTCTGTGGAACTCAACATGTAAATCATTTTGTTACATGAAGTGAATTAGGAATTAAGCAATCAAGATAAAAAATGATCAAAAAAGCATCACGACTCGTGCACTATGCTCCAGATCTTCTCAAGTCATACACTGCACTCTGTACTGTAAAAAATGATTTTCTTTTTGTTGTTGTTAATAAAACAAAGATTGTTGGAGTATGTATATAATACATAATTTCAGTCTTCTTCAAAATTTCACATTTAATTCTGTGTGCATTTTCTTAGTAGCCTAATTCCTACACCATTTTCTTTTTCAGTGTGTCTAAGGAGCATACCAACTTATAATTATTTCTTTATTAGTCATTATTCATTATGCCAGAGCCTTGGTGTGTTCATTAAATGATGAACCATTTGTGAACAAATTATTGTTTTAAATTCAGTGAATCAACTGATTTGTTCAAGAATCAGAGGGATTTAGTTCTCACTAACTCAATGATCCAGTCCCACAGGATATCAGTTCACTGGAGAGAAGATTCATAGTAAATAACCACTTAAATCCAGTCTCTTCCTCACACAATGCTATCACTTGATTTAAGAAGACATGGAATATAATTCAAGAGTTGAGTGGACACATTTATGGTGCTTTTTTATTTGTAATTATGGAGCTCAATAGCTTCAGTCCCCATTTGCTTTCATTATATTGAAAATAATGGGCAGAATATTCCTTACATTTTCATTTTTCAAAACATTTTTGGTGATTTGTAGGTGAACTATCCCTTTAAACAAATTAATATGATTTTGGGGTGGGGCAGTGAAAGGATAAGATCTTAACCACTGGAATTAGTGTTTACCAGTTGATCTTGCTGGCTGGTGCAAGCATGCTACATTACTTGAGGCAATACTGAACATTTTCTTGATCAGGCACTTGGCACGTGGAGACATGCAGCTATTACCTTCACTGATCCTGCGGGAACAGAGAGAGAGAGAGAGAGAGAGAGAGAGAGAATGAGAAAGAGACAGACTAAAGGGTGGAGGCATGAGATGGAGAGATGGCTGTACACTTCTGAAGTGATGCTGCAATCTGCGCTGCTAGCTGAGATGGACAAAACTAGGTCAGAGGCAGAGAGGCACCCAACTGTGTACGGACAGGGAAGCTTGCAGTGTTTCCTGGCCTTCGACAACTACCAAAGCGCAAACACAATATTTACTTTCTCTACAAATTGTAAAAATATTCAATGCTTTTCATGCTGAGCTGCCCTCAGGAAGTAGTTTCACTTGAGTGGACTGAACTTCAGTTTTGTTTTTTGCTGCTTCATTGTGGCCGAGGCATTCCAGAACCATCTCCTGGACACTTCAATTACATTGCGCACAGGGCACTTATGTAATTGGTCTGCCTGAAAAACTCTTGAGAGAGACCCATAAATTTAGTGAACAGAACATAAACGCTGAGTTGGAGAGGATAGTCTGGCTAATTTAACCCTTAGAATCTATCTAGGCTGTTAAAGGGGATGGATGATAAACAAGCTAGTATTTTAGTTACAGGACAATGACCTTCCAGATATGGAGCTGCACTCAGAGTAAACCCACATAGTGAGTGGATTTAAGATCAGACATTCACTGGTCTAAGGATTAACACCAAGGTCTAGACTCTAGATAATCCTAGTCCATTTGTCTCCAGTCTGTTAACCCGAACAACTATTATGATGTAGACCCGACAGATTTTTGTGAAGAGTACCCCTTTAAAGGGATAGTTCACTCAAAATTATCCCATAATTTACACACCCGCAAGCCGTCCTAGGTGTATATGACATTCTTCTTTCAGTCTGAGTGATTTTAAAACATGTCCTGGCTCTTCCAAGCTTTATAATGGCAGTAAATGGCAGCCCAAAATTTGAAGCCCAAAAAAGTGCATTCATTCATTGTAAAAGTAATCCACATGGCTCCGGAGGGGTTAATAAAGGCCTTTTGTAAGAAAAATATCCATATTTAAAACTTTATAAAGTAAAATATCTAGCTTCCGGCGGACCTTCTCCTTCCGCGTTCAATTCAATTCAAAAGTGTAACGCTTCTCGCAGTTCAAAACGCTTACGCTATGTCCGACGTCATCGTCGTGTCAGTTACGTTTTTTCCGTAAATTGAATACGGAAGGTGGTCTGGCAGAAGCTAGATCTTTAACTTTATAATGTGTTAAATATGGATATTTTTCTTACAAAAACCCATCGATTCACATCAGGAGGCCTTTATTAACCCCCCGGAGCCATGACCGCTGGATGGCGGTAAAGCAGTAAAATGAAACCAAACATATTGTGCATCTTAAAATGTTGGGCAAGACTTGATTTTATTGATTGGAGAGTGATGAGTGATCTCTATATGACAGGTTGTTGGAAAGGAGGAGATGAAAAATAAGAGAGCTTTGGGACATCAGTCAATAAAGTGTTCAGGGCAGGCAAGTTATTACATTTTAAAAGATTACAAAGACGATTTTCCTTTGGAATAACATGACCAGGTTAACGGTTCTCAATAAAACCAGGAATGTTTATTAAGAAAGAAAAGATAGAGGTTAAAACTTTCATTTTATGTTGACCTTAAGGAAAACCTCAATGTATTAGAGGCTTGGAAGATAGACAAGCCACACTACATAGACAGGTAATGGAAGACTGCAAACAGATCGATTACGAATAATGAATTGTAAAGCCACGAGGGGCTAACATGGTAATCCTCTTATTAAGACATTAACCTTTATTAGGCAGCAAAGATCAAGATTTCTGGTACATGGATTATGAACCTTCTGAGGGACCAACCTAGTGAAATGATGGTGAACTTATTGTGTTTTTGTGTGTGGGAATTCACCATATCGACCTGCTGGATTGGTTGCCGTGGAAGCAAGACACATCCTCATAGGTCTTCATATAATTGCTCACCAGGTTTTCTTCTGTTTGTTGTTTGGCTTATATTTATTGAAGATGGCTGCTCTATTGATTTCCCCTGTTATTGTATCAGCTGGGATCTGTAAACATCTGCACTTTCTTCACATTCTCTAGGCTAGCAGGACGTTTGCCTCATTTTCTGCCCTTGCTACGGTCTGTACATTTTACTGAGAGGGCCTAATTACAGAAAGAGACATACATGAGGTTACATGAGGTTATGGAGCGCCTGCATGTCCTCAAGTTGCGGCTCACATACACCCCTAACTCCGGGTATCTGGTGTGCAGAGTTTGACAGATGGCCATTTTTCCAATTGAATGAGCAAAAGTCGAGTCAGTTTAGCAGAAAAACGGCCGATCCACACCACACCAGGACCACTGACAGGTTACATAGCGTCAAGTTTAACACGCATCACTGGATCAATGTCATGCCATATTGAAAACTGGCCACTGGTTCTTCAGTATATGACGATGTTAACCACATTTATGCCTGATATTAGCATCCGATCATAGGTGGACAGCGTTAAACTTGTCTAACTATGTACGGCTTTAAAAGAAGACAAATGCCTGATTAAAAAGGCTCAAACAAAAGGCCGTGCCAAAAGGTTTCATTCACATTGCATCTTATTCTGTTGAAGAACCACCAACTTAGAATGAGACAGAATGACAGCCATGTAATGTGACTAAACAGTTTGTTTTGTTTAGAGTGGGAAATGGAAATTTACTGAGAGACTGCGTTCGCTCACAAAATCACTGAAATATAGTTTTCCCTTCAACCACATACTATTTCCATCACATTTGACCATTGCCATGTCCGATCAGATTAGAGCTAACCAAACTGAGAAGGTCATCAGATGGTCAGTGAATGGTCTCTAGGTGCACCGTCTGAGACTAGTGGCTACATGGATGCAGTGTCGTGCTGCAGGATCATTTAACACAGTGTGCTCAGGCAAAATAACGTGATCTGATGAGTGAGGACAGGGCTGAGTGCAGTGAAAATACCCACGATGCCCCAGTCCTCTAGATGTGATGGCAGCCAATTGCACTGTTGCGGCAAAATCAGTGAAAGTCCCTCTAGAAATCTGCTGTATCATACAGTTGCAGGCTCTGTCTGTGTGTCTGTCACTCTTTCTTTTCTCTTGCCTGCAGTTCCTTTATCCTTTCATCCCTGAAGTGCTCTCTTTCTCTGTCCTCCTCCCTCTCTTTTTCTCGCTCACTGAATTCTTTCCTCCTGCTTGTTTCGTCTTTGTTTCTCTCTCTCTTTTCCGCCTACTTGCTCTTGTCCTTTCAGCTCAGAAACTCTCACACATTCCCTCTCTGTCTCTCTCCGTTTTGTCTTCCTCATCACTCACTCTCTTCTGCTCGCTGTTTACTGTAGGGTTGAAAGGGTAGCGCAGGGCTCAGCAATAAGGTTTTTGTTTTCGGCAGGTCTGGGCCAATAATTCAGATTTATACCTTCTCTGCCAAACTTTTCACTAGCGTATTAAATGTGGTGTGAAATAGTGTATAAAATATAAACTCATCTCTTCCGTGAGCACTTAACGTCATCTTAAAAAAACAAACAAAAAAACAACAACAACATTTTTCCTCCATTTCCGCTCTATTCTAGCTTATGCTACTCTAAGCAAAAACATAGCATTTCAGGCACTTTTTGTGATTTTTTGCCTCGTCATGACGGCTCGCTTCCTTTAATCCTCAGTTGTAAGTCGCTTTGGATTAAAGCATCTGCTAAATGAATAAATGTAAAATATAGAGAATAAAAAACATGTGCCAGAAAATGTATATTTTCATGAAATCTTTTTTCTTTATTTTTTACAATACATAAAATAAATAAATAATGTAATAAAACAAATTAAAATAATATATTTAAATGTTCATATATTTTATTACAATTTAAGTTTATATAAATAATAATTATATCTTAATAAAATAAACTAGCAATGATAGCAGAACATTTTACAGCTATAATATATCCATGACAGCTATAAATTATGGTTTATGATGCAAAACATTACTGACTGATTTAAAGTTTTAAACCCATTCTTCTTTCCTAACAATTATCTTACAAATAATATGTTAATAAAAAAGGCTTATAAAAGCTCATGTATTTTATTGGTAATTTTTTTCCTTTTCTTTTTTAGAAATGCATTATTCATTGTACTTTTGTTCGTTGAACTAGATTTTTGGTGATGGTCAGTACATCACTGTAAACCAAATATTTATATATTATATATTAAGCCATTAAAACATCTAAATAATGCAGTGACAATGCAATAGAGCTCTGGAATATAATCATTTTAACTATGCATGGCAACGCTGATGTGAACAATTCTGCATTAAGTATTCTTATTAAAAGCTATATTAATAAAAATGTTACGTATATGACCTTCGTATGCAAAGCATGTTTCGGTTTAGTTTTTTATGAAATGAACATGCATGAATGAGAAAAAGTGCAGGATATGCTTGATGATATAGTGTGTTACTAAGCGCAATAAGCCATGAAAAATATCTATGCGTTACTCTGCGCTGACTGACACCTAAAGTGAGCGCACAGAAAGACAGCATGCAATATCTGCTTATTGCACTTACATGGTCAAATAGACAAAGAGTTATTTCAAAATATCTGATGTGTAACATTATATTAGATCCGTGCATTAGGTCTTAATGTAATACACCTGCTGCTGTCCGTGTCATTAATGTTAATCAAACATCAAGAGGAACTCACTGCTCTTGACTGAATAACTTTTGCAGTGATTATTTTTACATTTAATTATTCAATTTCTGTATTTTTTATTTGAATGCTTCTGTTAAATAGATGTGAAATTAAAAAAATATATATTGTATTATATTCTATTTGATCTACCGTTTGTTCTTATTTTTAGTTACACAGATAAAATAACAAAAATAATTATATTGTGATTATTCGTTTTTATAATCGAATGGTTACTCTCTGAATCGTAATCGAAACAAATCGTGAGGCAAGTACTGGCCAAATAAAGTAAGTAACATTTCTGTCAAATGGCCCAAAACTCTGACAGCATACCATCTTTATTGATGATCTGTTCTGTTGCATTTGTGTATTGCCGCCCCCCCTCCCCCCATTTTTTCTCTCAGTCTTTGTTTCCCTTTCACCCTCTCTTTTTTGCCCTCTCATTCTCTCGTTCTTTCTGCAGTAATGTGTCCTGAATATTGATGAGGTGAGAATTGCCCGTCCCTGGCTGCTGGCCAGCTCACATTACAATTCTCAGCCTTACCCCTGCCCACTTCAGTAAGGGCCACCCCTTACTAAGACCATGTGTTGTCTTTTAAGAGCCCTCCGCATTCCCAAATCTACCCTTTATAAATCCACCTTTACCATCCGTCTCATTTCGGTGTTGCCCTTTCTGCTCTGTGCCAACCCCTTAACCACAAAAAGAGAGAAAGACATCCATCGCTGGGCAGAAAGGCGTAAGCTTCTTAAAGGGGCATTGACATTCTGCCTGCACTGCCCAGGAGGGATCACAATCATTCAGGTCAAGTGCACCAGCACGCTGAGCACAGTGAACAGCGACTGTTGCAAATCTGACTTTCAGCCAGAGGTGACCAAACTGCAGGAGCTCAAAACTCGGGCAGCAAATTCACAATAGACTGCGTTTGAAAAGAGAGAAAACAACATGAAATCTCAAATTGCACCGTTTACTTTCTTAATACACATTCCTGGTCTTAATATGTTATTCTTTGTCCACGTAATTCCACAGAAAGGAAATGTTTGTCTCTGCAATCTTTTATCAAGATGTAATACCTTGCTCCGCCAACAAAATGGCTTTCTTTGTGGTTGACGTCATCAATCCCTCTTGTTCTTCAGCCCCATCTGGTGCCCACTTATCAAAGTTGATTCCCTATGGATATAAGATCAATTGTTGACGATGGAAATTTCACATGCTTTTCATAAGCATGGCTTCATAGCCTCCTAGCAAACACGGAATCACATATCAAGTAAACACATTTCCCTGCTGTCCAGACCAGCATGTGCTTCCTCAGGCTATTTTATCCTAGTTGATGCCCTTTTAGTGATGGTTAAGTTGGTGAACCATCACAGCCATGTTGTTTGCCTGCAAAACTTGGTTGACCATCATGGGATTGCAAGTGAAGCTGATTGGCTGACTTATTATTCAAGGTAGTTAAAGCAAAGTTCAACATGAAAAAAGCTTTTTTTTGTAAGGTTTTACTCACCCTTGTGTTGCAGGACTTTATTTCCCCTGTGGAACACAAAAGGAGACAATTAAAAAAATTTCATACTGCTTTTAAAATACTATGAAAATAATAATCCATATGGCCCCAAGTGTGCTATATTTTTTAACTATGTGTGAGGAACAGACAAAATGTAAGTCTTTTCATAGAAAATCAATTTGGAGCGATGTGAGAACGTGGCATTTGGCAATAGTGATGTCATCTAACACAATGAACTTAGACACCATGAAACAGATGTTAAAATCATATTTTCTCCCCTATTGTGACATATATCCCAGTGAAACGGCTTCTTCAATGAGAAAAAAGGTAGGGCGGGACTTGATTTTGCCTCTGGGGAACTGATTGGGAGGGATTATTGTCATCAGAGAAGAGCTGTTGTTGCGAGGGGGAGGGGACATTACTATTTTTGATTGAAGATTACCAAGGCACATGAATTTAAAAAAAAATTATGCCAGATAAATAATTTATAATAAACACTGAAATATTCCATAAAAAAGTCCTGCATGGGCCAAATTAGACATCTGATGGGGACACCAGCGTACCAAAACCGTAAACGCATCATCTGCTGAGGACCAACTGCTGGTCCTTTTTTATTTTTGAGCATTTCAGCTGTTTCTCCCCAGTTCGTGTTTTGCAACAAACATTCTTGGTGAATAAATCAGTCCCGATTGATGTAGTGGCGGTTTCCACTGATTATCTAGTTCTGAACTGTCTGGTTGCAGATGGTTTCTAAGCTCTGTTTACTGATATCACAGCCTATTCTGAATAATGCATGAAGAACCTGCGGGAGTCAGGACTGAATTTGCACTACTGCTGCCTCAGGGAAACCCAGCTTGTGTGAGTTTATTATGAAGGTGGCAGATTTCCACTGGGGAATTTTGAGGAAGATGCTACCCACTTCAACACACTTGTGCAGTCATGGTACTGGGAATTAGGGTTGTGCCCGAAGCTGAATACTATGTTCGGAAAGGAAATGACGCATTCTACGGTGCCCCTAAAGGGACATGATGATGGAAAAAATTGAGAAAAAAAAGTAAATGCTTTCGCATTCTTTCGCAATTATATAGTTGGGTAATTGTATTGTACTTTATTTACAGGCATCAGGGAGCCGCTATAAATATGTTTTCCATATATTCCATCTATGTTTTTCTATATTGTTTTCCAATTCGCCATCATGCCGTGTATGGGGAGCCACGTTACTGACCATGTATTTTACAAGATAAAATATTTGTACACCAAATCCAAATGTCAAACACCAAATGTTCTGTCAGTCATCTCACCCTACTATCTTCACGTGATAAGTGAAATCTGATGTACTGTAATGCAACTTACGCAGCAAGCTTAACCATGTCCCTTTAGGGGCTCCGTAGAATGTGGTTATTTATTTTCTGTGCCTTTCCGAATTCGGATTTAGGCTTTGGGCACATCCCTACTGGGGACAAAACACCTTAATTTCAAAGTATAAGGGAATCTTTCACTTAAAATATTAATGTTGTTCCAAACGTATATGAAATTGTGGAAAATGAAAGGTGAAAATTTGACAACGGTTTTCCATATTCTTTGCCATGCATTTACAATAAATGGGAACCAAAGCTTCCAAGTGTAAAAATTCTACAAAAGAACCATAAACTGGTCCATCCTTGACTTAGTCATATAAGTGTACAAATGGAAAAATATTTATTTTTATTTTTGGATGAGCTATGCCTTTAAAAAGCTATTTTGGCTTCTGATGTTGTTCCTTCCTGCTGGTCACTGCTGACTTTAAAAATGATGTAATTGACAAATGTAAATCCACCCCTGCAGCTTTGGCACCATTTTCAGCTCCACAGCGCTTCTTGCCTAAAACACTTTGAAACTTGGTTTTCATTATGACCCCACATCCAGATGACCTTGCTATGCGATCTCAGAGCACAAGCAACGCATTCTGGTGTCCGATTACATACACGTGGGTCATCAACAAAAAGGATTTATGGGATGTGACAGTGTTGCATGTGAGCCATCTATTCCATTTCGACAATAATGGAATTCATGTTTATAGGTGTCCTGTGTGAAAGTGATGGATGAGAGTGTTCACTTTACTGTCTCGAGTGTGGATTTACAAATAGCTCTGCTGGGACTACATAAGTTTAATCTTCTTTGTACAAAGTATAAAGCAGAACTGCTAAAAGGAAAACCACATTCTTAGTTGTAACAGGAAGCACACAGCACAGCACATCAGTAACCATACGTAAAATAACAGGATACGGTTTCCTCTGGGTGTGCTTTAAGAGAAAAGGAAATCCCAGTGCCATCAATCCCTTTCATTTTAACCAACCGTCTTTTAAATCTGTCCCTGCCTCCCTAACCAACTAACGAACAAACTAACTAGTAGTCATCATAGTTTTATCAGAGTTAAATAAAGGTTACTAACAACAAACTTGCTAACAACCAACCAGCTAACTCGTACAGTACATCTATGTAAGCTTTTGTATCATATATTGTGTTGGTATCAAGTTATGTCTTTGCTCCTGCCTGAACTAACTAAAACATTGTTTCATTGTAGACTAGTTAAATAACGGTTACCACAATGTAATACCATAGAATTGATATTAAATCGACACCATACAGGGTCTGAATTTCGGACCGGGATTGCGAGTATTG